>NC_086319.1:10455710-10781885 GCF_036172605.1 Pelobates fuscus
ATTTTTTTATTCAGATTTATTGAAATGCTCGAGTTAATCAGCTACCTAGCTTTCCCACTCCCCCTTTTTGACATCCATCGGTCGGATTGTCAGTTCTCTGGGGATTAACCCTTTATTTCTTGTTGCCGTTTGGAGCGATGAAATTCTCTTCTGACGACAGACAAAATTCCAGTGGAATTTCTACAGAGAAGAATCTTATCGTTCAAA
Organism: Pelobates fuscus; assembly: GCF_036172605.1. Taxonomy (NCBI): domain Eukaryota; kingdom Metazoa; phylum Chordata; class Amphibia; order Anura; family Pelobatidae; genus Pelobates; species Pelobates fuscus. The sequence goes on from NC_086319.1 coordinate 10,455,918, forward strand.
CACAATAAATCAATATTATAAAACAATCCCAACCTGCGGGTCTACCTGAAAACAGGCTGTAAAAGGATTTCTGAACCCAAAGTACTGCACTGCACAACATGTTGGCGCTATATAAATAAATATCTCGGATACTGAAACACACACCTCCCTGAGATTGTCATAACTCTTTCTAACACTGTACTACTGGGAGGGGTCTGGACGTTGACCTTATCCTATGGAAAGAAGGGTGATAGATATTTAAAACATGGTAACACAGAAATTCCAGGTGTCTCCCTCCATGCGTCCCTGCCTTAGTGTGGAAGCGTTTTATTACCCAGTCTTCCTGTATATACAGCTCGTCAGGGTTATCCACTAAAGTGAGGATTCAAAGTGAATTTCAAATGGAAAGGCAAAATAGCAGAACTAGAAATATTTTCTCATTTAGCTATGCTTCCAGTTCGACTGCTCTGGCCTTAAATTTAAAATTCACTTTGAATTCTCAGTTTTGAATTCTGCTTCTAGACTGTAAATCCCAAAAAAGCATATTGTGTGTTTTATCTGAACTGATCCAACTCTCCCCTCATCCCTCCTTCCTCAATCCCTCCTTCCCCATCCCTCCTTCCTCCATCCCTCTTTCCCCATCCCTCTTTCCTCCTTCCTCCATCCCTCCTTCCTCCATCCCTCCATCCCTCCATCCCTCCATCCCTCCTTCCCCCCATCCCACTTTCCTCCATCCCTCGTTTCTCCATCTATCTATCTATCTATCTATCTATCTATTGAGGATTCCAGTTTGTGTTTAAGGTTGCTGGTATCGTGGCACTTTTTACAAATACCCTGTCTGGCAGGGGAGCAGGAAAGGTGAATATACTTGATTGAAGTTCTCTCTACATCTTTGTTGCCGCTATGGTTGTCCAGCTCTGTGCCTGTAAGGCAGCAGGAGTACTGCGCAGGCGACAATATCTATAACTGTATAAATCTTGGTGACATTATCAGCGATGTACACATAGTTGGCAAGGACTCCCTTTCTTTGGTATCTGGAGTTTATTCACTAAGGAATGAGGATCAGGAATTGCACAATGCTGTATGGGACAAGATCTGAGTTGGAAACATCTGAGTTGGATCATTTGTGTCTATTTTGAAGTAAAAGCTGCAGGTCTCCATGATTCGCGGTGAATAAATGCCAAAAGGTTAGAGTTTAAAGCAACCCGCCGGTCCTGACAAAGCCTCCGTATAAGAACATTCTACGCTATATAAAATATCTGTCTTCTCTGAGAACTTACATAGGATTTGCTGCCTCCTGGGCTATAAAACCAATTTCACGACAGGTCTATTCCCTGTCCGGCAGGGGTCTAGGAGATTAGCAGTTTATTCGCCAATAGCACTTCCAGTCCTTTCATAGGATGCAATGCCGTGTATACTGTGCGGTTATAGATAGCCGGTTCATGGCTTTGTGAATTGGGTTGTGAGTGATTGCCAGAGCTGTGGTCCACAACTCAGTCCAAGTCATTAGTAACAACTTGGGCAAAGTTAATATCTTGTGGCCAGAGCAGAGCGTTCCAACTGTCTGATTGACAGCTTGGGGGGAGTGGGTTATAGCTGTCTGATTCCTCAAATCGCTGCATTTCTAAGCCAATCTCTGTGTCTATAACTTTTACAGTCAATAGATTTGTTATATATATAGTTTTAAGAAATAATGCAAAAACAGCTTAAAATAAAAGAGATACCCACCTTAACAGTTCCCATCTTAATCCCTCTCCATTAAAGACAAATAACAGACATACCTAGACTCGTATTGGTTTAATCACAGCCCCCGGGCACTGCAATCATGTAAAGTTGTGATGGTGCAAAGATTGAATCTTTAAAATGCCCCCTTAGCAAGTAGCTCCTCAAATAACATTGCTTATTTATGGCAGGCAGACCTCATCCTGAAGCCCCCTCAGGCCACAGTTTGACCCCTTTTCCAAGTAGATACAGGGCGGAACCAAAATTAACCCTTAACCTTTTCAGTGCCAGAGGGGAATTGAATCCTTTCTAACATCTGTCAAAAGGTGCAATTAAATGGAATTATTCAGAAGCCCACCCATTCCAGCCCTCCCCTTAAGCCGTCCGTGTTTCCATTTGACTTCATTTAAATGTTATACACCAGGGGTTTATGGTACATTTAATTCTACAGACAATTAAACTATAACTCCCACAAATCCTTGCTGTGCATGGGCCTAGCACTCCCATAGCCAAGTATCTTCCTAGTCTAAACACAGCTTCCAGCAGATGCTGCAAGGTCTGGGATTTACAGCAAATACAGGAACTTCAAAGAGGAATATCTTTTTAGTTAGTAACTCATTCTTTACATACCTAGGAGTTTATAATGCATTTACTGTATAAAAGGTCAACTCCAGCCTCCATTGTGCCCCTTAAAGGATGCAGGAGTATTTATTTAGGTTATCGAACCCACTCAGGATGGAGTTTAAAAGGTATTTTTACTTGACTTTTCACCATCGCCACGTTGGTCTCCCCGCAGCTGGTCACGGGAACCATCTCAGCAAATCCAGTGCTTTTCTATAGGAAATCACTGGGAGGCTACCGCGCATGCATGACAAAACGCTGTGCTGTGCTAATCCGCATCTCCTAATGCGTTTCTATGGGGAACGTGGAGAGCGTGGAGACGATGAACACTGTCTGAGTGACTGCACCTTGATGCTTTACTAGTCAGCGACGTACACGTTACCTTTTCTCTGAAAAGGCAGCGTTTCCATTGCTGAGCCTGCAGGGACAGGCTATATCAAGCTGTAGTGGTTCTGGTGACTATATCTATTTAAGCACAGGTGAATGAATTTCCGTAAGTGGGGAGCGACTAAGCGAGCATAGAACAGTAATAACATGACTTTGTAGGGCTTTTTATTATTGTTAATTAGTGACGCAGTTACTTTACATTTAATACACCCCACTAGGGACGGTTTACTATTGGTTACTTTGTTTGCCTTCTGTACATCACTAGCATTTACCATAAATGGGATTGCCCAGATACCTCGAGCTTTGTATAGGAGAATATTTCTTGAACAATATGCTAAATTGATCTAATATGATGTAAAAACAGAACCGCGCAGGGAATTAAATATTTATGGTTTTATGAGAATTAGCCACTTTTTAACGTTTATTTGGAAGATCTGACGCCCTATATACACCAAGAAGCAGAGCTCCCATATCACTGTGTTCTTACATGCAGAATATGAATGCTACTGCTGTGGCTGTATGTAGCATTCATATGGTGCAGGCACGGAATCAGTTATTCAGGGTTTTGAGATGGGTATTACTCCCACCATTATTTCTTCTTAGTGGCAATAGTCTCAAAATCGGAGAGACAGTCCCAATTGTTCGACTCTATCCCACCAACATGTGTCTGTAATATATAGGAACCACAAGCACACAGCGATCTGATAAGCCCTGCAGGAATTCAAATTAGTTATTATTTACAATTTAACAACACATTCCACAGTGCGATAATACTGCTAAATGTTTGTGCTGAGCACATCAATCATTTTTACACAAATTTTAAAAAACCCTCAATTTTATGAGCAGAACAAATCTAATTTGCATTCTAGCTGTCTATGCAAAAATAGACACTACGCTAAACAAAGACATATTTATAGCGGCGTGTATGTAAATGGATGAGTTACTTAACATTGGGCCTCACTCGCTCTGCCAGGAGAACTGGAAAGGAAAACCCAAATCTTAGGCCCCCGATAAATGGATTAGAAAACTAAAATGAATGATAGTATGTGGATCTTGTATCGCCTGTTCAGCCCGTTTACCCTAAAATGTGATAGTTTAGGGGGACTATTTTTAATGTGATTATTTTGGAGACCACTTTGCAAGTAGTTTGCTAATTTACCCCAATTCACCGTTTAGTGAGGTTGTATTTTACAGTAAACGCACGGTGCGTTACGTATGGGTTTGAATTTAGTAATATACTGAACAATAGACCAACATTAATTACCTGCGTCAACCAATGCAGGAAACACTGTGAGGCCTGATTTAACTGTTTGAGTTGCAGGCACATACCGCAAAGTCACATCAATTCTGAAACCCTTTCAGTGCCAGGCTAGAGATACACACATATCCCCCAGCCTGTCTGTTCTAATTTCTGTACTTCCAGGTTCACATATTGCTCGGCGAACCCGTCCACTACACTTTCCGTACAATGGAGAACGTCTTGGACAGCCCAGATTTGTAAATAATTTGTATTTTTTGACACTATTTGTTAGCATTATTTATTATTTCTTTACTTAGTCGAAAGATATGCCCTGTTTTAGAAATATTGCAATGTCTTATCGAGATCCCCCAGAGAGCGCTCGAGTTGCGAGAGAGGCGGAAGGTGCAGATTTTAGGGGAGGATAGGAAGATTACAGCAACCACTGACTGCACAAGTGAAATGATGTGACATCTGATATTTAAATGCCACAGAAAAATGGAATAAACAGCCCTAAAATGTCACAGCGTTAAAGTACGAGGCTGATTGAAATCTGCTGAAATTTGAATTCCGGCAACGCACTTTCATTCTGATTAAAATCTGCTAAAACTCTAAGAATCAGGCAATTTCACGAACACGTCACAAGCCAGTCATAAACTCTCATCCGGATAGCGGCCACACAGCTCAATCTAGCCGGCCTGGTGCTGTAAATTAGGGCAAAACAACTGGTTTACAGCTGCTAAGCTGGGCATTGTCACAAACTGACCAAGGGTTTCCTAATATTGGGCAAAAATAATCATATTGGAAGAATTTGGCAAATCTGCTATTTTGGCCTAAAATTAGGATTAACGAAACCTTGGCAGTCTACAACAATTCGATGGCAATCACTGACTCCAATCCATGTTTTCTTGGATGTATACAGGCAATACATGCAGAGTCCTTCCTGCAGTATGTAGCATTCATGTGCTAAAGGAGGGGAATCATTTCCTGTAATCAAGGACATTAATTAGTTAATGTAGCTAATTAAAAGGCTCCGGACCTTGAGAATTCCTGTGATTGGCATTTTAACAATATATCCGTAACCATTTTCATTTTAGCAGTCAGTCACGGCTGCCGCTTGGCCTTCGGACTGTAAATAAATGCAACCCTTGGCCTGCAATCCGTGGCTCTGCTAGACACTGCGGTTCTGAGCCACTCTTCACATTTTGATTGATAAAGCGCCAACATATTCTGTAGCGCACAAAACTTCTTTAATAACAACGTCACAATATTTAACCAGGAAGGATACACGGAAATTTGCAAAGTTTATATAGAAGAATTGGAGATTTTGTTTATTTTCCTAATTAATAATAAATCCCAATTTCTACGTGTTAGATATTTTAGAAACATAATATATATGTAAATACTGCGTTGGGGCATTAGTGCTGAGGCTCACTTTAGATTTTTTGTGTTAACTGTTCCAGAGTTGAAGTAACAATGAACATTAACTCATGTCACAGAGCCATGTAATAATATAGATATCACAGAGGAATGTTATAACATTAACACAATATATAAATGTGCGATGCTCAGGCGGCAGATAAGGGGTTAAAACAAGCACCACTGTCCTGTCAGGCAAGAATGAAGCCAGGCTAATTATTGCAGAATAATACAGCCCAGCATGTCAGCACAAATCCAAAATAATGAATGTATACCATCATAAACCAGTGCCAGGTATACCATCATAAACCAGTGCCAGGTATACCATCAGAAACCAGTGCCAGGTATACCATAATAAACCAGTGCCAGGTATACCATCATAAATAAGTGCCATGTATACCATCATAGAAAAGGCCAGCTATACCATCATATCTAAAGGAGAGTCTCATTTCCCCAAATATGAGTTGGCAACCTGACCATGTATGTCTAATGTTAGAGTGGAGTGCCAGCAGGTCTTTGGGGGCAGATAGGTAACAGCACACTCTTGGAGGGTCTGTGGGGGCAGATAGGTAACAGCACACTCTGGTGGGATTTGAGGGTGGAGATAGGTAATAGCACACTATGGGGGGGTCTGTGGGGGCAGATAGGTAACAGCACACTCTGGGGGGGGGGGTTTGAGGGGCAGATAGGTAACAGCACACTCTGGTGGAGGGTCTGTGGGGGTAGATAGATAACAGCACACTCTGGGGGGAAGGTCTGTGGGGCAGATAGGTAACAGCACACTCTGGGAGGGTCTGAGGGGGAGATAGGTAATAGCACACTATGGGGGAGGGTCTGTGGGGGCAGATAGGTAATATCACACTATGGGGGAGGGTCTGTGGGGGCAGATATGTAACAGCACACTCTGGGAGGGTCTGAGGGGGAGATAGGTAATAGCACACTATGGGGGAGGGTCTGTGGGGCAGATAGGTAATAGCACACTATGGGGGAGGGTCTGTGGGGGCAGATAGGTAATAGCACACTATGGGGGAGGGTCTGTGGGGGCAGCTAGGTAATAGCACACTATGGGGGAGGGTCTGTGGGGGCAGCTAGGTAATTTCACACTATGGGGGAGGGTCTGTGGGGGCAGATATGTAACAGCACACTCTGGGAGGGTCTGAGGGGGAGATAGGTAACAGCACACTATGGGAGGGTCTGTGGGGGCAGATAGGTAACAGCACACTCTGGGAGGGTCTGAGGGGGAGATAGGTAATAGCACACTATGGGGGAGGGTCTGTGGGGGCAGATAGATAACAGCACACTCTGGGGGGAAGGTCTGTGGGGGCAGATAGATAACAGCACACTCTGGGGGGAAGGTCTGAGGGGGAGATGGGTAATAGCACACTATGGGGGAGGGTCTGTGGGGGCAGCTAGGTAATAGCACACTATGGGGGAGGGTCTGTGGGGGCAGCTAGGTAATAGCACACTATGGGGGAGGGTCTGTGGGGGCAGATATGTAACAGCACACTCTGGGAGGGTCTGAGGGTGGAGATAGGTAACAGGACTGTTGTGGGGGCAAATAGGTAACAGGACTGTTGGGGGGGCAGATGGGTAACAGGACAGTCTGGGGGGGGGGGCAGATAGGTAACATGACAGTTTGGGGAAGCAGCTGGAGGACACAGATGGGGAAGGCCTGTTTGGGTGGTTTTGGTGATTTCCTTGTTTACTGAGCAGTCTGATACCCCCTAGGGGCAGATAGTGAGATTTCTTACCCCAGGGTGCTGATGAATCCATTGACCGAGCCCTCGGCGTATAGAGACACAATGTCCCCAATATACAGGAAGCTGGACATCTTGTAGCTCATTTCTGGGGCACCTGGAGCAGCACCCCCAAAGTGCATGGAGCTTCCTCAGCAACTAGCAGCAAGGCATGCCCCAGGGCTAGTCCAGGGGGCAGCTAGGTAGCCAACAATATCTCCGGTGTAATTAAAAAGTGCCCACTCTTTCCAATGGGTAGTTACAGCAACTCTCTCCAGGGGTAATTATATAATATCTACTCTCTCCAGGGGTAATTCCAGGGGTAGTTATATAATATCTACTTTCTCCAGGGGTAGTTATATAATATCTACTCTCTCCAGGGGTAATTCCAGGGGTAGTTATATAATATCTACTTTCTCCAGGGGTAATTCCAGGGGTAGTTATATAATATCTACTTTCTCCAGGGGTACTTCCAGGGGCAGTTAGCCTCCTCTTTTCAGGGGCAATGCCAGGGGGTAGTTATATGATGTTCTCTCTCTCAGGGGTAATTTTCCAGTCTATAAGTAATTCCAGGGGGTAGTTAGTCTCCTCTCTCCAGGGGCAATGCCAGAGGGTAATTATATGGTGTTCTCTCTCTCCCCAGGGGTAATTTCAGGGGTAGTTTTCCAGTCTATGAGTAATTCCAGGGGGGCAGTTAGCCTTCTCTCTCCAGGGGTAATATCCACTCTCTCCAGGGGTAATATCCACTCTCTCCAGGGGTAATATCCACTCTCTCCAGGGGTTATTCCAGGGGGTAGGTAGTCTCCTCTGTCCAGGGGTAATATCCACTCTCTCCAGGGGTTATTCCAGGGGGTAGTTAGCCTCCTCTGTCCAGGGGTAATATCCACTCTCTCCAGGGGTTATTCCAGGGGGTAGTTAGCCTCCTCTGTCCAGGGGTAATATCCACTCTCTCCAGGGGTTATTCCAGGGGGTAGTTAGCCTCCTCTGTCCAGGGGTAATATCCACTCTCTCCAGGGGTTATTCCAGGGGGTAGGTAGTCCCCTCTGTCCAGGGGTAATATCAGGGGTAGTTATATGATGTCCTCTCTCCCCAGGGGTAATATCAGGGGTAGTTATATGATGTCCTCTCTCCCCAGGGGTAATATCAGGGGTAGTTATATGATGTCCTCTCTCCCCAGGGGTAATATCAGGGGTAGTTATATGATGTCCTCTCTCCCCAGGGGTTATTCCAGGGGGTAGGTAGTCTCCTCTGCCCAGGGGTAATATCAGGGGTAGTTATATGATGTCCTCTCTCCCCAGGGGTAATATCAGGGGTAGTTATATGATGTCCTCTCTCCCCAGGGGTAATATCAGGGGTAGTTATATGATGTCCTCTCTCCCCAGGGGTAATATCAGGGGTAGTTATATGATGTCCTCTCTCCCCAGGGGTAATATCAGGGGTAGTTATATGATGTCCTCTCTCCCCAGGGGTAGTTATATAATATCCGGGGGTAGATTTCCAGTCTCTCCAGGAGGGATTCCAGGGGCAGATAGAATGGCTATCAATGTGCGCTACTTGCCCCGGGTCTCCCGATAGTTGCCCCCGCTAGTTGCCCCCGTTGTTGCCCCGGTTACCGGGAAGTAGTTTCTCAGTTGGAAGTTTCCCGGAGACAAACTGCTCTGAGCTGGAGGGCGGGGCTTCGGTAGGCAAGCAGCCAATAGGAGGAGCCGCTGGAGGCTGTGGGCGTGTCCGGACTGAGCAGAACTTCCTCAGATTCATTCATAGCAGCAGGCAATGTGATAATACCAAGAGCCATATAATAATAATAATAATAATATAATAATAATAATATAATAATAATATAATAATATAATAATAATAATATAATATTAATATAATAATTATTATAATAATAATATAATAATAATATAATAATATAATAATAATAATAATATAATAATATAATATTAATATAATAATTATAATAATAATAATAATAATATAATAATAATATAATAATAATAATATAATAATATAATATAATGTGATAATACCAAGAGCCATATAATAATAATAATAATAATATAATAATTATATAATATAATAATAATAATAATATAATAATAATAATAATAATATAATAATATAATATAATGTGATAATGCCAAGAGCCATATAATAATAATAATAATAATATAATAATAATAACAATAATAATATAATAATAATAATATAATAATAATATAATATAATGTGATAATACCAAGAGCCATATAATAATAATAATATAATAATAATAATAATAATAATAATATAATATAATGTGATAATACCAAGAGCCATATAATAATAATAATAATAATAATAATAATAATATAATATAATAATATAATATAATACCCATATAATAATAATATAATATAATAATATTATAATAATATAATAATAATAATATAATATAATAACAATAATAATATATAATAACAATATAATAATAATATAATGTGATAATACCAAAAGCTATATAATAATATAATAATAATTGTTATAATAATAATAATATAATATCCATATAAAATAATATAATACCTATATAATCATATTATAATATAATAATAATACAATGTGATAATACCAAGCGCCATATAATAATAATATAATAATAATAATAATGATATAATGTGATAATACCTAGAGCTATATAATAATAATATAATAATAATAATATAATGTGATAATACCTAGAGCTATATAATAATAATAATATAATAATAATAATAATAACATAATATATTAATAATATAATAATAATAATATATTGATAATAATAATATATTAATAATATAATATAATGTGATAATACCAAGAGATATACTACTACTACTAATAATAATATAATATAATGTGATAATACCAAGAGCTATACAATAATAATAATAATTAATAATATAATATTATAATAATAATAATATAATATAATGTGATTATACCAAGAGCCATATAATAATAATAATAATAATAATAATATAATAATATAATAATAATATAATATATAATATAATAATAAGAAGAAGAATATAATATAATGTGATAATACCAAGAGCCATATAATAATAATAATAATAATAATAATATAATATACTTGTGTATTAGTGAAGATAGATAGGTGGGAGTAGCATTATGTAGAGATTTGAAAGCAAGAACCAGAATTTTAAATTGAGCCTTATATCTTACAGGAAGCCAATGTAGGGACTGACAGAAGGGTGAGGCGTGGGCGGTGCGGGCGGACAGGAAGATGAGCCTCGCCGCCGCATTCATTATGGACTGTAACGGCGCTAGTTGGGAGCACGTAAGACCACTGAGAAGCGGATTACAGTAGTCAAGGCGAGGGAGGACAGTGGAATGGACCAACACCTTAGTCGCATCTGGCGTTAAGTAGGGGCGGATGCGCGCAATGTTTTTGAGATGGAAATGACAGGATTTGGCGATAGACTGAACATGAGGCTTGAAGGAGAGGTCGGAGTCAAAGAGAACACCTAGGCAACGAGCCTGCGTGGTGGAGCTGATGGTAGCACCATTGACTTGGAGGGAGACAGACACAGGAATAACAACACTTGAGGGAGGAAAGACCAGAATTTCAGTTTTGGTCAAGTTTAGTTAAAGGAAGTGGGCAGCCATCCAGTTAGAAACAGCAGAGAGGCAGTCAGAGACACTAGTCAAGAAGGACGGGGAGAGATCAGGAGAGGACAGGTAGATTTGCGTGTCATCTGCATAGAAATGATATTGGAAGCCAAAGGAGCTAATGAGTTTACCAAGGGAGGCAGTATAGATGGAGAACAGTAGGGGACCAAGGACTGAACCTTGGGGGACACCAACAGAGAGGAGTTGGGGAGAAGAAGCAGAGGCAGAGAAAGACACTGAAAGAGCTATTATAATAATAATATAATATTATCTATATAATAATATATTACCTATGTAATAATACCAAGAACTATATAATAATATAATTATACCTATATAATAATAATATAATATAATAATACCTATATAATAATATATTAATACATATTTAATAATACCTATATAATAATATAGTAATACCTATATAATAATATATTAAAACCTATATAATAATACCTATATAATAATATAATAATTCCTATATAACAATACCTATATAATAATATACTATATAAATACCCAGAGTAATATATAATAATACCTAGATCTATATAATACAATAATAATTCCTAGATCTATAAAATAATATATTAATTAATAACCAGGCAATATAAAATATTTATACCAAGAGCTATATAATAATTAATAACCAGGTAAAATAATATCTTAATACCTAGATCTATATAATACTATAATAATTGCTAGATCTATAAAATAATATATTAATTAATAGCCAGGCAATATAATACACTAATACTCAGAGCTATATTATAATATATTTATTAATAACCCGGCAATATAATACACTAATATCCAGAGCTATATAATAATAGTCTTTTATAAGAGGGGTTGCAGTTGGGAGACATGTTGTCGCGGTCCGCTAAAACAAGATCACTCTCGGTCTCAGAACCAGCAATCAGGGCACTTTTTGTAGGGTGTTTCACCAAACTGCTGAAACCCGTGGTCGCACATCTTCGAGCTCAAGGCATTCGTTGCATTATATACCTGGACGACCTCCTTCTGTTCTGTTCAGACAGACTCAGACTGATACAACACACACGCTACACCACGGATCTCCTATCATCCCTGGGCTTCACAGTGAACTTTCAAAAATCAGCTATCCCCCCATCACAAACAGTTCCATTTTTGGGATTCGAGATAGATTCCACCTCCAGCACTCTACGGCTACCGACAGCAAAAATCTCAGCCATTCGCAAGGAATTACGCAGGGCCTTCCGCTCCCACACCATTCCACTCCGCACCCTCGCACGCATCGTAGGGCTTCTCTCTGCTTCCATTCAACCTATATTTCCAGGTCCACTTCACTACAGGGCAATGCAACGCCTCAAAGCTTCCTTTCTCAGGGAAAACCCCTCATACGATCAGCCGGTCCCGATGACAGAGGAAGTCAGAGACGAATTCAGATGGTGGCTGGACAGCATGGAGGCGTGGAACGGCCGAGCCATCTTCGGGAAAGCTCCCGACATGATATTAGAATCAGACGCCAGCCTCTGGGGATGGGGAGCGACGAGCGAAAATGTATCGACAGGAGGCGCTTGGACATCCCAAGACCTCAACTTACATATAAACTGCCTAGAACTCCTAGCCGGGTCTTTCGCGATCCGAAGCCTAGCAAAGGACAAGTCGGACTGCTGCATCCTACTCCGGATGGACAACATCTCCGCAGCCCGTTACATCAACCGCCTAGGCGGAGCCCGCTCACGTCTCCTGTCAGAAATAACGAAATACATTTTCGACTTCTGCCTACCCCACAACATCTCCCTCATGGCGGAATACCTCCCAGGAGAGACAAACCTCACAGCGGATTGGTTCTCACGCCACTGGCGGGACACCAGCGACTGGAAACTGGATCCACAAATCTTCAACTGCATTGCGGAACGCCTAGGTCCACTCCACCTGGACCTGTTTGCGTCCCGCAACAACAGACAAACAAAATTATACTTCAGTTGGCTCCCGGACCCGGAGAGCGCAGCAGTGGATGCATTCCTACAACCTTGGCCGATCACAGGAGCCTACGCCTTCCCTCCCTTCGCCATGATAGCGAGGACCATACACTATCTGAAGAATCAGCAAACCTCACTAGTACTCATCACTCCACTATGGAGGGGACAACCATGGTTCCCAGATCTCCTAGCTCTATCATGCCACGATCCCCTTCTACTACCTCATCATCAATACATTCTAACAGATCCAAAAGGCAACCCTCATCCACTAATCCTAGACAACCATCTCCATCTGGTGGCTTGGACGCTTTCAGGGGCTCCTGGCAAGTCGGTGAACTATCGCAGGCTGCTAAAGAACTGCTATGGGACTCATGGGCCCCCGGAACCAGAAGATGCTATCTTTCCGCTTGGAATTCCTGGTCCACTTGGTGTCTGGAACGGAACTTCGATCCATTTACGGCCCCTGTTTCAGCCATTTTGAACTTCCTATCCCACCTTTTCTCATTAGGTCGGTCTTACAGATCACTTAATGTAATTCGCTCAGCTATTTCAGCGGCCCATGTCCCCATACAAGGGATTCCGGTTGGTAAAGAACCACTTGTATGCCGACTCCTGAGAGGCATTCGATTACAATGTCCCCCAGGGCCCAAATATTCTCAATTCTGGGACGTCAACGTAATCCTCCGATTCCTGAGAGACTGGCCAACTAACGACAGACTCTCCCTCCGTCAATTATCATCAAAACTCACAGTCTTGCTCTGCCTGGTCTCCTTCCGCAGAGTGTCAGACATTCGAGCACTGGACATAGACGCTTTCTCAATCTCTCCAGAAGGAGTTACATTCCGGATATCTCGCCGCACTAAGACGGACTCCACATCTGTGTTTTATCCTTTCTTCCCCACAGAACCACAACTCTGCGTCGTCTCCACACTACAACAGTCCGTGGAAACCACCCTACCTCTCCGGTCTACACCATCAGGTCAACTCCTAGTATCATATGTCAGACCACATGTCCCCATCACTTCCACCACCCTGGCAAGATGGGTTCGCTGGTTACTATCGCTAGCCGGTGTGGACACTACATTCGGAGCCCACTCAGTACGCGGAGCAGCAGCATCCTCAGCCTTCATGGCGGGTGCTTCCTTAACGGATATCCTACGCTCCGCAGATTGGTCTAGGGAATCTACATTCCGCACCTTCTATTTCCGTCCGAATTCCGGTGCTGCCATGTCTCTGATTCTACAGCGTTAAAAATGCAAAATATGAAGCCTCCTGTCATGTGATAAAATTGAAGATTATGCTAGCGCTAGTGTACTTATAATCTTAATTTTAATAATGACAGGAGGCGAGTATTTTCCCACCCTTTCCACCCGGGGAGGAGGGGAACCACTCTATTCATACTCTAATCATACTTATCTACATTTCTTCATTCTTCTGTTTTTCTTCATAACTCCTTGAATCATATGTTGACATAAGGTATTCACTGTTGTCATTAGCCTATTTAACTACTAGTAGTCTATACACTGAATATACAAATTAAATTATTGCAATGTAATCCGATGGATCACTGTCATGACTACAAACAGTTTCAAGACCGGTGCCTAACCTTTCTCATATTCTCTTTTCAGTTTAAGTGTGAAAGAATTTGGAACATCTACGGCATGACCATAACATTATTGTTCATCATATAAAGACCAAGCATCGGATGTTCTCCGGTTGGTGCCTGTTTTCCTACTCAACCCAAGAAGTTCATCATTCCCGTTGGATTCCATTACTGATGTTCGTTACAGACTTTATGACTATTTTCTTCCCTATTCCGATGTTCGCTTCCGAAAGAGGGGGAGGAGCCTGTTGACTGGGATAATATACTCCCTATTTGCATTTTGATTGATTAAAAGTTTTTTCACTTTCTTTAATGCTGTGGAGTTTTAGTAAAGAGGGTTAAGCAAAATACTCGCCTCGTGTCATTATTAAAATTAAGATTATAAGTACACTAGCGCTAGCATAATCTTCAATTTTACGCTGAAGTATTTAAACTGGAAAGTGGAAACGTTCTCCAAGTCAGCCATGTTTTTAGTTTTTGTAATTCCTTACAGTTCCACTTTAGTAAATGTGAGATTGTATTGGTTATTTAGACATCTAATGAACATTCTTTACTCGCCATGATACACTGGGTCCGAGTGCTAAAGGAATATTCTGTTGGTTTCCATGATAACTGCACTACTTTCAAAACTGAGCCTTAGAATTGCTGTTTAAATAGGAATTAGAAAGTTGAGGCAGATAAAACATGAAACTCGTGAATTCACTTTCAAGAAGAGTCAATATATCTCCGAATCACGCCTTCACCGTGGAGTCTCACTCTCCAGAGCCACGCTAAAACCCATCACGGTGTATTTGGCAATGTTACCCAGCCTTCACGCTCTGCTCATCAAACAGAACAATTCTATTACTTTATTAATCAATTCATTATGCTCCTTCAACCTGTGTGTGTGTGTTTGTACGAACTGAGCTCTGCCACTGGTGATCTGTCATGCATTGCTGGGTAATCACTGCCTATTATCTACTTTATTGAGTAATAGTTGATAGTCTTTATTGAATTGAATCCACCGTTAAGGCGTAATTGTTAACCTTTTCAGTGACCAAACGTAAGTGCACAAAATCAAGGAATCTATAGTCTGCTGTAATCCGCTTTATTTTTAAGTAATGTTCTATTTCCGTCACATTTTACAGCTAGAAAGAGGACATTTCATCCTATTTCAGTGGGTTTCTCTGGTTCAGTTATTGGATGTTGAGTTTGATTCACAGAACAGGGCATTCCAACTTTGGCTCAAGTAATAATGATGGTTCCATTTCTTGGGAACCAATATTTGAGGTTTCTGGATAAATGCTAGACATGTGCAATTAATTTCATTCCGAATGCAAATTCAGACTAATTTGGGAAATTCGGACATTCGGATGCTTCCGAATGTCCGAAGTGCCGAATTTCGGAATGCCGAACCGAATTTCCGAAGTGCATATCCTCTCCCTCGTCTCCTATTGCATAGATCCTGAGGAAGGATAGGGCTTAGAGGCTAGCCGGATAAGGGGCATGTGTGGGTGTGGAAGGGTGTAGGTGCAATTGGGGAGAGGAGCGTTAGGTGAAGGGTGGAGTATAGGTGGAGGAAGCCGTGGTATATGTAGGCAGGCATTTTACCCCTCTATCGCAGCCATTTTAAAAATCCCGGCATGGTAACAGCTAACTTTTTGGATGTGGTTCTTGGAGATGTTCACCTCATTTTTCTTGTCGCAGCTGGCGAGTAAGGTCCTTGCCAATGCACATGGGGAAGAAGGAAGGCCGGGGCTGATCCCTCCCCCTACCACTGGTATATGGTTTGGATAAACGGACGTGCCCATTGAGCCAAAGGCCGGTTAGTGCTTGGCATTGTGGTATGGTAAGGCCAAGTTGGAGGCCTGATTGTGGTTAGGACGAGGGAGAGGGCAGGCCCTAAGATGATTCGTGATAAGCGGTGGGACGAATTGGTAAGGACGAGTTTACGTTAAATGTTATATTATGTGTCATGTTATGTTTTAAAGGTACACTATAGTCACCCAGACCACTTCAGATCAATGAAGTGGGCTGGGTGCCTGGTTCCTCAGGTTTGAACCCTTCACTTGTAAACACAGCAGTAGAGTTGAGCGGACACCTGGATGTTCAGGTTCGCCGGGTTCGGCCGAACTTCGGCAAAAAGTTCGAGTTCGGGACTCGAACTTGACCCGAACTTGACCCCAAACCCGAACCCCATTGAAGTCAATGGGGACCCGAACTTTTGGGCACTACAATGGCACTAAAAAGTCCTGGAAAGGGCTAGAGGGCTGCAAAAGGAAGTAAGATGTATTGCCTAAGTACTAATATACTTACCCAGTGGAAGAAGAATGTTACACTGCATACAATTGTAAATAAAAAGTATACAAACATAGCCAGGATTCAGCTGTAAGCATTTGCAACACTTTACAACAATCAAGTAACATACATTCATATAAAATGTAAGTTACTTGGCCAGTCATGTAATGACAGGAATGAATAAGTAGATAACTCCCTAATTCCCACGGTATTAGGGAGCTATCTACTAAAAGGCTGAAAGACCTGAATTGGTCTTTCAACCAAATTTACTAATACTAAGTAAAGATTAATTAGTATTAGTAAATTATGCCCCTACTCGCTATACTGCGAGTAGGGGCATGTCTATTAAACAGTGAGCAGCCTATGGCTAAAATAAGGGGGGAACCTATTGTCTGTGGGGTGGGGGCCGGGGGGGGACCGTAGGCTCTTATTTAGGGTCCCCACCCGTTGTTCAGGGGTGGGGGCCAATAGGTTTTTATTTTTTTTATTTTTTTTTACTAGACATGCCCCTACATTTTTTTACTTGTTTACTAGACATGCCCCTACTCGCGGTATAGCGAGTAAGGGCTGCATTTACTAATACTAAGTAATATTTACTTAGTATTAGTAAATGTGGCTGAAAGACCAATTTAGGTCTTTCAGCCTTTTGGTAGATAGCTCCCTGATACCGTGGGAATTAGGGAGTTATCTACTAAGCGGCTGCAAGATGCAGCCACAGCACGAATAGGATCTGAGTTTCATTCATTCGAATGAAATTGCGATACGAACAAAGTCCCTAATTGCGTTCTCACACGAATGGAGAAACTGTTCTCATTCTGTTAGGACGCATTTTGGCAGTTTTGTCAAACGCTTGTTGATTGGCTGCCCTGCAGCTTTTCAAAACGTGCCATTAAATCGCCGAACATCGAACTCGAACCGGAACTGTTACTGAAATGTCGGGTTTCGGGGTAAAAAAATTGTAATGTTCGGTACGAATCCGAACGTTACAGTTCGGGTTTACTCAATTCTACACAGAAGTTTTAAAGAAACTGCTATGTTTACATTAGGGGTTAATCCAACCTCTAGTGGCTGTCTTCCTGACAGCCGCTAGAGGCGCATCTGCGATGTTGTATTCGCATCCAGCGTGCAGAACGTCCATAGGAAAGCATTGAGAAATGCTTTCCTATGGACTGTTAGAATGCGCTCCCTCGCCGCCTTTGATTAGAACAGCCGCCTGCCTCACTGCAGCCCCACTGGACCTCAAAAAGGTAGGGAGGCTGCGTGGGTGGGAAATGTTAATTATGATAATATTAATAATTTGTGTATATCAGTTAGTGTATGTGTGTGTGTATAAGTGTATGTGCATCTGTTAGTGTATGCATGTGTGTGTATGAGTGTATGTGCGTCTGTTAGTGTATGCATGTGTATGTTCGTGAGTGTCTGTCAGTGTGTTTGTGTGTGTCTCTCTGTCAATGAATGAGTATATGACAAATCAGTGACGTCTGTGTGTTTGTCATTGAGTGTGTGTGTGTATTACTGTCAGTGTGTAACTGCCGGTGTGTGTCAGTGAATGTGTGTTTGTCTGTCAGAGAGTGTGCTTAAAGGAACACTATAGGCACCCAGACAACTTCAGCTCATTGAAGTGGTCTGGGTGCAGTGTCCCAGTCCCCTTAAACCTGAAAGTGTAATTATTGCAGTTTCTTAGAAACTGCAATAATTACCTTGAGGGCTAACTCCACCTCTAGTGGCTGTTTACCAGACAGCCACTAGAGGGACTTTTGGGTGGTTGAAAAAAAGGTCGCCTAACTGATGCTGGACGTCCTCACGCTGTGTGCATGAGAACATCCAGCTTCTGCTAAATACCCATAGGATTTTAACCCCTTCAGTGTCAAGTGGGGGAGGGAAGGACATGAGGGAGGGGGACACTATAGGGAATTATAGTGCCAGGAAAACAGCTTTGTTTTCCTGGCACTATAGTATTTCTTTAAAAGGAGCAGGAAAAGTGGAGTCTAAAGAGGAAGGGGTGGGTTCTTAATTAGGAAGAGGTGCACCCTTGACAGGAAGGGGTGGTAAATTTAGATTAGGGGGGTGCTCAGGTATAATCATGCCTAGGGCATCACAAAATTAAAATACACCACTGTGTGAGTGTCTGAGTATGTGTGTGCATCTGTGAGTGTCTGAGTATGTGTGTGCATCTGTGAGTGTCTGAGTGTATGTGTCTGCGTCTGTGAGTGTCTAAGTGTATGTGTCTGTAAATATCTGAGTGTATTTGTCTGCGTCTGTGAATGTCTGAGTGTATGTGTCTGTGAGTGTCTGAGTGTATGTGTCTGCGTCTGTGAATGTCTGAAGGGTCGTGCTATAATGGGACACATGGGGGTTATAATTAGACATATGGGGCTGGTGAGGGAGCTATAGGGACACATTGCAGCTGGGGAAGGGGCTATAATGGGAAACAAGGGGGTTAGGTGGGCTATAGGGACACATGGGGACTGTGAAGGGGGCTCTAGGGACACTTGGGGATGGGGAGGGGCTATAGGGACACATGAAGGGCTGGGAGGGGGTATATGGACACATAGAGGGCTGGGGGCTATGGGGACACATGAAAGGCTGGGAGGGGGGTATATGGACACATGAAGGGCTGGGTGCTGATGGGGGGGCTCATTGGACACGTGGGGATGCTGGTGAGACACATGGGAGGGCTAAAAGGACATACAGGGCTGGGAGGGGGCTAATGGGAGCCATGGAGGGAGGGGGGCTATTAGAACACATGGAGGGCTGGGGGGCTAATAGGGCACATGGAGGGAGCTACTGAGACCCATGGGAGGGCTAATGAGATAGATACAAGGCTGGGAGGGAGCTAATGGGACAAATGGGTGGTTAATGAGATGCAAGGAGGAGCTGGGGGGGGCTAATGAGACATCTGGGGGGCTAATAGGGCACATGGAGGGAGCTACTGAGACCCATGGGAGACAGATACAAGGTTGGGAGGGAGCTAATGGGACAAATGGGTGATTAATGAGATGCAAGGAGGAGCTGGGGAGACACACAGAAGGGCTGAGGGGTAATGAGACACATGGAGGGACAGGGGAGTAAAAAGACACGGAGATTCTGTGAAGTAAAAAGAGGGGTCTGGGGTGAAAGTGGGACTGAGAAAGACAAACAAAAGACTCACAGAAGGGCTGGGGAAGGGGAGAAAGAGACAAACAGAGGCGCTGCGGCCTGGGTAAGAGACTAACAGAAGGGTTGGGGAATGGGAGAAAGAGACAAAGGGCCTGGGGCTAATAGACATATGAAAGGGGCTTGGGGCAGAAAGACACAAACAAAGTGCATCTTCACTTGTGTCTCCTGCTCTCCCTGTAATTTAGAGTTGACCGGTAAGAGAAAGACTTCATATTAAAGGGACACTATAGTCACCAGAACTTGTACAGTTTAATGTCGTTGTTCTGGTGTCTCTAGCCAGGCCCGGCCTTAGGCCTTTAGACGCCCTGTGCGAAAAATCTTCACAGCGCCCCCCCCCCATCATCCATGTATGATGTAATGTTTTTGTTGTCTGTGTATGTGATAGTAGGTGTGATGACTGTGTGTGATATGTATGCTATGTGTTGGCTGTGTGTGATATTTGTAATGGGTGTATTAACAGTGTGTGATATGCGTGTATTGGTTGTATGTGATACACACACACACACACACAGAGTCAGACGGCCATACACACACAGGAAGACATCCACACACACAGAGGCAGACAGTCACACACACAGGCAGACAGTCACGTACACAGGCAGACAGTCACGCACGCACACACACACTGGCAGTCATACACACACACAGTCATGCACACACAGGCAGACAGTCATACACACACACACAGAGGCAGACAGTCATACACACAAACACACATACAGTCATACACACAGACAAACACACACACAGGCAGACAGTCACACACACACACACACAGGCACACACAGGCAGACAGTCATACACACAGACACACACACAAAGGCAGACAGTCACACACACACAGACACACACAGGCAGACAGTCATACACACAGACACACACACAGTCATACACACAGACAGTCACACAGACACACACGCAAACAGGCACACACAGGCAGACAGTCACACACACACCACACACACACAGACACACACAGGCAGACAGTCACACACACACAGACACACACACACAGGCAGACAGTCATACACACAGACAAACACACAGAGGCAGACAGTCATAAACACAGACACATACACAAAGGCAGACAGTCACACACACACAGACACACACAGGCAGACAGTCATACACACAGACACACACACAGTCATACACACAGACAGTCACACAGACACACACACAAACAGGCACACACAGGCAGACAGTCACACACACACCACACACACACAGACACACACAGGCAGACAGTCATACACACAGACACACACACAGGCAGACAGTCACACACGCACACAGGCAGACAGTCACACACACACAGACACACACACAGGCAGACAGTCACACACACACAGACACACACTGGCAGACAGTCATACACACACACACACACACACACAGGCATACAGTCATACACACACACACAGACACACACACACAGGCAGACAGTCATACACACAGACACACACACACACAGGCAGACAGTCACACACACACACACACACACACAGAGGCAGACAGTCACACACAGAGACACACACAGAGGCAGACAGTCACACTCACACTGACAATCACACAGTTACCTGTTCAGTTCATTGTGGAGGCATTGCAGCTCCTGGAGACTGTTTGGTGGGGAAGCAGGGACTCCTTCCCCATTGCAGCTCCTGGAGACTGTTTGGTGGGGAAGCAGGGATGCTTTTAGCTCCGCCCCCACCGCACGGTAAGCTCCGCCCCGCCGCAATTTCTTTTTTTAAATTCTGGCCGGCCATGTGTGAGCTGTGTCGGCCACAGCTCGCACACCCCTAAGGCCGGCCCTATCTCTAGCCTCTCCCTGTAGGTTGAGCATTGTAAATGCTACCTTTTCAGAGAAAAGACAGTGTTTACATTGCTGCCTAGGAACATCTCTAGTGACAGTCACTCAGACGGCCACTAGAGCTGCTTCCTAGTCCAGTGCTGCACAGTGTGAGCATCTCCACTCTCTGCATGGAGGCGCTGAATGCTCCCCATAGAGATGCATTGATGTGGTGAGGAGATTTTCCCATACATGCGCAATAGCCTCCCAATGCTTTCCTATGGGAATTGACGTTGACTGAGATAATCCAGTTGTCCGCCAAAGTGAGGAGCACACTCTTATTACTTCAAAATAAACAAGATAACGTCATTTTGTACTGCTGTGCAATAAAATTCACAATTCCAATTACGAAACTTTGTACTGAAACATTGATTATATGCAAATGCACGTCTGCTTACAACGAATCCGCTCTTTTGTTTATTTTGAAGCCCTATGAGTGCTTTCTTTCATGTTTGAGTGATAGTTTTCAGTTTTAAGGGTTTTTTCCCACCTCCATATCTGCACACTATGCTGGCGCAATGCATTATGGGGCTGGTGTAGAATTTATTTCCAGGGCTGCTTTTCAGTCCGGCCCTGCCCCCTCACCTTTCACACAGAAAGCGATAACCTGAATGGAGAAACCTCATGCTGCCTGAGAGTCTACAATGCCAATGGCAAGTACTTGTATGTGTTCAGCTGCCAATAACTGATTGTGATGTGTGTGAGCTTGAATGTAGTGAGCTTGTGGGTATGTGTGTGGGTGTGGGTGTCAGTGAGCTTGCATGTAGTGAGCTTGTGGGTGTGTGTGGGTGTGTGTATGTGTCAGTGTGCTTGTGGGTGTGTAGGTGTCAGTGAGCTTGAATGTAGTGAACTTTCAGTGAGTTTGTCTGCAGTATATTTTCTATGTGTGTTAGAGAACTTGTCTGCAGTACATTTGTCTGTGTGTGCCAGTGAGTTTGTGTGATATGTTCATGCAGAACACATTTGCATATATACACATACATATATACATTAATATAATATAATATATACTAATGCATGAACATGGAGGATAGCCCTGCTTAGGGAAGTGTCCCCAAGCAGAGTTAATAATATCAGACAGGAGGCAGCCTGGAGGGTGGGTGTTACAACAGTGTAGCACTTATTGATTGTCTGCAGCAAGGGGCTGGAGGTAAGTAACACATAAATATATGACATATCACTATGACAAATCATATAATTAGTGCCTCAGCAAAATAACACCACTGCGTTCTATCAATGTTCCAACTGCCCCAATATTATCTACAGATATGCACACTCTTTACTTACACCTCAGTTATACTTTTGATAAGAAGACGGCAGACCGGTTACCACCTCATAGACCCTATGATTGTTCCATTGATCTCCTTCCAGGCACAATACCTCCTAAAGGCAGGGTTTATCCCTTATCTCCCCAGGAGAATGCTATTATGGAGGAATGTATTAAGGAGTCATTGGAGAAAGAGTTTATAAGAAGATCTTCCTCTCCTGCAGGTGCTGGGTTCTTCTTTGTGTCCAAGAAAGAGTGAGATCAGCGGCTCTGTATAGATTATAGAAGACTTAACAAGATCACAATAATGAATGCTTACCCAATCCCTTTAATCACAGAGTTGTTTGATAGATTAAAAGGGGACTCTGTGTTTACCAAGTTAGACCTCAGGGAAATGCATTCGATACCAAGAGTGGACATTATCAGTATGCTGTTATGCCTTTTGGCCTCTGTAACGCTCAGACAGTCTTCCAAGATTTTATAAACGACGTCCTCAGAGAATACATTCATTCCTTTGTGATAGTGATATTCTGATCTACGTACACATTACTGTCATGCCTCTAAGGTGTTACTAACACTTCTTTATAATGGTTTGTACTGCAAACTCGAAAAGTTCGACCAATCAGAGGTAAACTTCGTGGGCTACGTGATATCTGCTTTAAGATTCAGTATGGACCCAAACAAGTTGTGTGGGCTGTAGTAAAGTGCCCTTTACCTCAAGGTGTGAAACCTATACAAAGCTTCAGAGGGTTCGCAAACTATTACAGACGATTCATTAAGAATTTCTCTTCTGACCCTCACCAAGAACCATGCAAATCCCTGTATATGGTCCCCTGAAGCTATTGTAGCATTTGAAAGGCTGAAACAACCTTTAGTTTCTGCTCCTATACTCAGACATCCTGATCCTATTATCATGTTTATTGGATGTGGATGCTTCTGAGATAGGAGTAGGTCCAGTCCTATCACAGTGTACGTTCCCTGAACAACCAATTCACCCATGTGGGTTCTTTTTTTTCAATATCTCGTTTTTATTAGGATTTTCCATAATACATGGATAGAACAGTGATAGAACACTTTGTGTGGTTGATAAAGAAAAAAAAAAGCACCAAGGATAAATTGCCGTAGACATTATACAGGACAGTCAAATACATTTCCACATACTTTTTTCCCCCCCATCAAATTATATAGTAATTCTAAAGCATAACATAAGCCTAAACAGAAAGTAGCAATGCCGTTTGGTTCCCTTAGTTCCCATTTTGTATGGGTTGTTGTAGACAGATCACACGAGTACACACTATTAGAGAAAACACAGTAGTACGTAAGTGAAATGAAAAAAACAAGAAGGAAAGAAAGTTAAGTAAAGTATAGAATATGACATAGCCGATGTGTTATTTTAGAATTTATCAACTCCAAGAGACCAACATGATGTTCATCACTTGACCTACTAGCACCTGAAGGTCAGTTAGTGGGTCATTGGTCCAATTTGGGGCTTAGGAACACACACATATTTCTCCTTGATCTTCTGCCATCCCCACCAATGTTTGTCATAATCCCTGACTCTTCCCTTCAGCCTATATGCCATTTTTTCATATTAAGAAGACGTGTCGACCCTGTCCAGCACTTCTCGGACGCTAGGAGAACACGTCCTCTTCCAGTTAAAGGCTACGCCTAAAGAATATGGATTTTTACTATTTTATGTGGTAATTCCTTCATATCTAGAAATATGTGTAATTGATAGATTTCTGGTTTCAAAGGCAAGTTATTATTATTATTATCACTGGTATTTATGTAGCGCCATCATATTCTGTAGCGCTTTACAAAATTATAAAAGTTGATGCTAACTTTTATGGATATCATCTCTCTTAATTGCTTCAGTATGATTCTTGGCATGGGCAGGACCAGAACACATACTCAATGGAGCCTTGTAACGGAGCTTCCTGTACCCTGGTTGGGTACCTCTGCCGACGAATGCTCCTAGTGCTCACTGAGAACTCCAAGCACTCCACCACACACCATCAGCACTGCAGTTCCCACGTCCAGCGTTACAGCTTGGCTAGGAATTCACAGCCCTCCACCCACCCTTGACCCAAGACCACGATCCAGCTTCCAGTGGGTGAACGTCTCCTACTCCAGTAAGCGTAGAACTAAACAGCTCTTAAAAGAGCTAATGATTAGAACCCAGGGGAGTATTAAGAGTATAGCAATCCCCAGTGTAAATATAGCAGTTCCCCTTCAATCACAAGACAAGGCTACGTGTTGATGTTTAAACAGGAACCAGTGGCGTACATACCAGGGTCGCAGGGGTCGCGCCTGCGACTGGGCCCGGCCCACCAGGGGGCTCGGCCGCCCTGCGACCCGGTATGTACCCACTGTGGCCAGCCTCTTCCCCTGGGGGGCCCAGGAGCCCCCCCGAGGCTGGCCGTGGTATCACCAGACAGGCGGGCTATCTGGCTGGCGGGCGCGCGAGGGAGCACTCTCCCCTGAGTGCTTCCTCTTCAGCTCCCTCGCGCACCGCACAGATACCGGAGCCGGAAGATGACATCATCTTCCGGCTCCGGTATCAGTACGCGGCGCGTGAGGGAGCTGAAGAGGGAGCACTCAGGGGAGAGTGCTCCCTCGCGCGCACGCCAGCCAGATAGCCCGCCCAGCAGCACCACACCACTGGACCCCAGGGAATCCCCTCAGCACTTCCAAAGGTAGGGAGGCTGGGGGGACTAAATGAAAAAAAAAAAAAAACGTGTGAGTGTGTGTGTTAGTGAGTGTGTGTGTGTTTGCTTGTGTTAGTGTGTGTGTGTTAGTGCATGTGTGTTAGTGTGTTAGAGAGTGTGTGTGTGTGTTAGTGTGTTAGAGTGTGTGTTGGTGTGTTTGTGCTAGTGTGTGTGTTAGAGAGTGTGTGTGTGTTAGAGAGTGTGTGTGAGTGTTAGTGTGAGTGTTAGTGTGTGTGTTAGTGTTAGAGTGTGTGTGTGTTAGTGCGTGTGTGTTTGTGTTAGTGTGTGTGTGTGTTAGTGTGTGTGTGTAAGTGTGTTAGAGTGTGTGTGTTAGTGTGTGTGTGTTAGTGTTAGAGTGTGCCAGTGAGTGTGTTACTGTGTGTGTCTGTTAGTGAGTGTGTGTTTTGTGAGTGAGTGTGTATGTATGTCTGTCACTGAGTGTGTGTCTGTCAGTAAATGTGTGTGTCTGTTAGCTAGTGTGTATGCGTCTGTTCATGAGAGTGTGTGTCTTAAGCACTTACATTTCTCCAGCGCCGGACACCCTTTGCGCTGGGGATCTCTCCGCCCCGATCCACCACTCAGCTCCAAATGCGCATCCGCGGCAAGAGCCGTGCGCGCATTCAAACCACCCATAGGAAAGCATTACTCAATGCTTTACTATGGACGTTCAGCGTCTTCTCACTGTGATTTTCACAGTGAGAATCGCAGAAGCTCCTCTAGCGGCTGTCAATGAGACAGCCGCTAGAGGCTGGATTAACCCTCAGTGAAACATAGCAGTTTCTCTGGAATTGCTCTGTTTTCAGCTGCAGGGTTAAAACTAGAGGGACCTGGCACCCAGACCACTTCATTGAGCTGATGTGATCTGAGTGTCTGTAATGGTCCTTTAAGTGTATGTGTACCTGCATGCACTTTCGTACATACCGCGGTCGCAGGGGTCGCAGCCCTGTGACCCCTGCGACCAGGTGCCCGCCGCCATGTGTTGCGGCCCCAGTTCGCGCATAGTAAGCGCGTGGGGGGGGCCCACAGATACGTTTTCGCACGGGGGCCCCATGGGTTGTTTGTACGCCACTGACAGGAACTCAATTTTAATGGAGGCACACTGGCCTTTTATGCAAGTTTCCCAACAAGGGTTACATCCAGGTGGACCTTGTTGGGCACAGGGACACAAAGTTAACAAACCAATAAAAACAGAGTTATACAATGAGACACTCCCATACACAAACAATAGAATCCCTCCTCTGTGCTTGGGAGATAATTGAATCAGGAACTGAACTAATCTGACCCAATTATATCCAAGCACAGAAAAACATACAATTTTATGAAACCCCAAAAGGTACCTTAAAAACACATAAAATCCCATAAAATCCCCTGATAACCCCGATCTGGGTGAACAACATATCTAAAAATCACCCAGATCGGTTCAGGGGTTTCTGGAAGTCATAGTTTTCACCGACCGTGCCCATGGTCCTACGCCCAAAACAGTTCCAGGGAAATCAGTGCTAACAGTCGGTCAAGTTCGGTAGTCTTTTACAGGTTTCCCTGCAGGGCCCATAGTCTGTGGGCAGGAGGCTGGCAAGCAGGCAGCTCCAAGTACAAGTGGCGAGGTTACTTTCGCCACAGAGAGGGATTTAGCTGAGGGTTTAGAGATGTGTCTTGCAGGGGTTTGTAAATGAATATAGAAGGAGGTTTAGAGAGGAGTCTAGCAGGGGTTGTGGATATGAATCTAGTAGTGGGTTGATAAAGGGTATGGACTTAGAGAAGAGTTTAGCAGAAAGGTATTTATATTGTGGGAGGTCTGAGGAGAAAAGCTCTTCCCTGCTCTATGGCCTCCACTCATGTCCTGCACTGGTAACACCAATCCAGGGATTAGGGCCGGCCTTAGGCCTGTAGGCGCCCTGTGCGAAAAATCTTCAAGGCGCCCTACTCTGGCCACTAGCCCTCTTGGTCCACATCCTCCCATTTATACTTCTAACCATTTAAAACCTCCTTATTAATCACCCACAAAAAAATATTAAAAAGCTGTATCAAAATACAAATTATAAATATAGCTCTAAATAGGTGTCTCCCATTTGCAATTAAAATGAGAAAATAATAAAGATTTACTCATCTTTTCCCCGCGCCTCCCCCAATGTCATAGAGGAGACATTGCCTACCACGCCAATGTCCAATCCAATGCTTCTCATAGAAGACAAGCAAGTGTTGCACAGGCAGTAAAATGTTCCCATAGGAAATGATTGAATCAATGCTTTTTTATGGGGCTCCTGCATCACGTGACCAAGTTTTACTCAGTCAGTGCAGTGGAAGCACCTCGAGTGGCTCTTATACTGACTTATTGCTGGACTTAACACAGCAATTTAAATATTGCAGTATCTCAAAAACACAGGCCCATGCACTCAAACCACTTCATCTCAACGGTCTCGGTGACAATAATGTTACTTTAAGTAAAACGACTTGAATTTGTTGTTTTGATACCGGAGAAACTGACGGAAGCCAAGCACAGAGAGATGGACACAGGTTTCTTCAGGAAGGAAGAGATTCTTTATTGGATCACCGATCGGGACTCAGAGGGACTAATGTCACCAAAATACAGCAAGTTCTGAGCCCCGGACAATAGTGCAGGCTCCTTATATAGGCATATAACTCCTCCCATATTAAGCTCCACCCGCACATTCTCTTGACCAATCAACACAAATAAGAATTAACTTCCTGTTTGACCGCATGGCTTGTCCAGCACAATGGAGGAGGGGGAATACTATATCCTGTATTCTTGCACATGCTCCGTACACTACTGATCGTATCTTGCCTCGTGCATCCAACTGATCGATACGTCAGCATATGCACGTACACATGCCACGTGGTAATCTCGGCCTACTAAATTTATTTTTACCGAGATTCCACCACATTCCCCCCTTTGATGCCTCTTGATATTTTACAATTACTTGAGGCATCACTTAACCTTGGTTTGCTTACACCGCAAGTTACCTTGAACCAGACCAGACTTATCTTATGATGTGAATCTTCAACATTCATCTTCTTGCATTGGTTCTCCCTGATCTAGAGCCTTATACTTATATATCGCCATTATCTGTGCAGCAGCCTTCCTCTCTGCTATACTTCCTATCAGGCTTTGCACAGACCTAACTACTAAGGGTATAAGATACGGTAGGAGTAGACACAACAGTAAAATCAGTAGGACTCCACCTACCACTGCCTTAAGCCCTCCAAACCACTCATACCAGCTACCAAACCAACTACTTGGATTGTACCCTTTCCATACCTGAGTAGGCACATGCGCTAGTTTAACCATATGGCTAGTAAGCTCAGCTATTGCTTGCCCTTCGTCGTCTATTTGAAGACAGCAATTGCTTAGGTTAAACTTCCCACATACACCTCCCTCTACTGCCAAAAGGTAATCCAAGGCTAATCTATTTTGGTAGACTGCTGTCCTCATCCTGGTGTTATGCTTCGCTAGAAGATTGAGCGCCTGTGATGTCTCATTTGTGATAATCTCAACCACCGCCTGTAATCTTATAATACGATTGAGCATATAAATAGGGGTTCTATAACCAAAAGTACCATCCTCAGCCCACGTGGCTGGCCCATAATAGTCTATGATACGCTGGGGAGGCCATTCATTATCTTCCCAGGTGCCTATCTCTATGGGTCCCCTTTTCTTCCTATGATTCACATCATACACTTTAACACCTAAAGTCTCACCTGTTTCAATCGGTAACAAGAAGAAGGATGGTTTGAGCATACCCAACACACATGCCCCTTCCCAGTCCTGTGGCAGCTCCGAATAGGCTTTCTTACCACAGATCCAGTACAAATTTGCTGGGGCTCTCCAGGTTGATGTGATGGATAGATCAAACCACACGTCCTTTAAATTGGCGTATCTAGCAAACGGGTTAGATGGTTCTGAGACATTTGAAGCCGACCACCAAGTTGTATTCTTTGTATCATCATCATAAGCTTTTTGCCCTAGACAAGTTAATTCTCCTACAGAAGTGTTATACATTATTCCTTTCCTTGCTATGCAAACATAACCTATGATGGAGGTCTTTAATCTCCACTCAGATTTACCTCTAACACTCATATGATAATCGGCTTGTGTAGATATTAGTTGGTCAACTGCCTCAGAACCGGACATTACCTCCTTTGCTTCCCAAGGCCATTGGTCTCCCATGTTAGTACCTCCACACACATAGCAGTTGGTAACATTAAGACTACCGGCAATACTTTCAGCTAGGTCAATGAACAGGTTTTTAGCGTTATGGGGGATCTTATTATCTATACTCATCTCTTCATAAAAGGAATGGTATACTTGATGAGTCTGGGAGGATACCGTATCAGTCTCTATTCCTATAAACAATAATGTCCCAGGATCTAAACCCGTCCCGTATATCTGAAACCCAAATAAATTTCCATACTTATCTAAGAACTTGTCGGGGTTATTAATAAGTATATGGACTGGGTTGCATTCCATAGACTTACAATAAGGGCTAGTCGGCAACTTAGTCACTATCATGTCTTTGTCTACTGTCTGTCCCCAAGTCGCCCACCCCACACAAGACCAATATGGACAAAAGTTATAGTCTTTATTTGGGCATCTAGGACTCACATATTTATTTTTGCTACTGGGACAAATATATTTATCATTAGACCCATACGTCCTCTCCCATCTAAGATCCCCACATACATTCCACGGCTTTCTACCACTCGATATCGCTTTACACGCATCAAATAGCAGAACACCCGAAGAATGTACGGATTCTAATACCGTCTTATTAATTAGGGTCCCCTGAGGATCTCCATTCCTGAGAGTCAACCAAATTGTACGGGGTTGATACTCCGGACTGAAGCACTTAGGTTCTCCTACTCCTAAATGGCACACACTATAGTCTATATTTAAGTATCTACATCTCGATACATCTCCTTTACACTCGTATTGTGAATGCCAAATTAGGGTTTGGGAAATATGGTTACCTGTTCTCGTAGTCTTAATGCATACCTCACAGCTAGGAGTGTCGGTACCTCTACCTTCCTGAATATAAAAACACATGTAAATAAACACAATCAAAAGCACATCTTTCGCCGTCATCCTCAGTCTTCGTCCGTGCGATGGAACCTCAGCTTCCAGGATGTGAGGGCTGCAGGGAATGGAGTTCTGCTCGTCTTCACAGGTGTCCCTTCGAGACTTTCCTGGCTTATACACTATGTGATGGTAAGCGGACAGGCTTTATTATGGCCTTCTCACTCACACCTGTAACAATAAAATTTGTAATCCACAATAATTCCTCGTTACTCCGACTGAGTAGTGCGTTTCAACCGGATCTTGCAGGGATTCTCTGGATCTGCTGTAACTTGCCAAGAATCAACTGCTGCTGGTTTAACCCTGGAGTGATGTATCCACGGAGTCACTTCTGCTACTTTTATCGCTGTAGGGGTAGACAAAAGAACAACATAAGGACCTCTCCACTTGGGCCCTAACGGTACATTATTCCACTCTTTAATCCACACTTGGTCTCCTGGATGATAACTATGAACAGGGGGATAAATATTCACAGGTAATCTATCTTGTACCCATTTCTGTACCTCCTCCATAGTCTTACCCAACTCTACAACCTGCTGCCGGGTAATTCCTTCTCCCAACTGACTCAAATCCCCCCTTAAGTTACCAAGTACGGGAGGTGGTCGCCCATACATAATTTCAAAAGGAGAGAGGCCCATCCTTCTGGTAGGGGTACTGCGGATTCGCAATAGAGCTATAGGTAAGAGAACATTCCACTTAAGTTGGGTTTCCTGACACATTTTAGCCAACTGGTTCTTTATAGTTCTATTCATTCTCTCTACCTTACCAGAACTCTGGGGTCTATATGCAGTATGAAGCCTCCACTTTATACCAAGCATATGAGTCAGTTGTTGTAGGCACTGGTGAACAAAAGCTGGACCATTGTCCGATCCTATAGAACAGGGTAGTCCATATCGGGGTATTATTTCTCGTAGCAGGAATCTTACAACTTCTCCTGCTTTCTCTGTACGAGTAGGACATGCTTCTACCCAGCCTGAATAGGTGCACACAATTACCAGCAGGTAACGATGTCCACCCGATTTAGGCATCACTGTAAAGTCTATTTGTAGATCGGACATGGGGAGTCCCCCCATAAACTGGACTCCTGGTGGCTTTACTGGTCCTTGTCTTGCATTATTCTTAGCACACGTTACACATCTGCGTACAATGGCCTGAGTCAAGTTGGACAATCTTGGTATGTAGAAATGTTTTCTAAGAGATTCTTCAGTACTGTCTCTCCCAGAATGTGTCCCGTTATGATAATTTTGGACAATTTCTACCGCTAGTGATGCTGGTATGACTATTCTTCCATCTTCTAGCTGATACCACTTGTTCTCCAGATACTTTCCCGGTTCAGTCTTTAACCACTCCTCTTCTTGAGCTGTATAAACTGGAGTCCATTGGGACAGTGGAGTTGGTATAAGAGCAGCTATATGCCCCACATACTCCTGTCTTCCTGATTCAGCAGCACACTTAGCTGCACTATCTGCCATCCGATTTCCCTTGGTTACATCACCATCTCCTCTCAGATGCGCTCGACAATGAATAATACCGACTTCTTTCGGCTCCCACACTGCTTCCAATAGTTGTAGGATTTCGGCTGCGTACTTGATTTCTTTGCCTTCTGAATTCAGTAGTCCTCTTTCTTTATACAAGGCTCCGTGGGCATGAGTGGTTAAAAACGCATACTTAGAGTCCGTATAGATATTCACTCTTAAACCTTCAGCCAATTGTAACGCTCGTGTTAGTGCTATTAATTCTGCCTTTTGTGCTGATGTTCCTTTCGCCAGTGGCCGAGCTTCTATCACCTTGTCTATTGTTGTTACTGCATATCCTGCATAGCGGATCCCTTCTTTCACATAACTACTGCCGTCGGTGTAATATTGAACATCGGGGTTCTGGATGGGAAAATCACGAAGATCTGGTCTACTTGAAAATACTTCATCCATTACTTCCAAACAATCATGTTGACTTTCAGTAGGTTGTGGCAAAAGGGTAGCTGGATTTAAGGTGTTTACAGTCTCTAAATGCACTCTTGGGTTTTCACACAACATTGCTTGATACTTGGTCATACGGCTGTTACTAAACCAATGATTTCCTTTGTAATCCAACAACGTCTGTACTGCATGTGGGACTCGTACATAAAGTTCTTGACCCAGAGTGAGTTTATCGGCTTCAGCTACTAGCAGGGCGGCTGCAGCTACGGCTCTTAGACAAGGTGGAAGTCCGCTGGCCACTGCATCCAATTGCTTAGACATGTAGGCAACAGGTCTTTGCCATGATCCCAAGTACTGTGTCAATACTCCCACAGCCATTCTTCTTTGCTCGTGTACATATAAGTAGAATGGTCGTGTGTGATCAGGTAGACCTAATGCTGGGGCACTCATCAAAGCCTTCTTCACATCTTCAAATGCCGTTTGCTGTTCTTGGGTCCATAAGAAGGGGTCGTGCTCTGTACCTTTGATAGCTGCGTACAGAGGTTTTGCTAGTATCGCATAGCTGGGAATCCATATCCTACAGAAGCCTGCTGCCCCCAAGAATTCTCGCACTTGTCTTCTATTCTTGGGTATTGGTATTTGGCAGACAGCTTCTTTTCTCTCTGGCCCCATAATTCTTTGACCTTCAGAGATATGGAATCCCAGATATTTGACAGTTGGCAAACACAACTGAGCCTTCTTTCTAGACACCTTGTATCCTGCCTTCCAGAGAATGTGCAGTAGATCGTGCGTTGCTTGCTGACAGATTTCTTTTGTAACTGCTGCTATCAACAAGTCATCTACATACTGTAACAATACACACTCTCCTGGGATGGACTCGAAATCCAATAGATCTTGACTTAGGGCTGAACCAAATAGGGTAGGTGAATTTTTAAACCCTTGGGGCAGTCTTGTCCAAGTCATTTGGCGTTTTGAGCCCGTTACAGCATTCTCCCATTGGAAAGCGAAAATACATTGACTTTCTGCGGCAATTCGGAGGCAAAAGAAGGCATCTTTGAGATCTAAGACTGTGAAGTAAGTAGCCCCGCCCGGAATTAAAGCAAGCAGGTTATATGGATT
The DNA here is from genome assembly GCF_036172605.1 of Pelobates fuscus. NCBI lineage: Eukaryota > Metazoa > Chordata > Amphibia > Anura > Pelobatidae > Pelobates > Pelobates fuscus. Next base: position 10,489,633 of record NC_086319.1, read on the forward strand.
GGGTACAACTGGATGTATACTAACAACCGCATCATTGACTGCTCTTAAGTCCTGCACAGGTCGATACTCATCTGTACCGGGCTTTTGAACAGGCAGCAATGGGGTGTTCCAGGGGGAAGTACAGAATTTTAGGATACCATACCGTATGAACTTATCCAGATAGGATTGGATGTTCTTCTTAGCCTTCTGTGGGATGTGGTATTGTCTTAGGCTCACTGGATAAACCCCAAGTTTCAGTTCAATTTTTATAGGTGGAATATTGCGGGCCAGTCCTGGTGGGTTGTTCTCTGCCCAAACTCCTGGTATGTTAAATAATGTCTCATCACTCCTAGGGTTTTGGCTAGTCAACACTGTATAAAGTCGCCACTCTTCTTCCTTTGGTACGGATAAAGTCATAATACCTGAGGGTCCATTAAACTTTAAGGATGTTGTTCCATTTGGTAGGAACGTAATCTGCGCTTGTAATTTTGATAGCATATCACGTCCCAGCAATTGGACTGGACATTCAGGCATATAAAGGAATTGGTGTTTTACTACGTGGCCTCCCAATGTACAGAGTCGACTTTTAAGAACCGGTCTTTCAGCACTTCTTCCAGTTGCTCCTATCACAGTAATAGTCCTTCCAGATGGAGGAGCAACTAGATTAGTCACCACTGAATGTTCAGCACCAGTGTCGATCATGAACGCACTCCTTTTCCCCCCTATTGATACATCGACCATAGGCTCCGCTCGACCAAGGGGGATGGAGCCCGGTCGGTATCAATAGTCCTCCATGACCGTGTCAGCCAATCCTACGAAGTCCCTACCTTCTCTATCGCGGGACCTTTGCGCTGCTGGAATATACCTGTCTTCCCTAACACTTCCTCTGTTCCCATTACTCCCTCTATAACCATTACTCCCTCCGGGGCCTCCTCTACCTCTCGCTCTGCCTCTAAAGTTTCCGTAACCTGACCTAGGTCTGTCTCTCTCAGACTGTTCTCTTCGCGGACACTCATTTCTCCAATGCCCTTCTTCCCTACAGTAAGCGCACTGATTTCTACTTAGAGGTTCCTCATTCCACTTACTATCGCCTCTATCTGGGCCCCGTCTATCTACGCCTGCGATCGCTACCGCTAGCATATCAGCCTTTTTACGCATCTTGCGCTCTTCCTCTTTCTTGCTTTCTGTATCCCTATTCATGTAAACCTTATTTGCTACCTCCATTAGTTGGGTGATGGACATACCTGCAAACCCTTCTAACTTTTGTAGCTTGCGCTTAATATCTCCGTATGCTTGGCTGACAAAGGCGGAGTTAACCATTCGGGAATTGTCTGCGTCTTCCGGATTAAAGGGGGTGTACAAGCGGTACGCCTCCAATAATCGGTCATAAAAGACACTGGGCGCTTCATCGCTTTTCTGAATCACCTCAACTGTCTTCGACATGTTAATGGCTTTCTTTCCTCCGGCTTTCATGCCAGCAATTATAGCGTCTCTATAGGCTCTGAGTTGAACCATATCAGCACCATTTACGTTCCAATCGGGATCAGTGTTGGGATAGTGTGTTGCGGCCCATGCTGCTGGATTAGCTTGATTCAAAGCACGGGCTCTATCTTCTAATGCTTTAATGGCTGCTTGATTTATTCTTGTCCTTTCCTCATTGTTAAATAAAGTCATTAGTAACTGCTGGCAATCAGCCCATGTCGGATTATGCGTCTGTACTATTGAGGTGAACAGATCAGTCATGGCTTGTGGTTTCTCAGTATACGAGGAATTATGGGTCTTCCAGTTTAAAAGGTCGGTAGTGGTAAATGGGACATATACGAAGACTGGGTCAGCGTGTGCCATTTGACCTGCGGCATCGATATAAGCTGACCCGGGATTTAGGCGAAGAGGCATCTGATAGTGCTTTAATTGTTGGGTACCAGTCAACTGTCGGGTTTGGATAGGGCTACGTAGAGAGGCGTCAGTCATGGGTTCCGGTCGGGGAGAGATAGGGTATGGGGATGTGGGAGGTTGGTTTTGGGAAAAGGTCGTAAATAAAACACTTCGGGCCGAGCTAGATGAAGCTTGACCGGAAGTCTGAAGTGGCGCCAAATCAGGATATTCGTTTTTAATGGGGGTGGGTTCTGGTTCCGGAAGGGGAGATTTAGTACGAGGGGGGGTGGATCCTGTACTGGAGGAGGAAGCGGAAGTGGATGAGGGTAATGAGGGGAGGGGTGCAGGACTTCCTGCGTTTGCGTCACTTCTTCTTAACGGAAAGTAAGGGGGCGGCAAAGGGATCTCGGACTCAGGGGGCGTGTCCAAAATGGGCCTAACACCAGTCCTAGTGGACGAACAAGTCCTAGCTACCATGAGGCGACACTGCTCCTCGTGGCATGTCCGGAGCCATTTTGGCGAGTCATTTACGGCCTGTCTCCAACAGTCAATATAAGGAAACTGGCCGTAAAGTTCAGGCCTACCCGATACAGCCACGTGTAAGCGCTGTACCAGAGTTGGATCCAAACTGCCACGTGGCGGCCATGCCGCAACCAAAGTAGGCCACTCCCTAGTACACAAAGTAACTAAACGTACAGGAGACATCTTTACCCCAAAATCACAAACTTTGAATCCCTTTTTAAAATTCTTAACCATACATCCTAAGGGATCCGGAATCGTTGACTGTGACGCACCCATACTTAACAATGGAACGTCGTCGACAACGAATACTATACACGCGTACTATTCAACAGTCACACCCGTTTCCTCTGGCAACAGCACCACGTGGTACGGTTACCAAGTGAAACGTACACAATAACAATAAACACTCAGGGAATTCCCGTACACACACAGCTGTTACACCAGTCACTATATAATCAATATTATGCCCTTTGGCGTAACTATACAGTCACCCACGCTATAATTCTCTATATACGAATTACCCGTCTATAACACACCCCAGTAACATCGTCTTTTACAAATAGCGGTTACAGTACGGTTAGCATAGGTCAAAGCACAAGTTAAGGTCACAATACAATTATTAGTGGTTATGGTGTTAAACATGCAATGGACGACAATGATTAGTACTTATTATACAATGTCAGTAAATATACAGGGTTATGGTACCGTGCACTATAATACAGCAACACACTATTAACACTCTCGCTAGACGGCTGAGCTCGCGCTATCTAACAAGATATACACTTTACTAAAACAATCGTTAACACATTTACAATCCCCAACTAAACTATTGGCCAGTACCTTGAATGGACTACCTAAAAACAATCTACATACGTTTTGGTTAGCCACACTGCCCAATCACCACATATATAGCGAGCTAGAGAACCGAATTTACACAGACGCCTCTTAGTCGCACTATACAACGAGCTAGAGGACCGAATTTACACAGACGCCTCTTAGTCGTACTATCAAAAGTCTAGTGGGTTCCAAATTTACACGCCTTCCCACTTAGCCCAGATAGGATGAGAACTAGCGAACCGGATTTACACAGACGCCGCTTAGTCTCCCGGTCCCTCCGACCTAGCGAACAAAATATACACCCTAGAACGCTAGTCTAGACAAGACACCGGTGTCCGGCTAGGGCTATTTTACACCAGAGCGCCCCGCCTGACTAACCAAATCAAACGGTCTGACTAAAGAGCGTTCGATCGAGCGGTGCGCCTTCGCTCCTTCCCTCCGACAGAGGGGGCAGATACAGATTCAAAAACCCCTTTGGGCCTACCGCACAATCGGTATACCCCTAGCGGGTCCTGCCGTCTAAAACAGCAGTTGTCTTACCTCCTCGTTCCTGAACCTGAGTTCACACTCATCGACGGGGACACCCCAGTACTTCTCACGTAGAGGCCGATGATCTCCTGGACAACAGACCAGTGGCGCCGAGACGAAGGGAGGTCCACGCAGAAGTTCAGGGGTGCAGCCGTAGAGAACGTGGGCAAAGATAGACCGTCTCACGCCTCTGCCTCTCAGCTACCGTTGAACGATGAGCTTCCCGGCCAATGCACCAAATGATACCGGAGAAACTGACGGAAGCCAAGCACAGAGAGATGGACACAGGTTTCTTCAGGAAGGAAGAGATTCTTTATTGGATCACCGATCGGGACTCAGAGGGACTAATGTCACCAAAATACAGCAAGTTCTGAGCCCCGGACAATAGTGCAGGCTCCTTATATAGGCATATAACTCCTCCCATATTAAGCTCCACCCGCACATTCTCTTGACCAATCAACACAAATAAGAATTAACTTCCTGTTTGACCGCATGGCTTGTCCAGCACAATGGAGGAGGGGGAATACTATATCCTGTATTCTTGCACATGCTCCGTACACTACTGATCGTATCTTGCCTCGTGCATCCAACTGATCGATACGTCAGCATATGCACGTACACATGCCACGTGGTAATCTCGGCCTACTAAATTTATTTTTACCGAGATTCCACCACAGTTTAAACGGTAAGAAAAAAACTATATATAGCAAATTGTCTATTTAAAAAAATTATGCACAACAACACATACTCACTCTCACTGACACACACAATCACAAGTACACATAGTGTGGTGGAATCTCGGTAAAAATAAATTTAGTAGGCCGAGATTACCACGTGGCATGTGTACGTGCATATACTGGTGTATCGGTCGGTTGGTTGCACGTGGCAAAGATACGATCAGTAGTGTACGGAGCATGTGCGAGAATACCGGATGTAGTATTCCCCTCCTCCATTGTGCTGGGCAAGCCATGCGGTCAAACAGGAATTTAGTTCTTGTTCGTTTGATTGGGTAAGAGAATGTGTGGGTGGAGCTACTTAGGGGTGGAGTTACATGCTTATATAAGGAGCCTACACTATTGTCCGGGGCTCAGATCTTGTTGTATTTTGGTGACATTAGTCCCTCTGAGTCCCGGTCGGTGAATCGAATAAAGAATCTCTTCCTTCCTGAAGAAACCTGTGTCCATCTCTCTGTGCTTGGCTTCCGTCAGTTTCTCCGGTATCAATAGAACCACTGTCAGATGCACTCATGATGCATACAATCAATGACACAAACACTGACGTGCACTCACTGACACAAACACACAGAAACTCATTGACATACATACACTGAGCAAGCATTCACCAACACACACACTCACTGCCACAAGCACTCACTGCTACACACTGTCACAATCATTCACTAACACACATTGACACAATAACTCACTGACACACACACACACACTGAGCAAGCACTCACTAACACACACACTCACTGCCACAAGCACTCACTGACACACACTGTCACAATCATTCACTAACACACATTGACACAAGAACTCACTGCCACAGGCATTCACTGTCACAAGCACTAACTGAAACACAAACACACACTGGCACAGACCCTGACATAAACACTGTCACACAGACACTGAGAGATTAACCTTATGACACACACAGACACTGGCATACAACAGTTTACAAATGCATATATCCACTGTGTGGTTTACAGAGACATTAGTTTGGCAGATAATACAGGATTGTAATGGTTGGTGCCTGGCAGCACTGACAGAAATGGGGCACTAACAGACAGTTAATAGATATATCAGGTCATAGAGTACTGACCTGCAGCAGCCAATAGCTCCATCCTCAGCCATGCTCCCAGACAGGGTTAGCTGATCTGCAGGGGAAGGAAGGCTGTGAGGTGCTGACACTCCTCCGAGGGGAATCTACAGGCAGCACAGAGGCCATAAAAATGGTCAGTGCTGTAAAATGCCAGACTGGCAGCTAAGGACAGGAGGGGGGGGTCTGGAGGAGCATGCTTAGTGGATGAGTAAGCAGAGGGGAAGCCAGGAATGCCTGCAATCTGTGTGCTGCCTGGTTACTCCCCCACGGCTCTCCTCTATATTAACCTCCAAAATGCCGCAGAGACTGCAAGGGAAGGATTAACAAGCCCTAGTGTCCAAGCATGTGAGAGCTGTGTTGGCTGCCCGGCGCCCCTGTTGCCATGGCGCCCTGTGCAGCCGCAAAGCTCGCACACCCCAAAGGCCGTCCCTGCCAGGGATCCCCTGGACTGTAAGGAAGGGGAGGCATGGCTGCTGACACACAGTAAGGGGTGTGGATTTATGGGATACAATTGTGGCAATATGGGGACAGTATAAGTATGCGTGCACGGGGAGGGTACTCACCATTCCTAGAAAGAAGGCTGGAACATTCCTAGAAAGAAGGCTGGAACAGGGTTTTCCCTTCCCTCCCTCCCTCCCTTCAGGATGAGTTTGTATGTTTTGTATGTTGTGGTTCTGTGTTTGCGGTGTTGTTGTTTCTCTTTTCCTTTTGTCACAGCTATGGCGGAGGTCCTGGCCAGCGCAAGTAATGCAAGACAAGGCTTTGGGGAGTCGCAGCTGCCAGGGCTGATGGCAGAAGGCAGACTGTACGGACTCTTGGAATTATCCGGTACATCTGCCTGTTGGGTAGTCACCCCAACAGCCGACAGGTGGTGATAAAACGCTGGCTGAGTTGATATGTTGGAATAATAAAGCTGTGGCCGTTTCCCTTATCCAATACTCAGGTGTCTTGTCGTTATTGGGGGGCAACGGGAATGTAAGTGGTCTGCAGTCATGCCTTTAATGGAAGGTTTAATTTTGGTTATCCGTTTAGCAAAACTCTGGTTACATAGAAACCTAGAATGTGACGGCAGATAAGAACCATTCGGCCCATCTAGTCTGCCCAATTATCTAAATACTTTCATTAGTCCCTGGCCTTATCTTATAGTTAGGATAGCCGTATGCCTATCCCACGCATGCTTAAACTCCTTTACTGTGTTAACCTCTACCACTTCAGCAGGAAGGCTATTCCATGAATCCACTACCCTCTCAGTAAAGTAATACTTCCTGATATTATTTCTAAACCTTTGTCCTTCTAATTTAAGACTATTTCCTCTTGTTGTGGTAGTTTTTCTTCTTTTAAATATGGTCTCCTCCTTTACTGTGTTGATTCCCTTTATGTATTTAAATGTTTCTATCATATCCCCCCTGTCTCGTCTTTCCTCCAAGCTATACATGTTAAGATCCTTTAACATTTCCTTGTTGGTTTGTAACAAGATGTGTGTGTGTATCCGAGATCCATTCTCAATAAAACAGAGGAACATCTTACTTAGAGAGCATGACAGATCAGCTAGATGGGAACATGGTACTGGGGCCAAAATCATTTATTAGTTTGCTGAAGGAAGGAATGCAAATAGGGAACAGGATACATGCTGTCTTCAGAACAGAGATTTATTCACTTATAAAATATATTTATTATTACTTCGCAGCGACGAGAAAATATAAAATCCAATAGCAATGTACTAATATTCTGATATATGAAATTATGAAATGCTGATTATATCCATTTAGTGTAAAAGATATTGGGGGGTTTGGTTAATTGCCCCCTCCAGTGTGAGCTGCTGTGTTCCCTGAGTATTCTACAGACAGCAGTTACATTGTAATGTCCGTATCCCTTTAGTGTAAAAGATATTGGGGGGTTTGGTTAATTGCCCCCTCCTGTGTGAGCTGCTGCGTTCCCTGAGTATTCTACAGACAGCAGTTACATTGTAATGTCCGTATCCCTTTAGTGTAAAAGATATTGGGGGGTTTTGGTTAATTGCCCCCTCCGGTGTGAGCTGCTGGGTTCCTGAGTATTCTACAGACAGCAGTTACATTGTAATGTCCGTATCCCTTTAGTGTAAAAGATATTGGGGGGTTTGGTTAATTACCCCCCTCCAGTGTGAGCTGCTGTGTTCCCTGAGTATTCTACAGACAGCAGTTACATTGTAATGTCCGTATCTCTTTAGTGTAAAATATATTGGGGGGTTTGGTTAATTGCCCCCTCCAGTGTGAGCTGCTGGGTTCCCTGAGTATTCTACAGACAGCAGTTACATTGTAATGTCCGTATCCCTTTAGTGTAAAAGATATTGGGGAGTTTTGGTTAATTGCCCCCTCCAGTGTGAGCTGCTGGGTTCCCTGAGTATTCTACAGACAGCAGTTACATTGTAATGTCCGTATTCCTTTAGTGTAAAAGATATTGGGGGGTTTGGTTAATTGCCCCCATCCAGTGTGAGCTGCTGTGTTCCCTGAGTATTCTACAGACAGCAGTTACATTGTAATGTCCGTATCCCTTTAGTGTAAAAGATATTGGGGGGTTTGGTTAATTGCCCCCTCCAGTGTGAGCTGCTGGGTTCCCTGAGTATTCTACAGACAGCAGTTACATTGTAATGTCCGTATCCCTTTAGTGTAAAAGATATTGGGGGGGTTTGGTTAATTGCCCCCTCCGGTGTGAGCTGCTGTGTTCCCTGAGTATTCTACAGACAGCAGTTACATTGTAATATCCGTATCCCTTTAGTGTAAAAGATATTGGGGGGTTTGGTTAATTGCCCCCTCCAGTGTGAGCTGCTGGGTTCCCTGAGTATTCTACAGACAGCAGTTACATTGTAATGTCCGTATCCCTTTAGTGTAAAAGATATTGGGGAGTTTTGGTTAATTGCCCCCTCCAGTGTGAGCTGCTGGGTTCCCTGAGTATTCTACAGACAGCAGTTACATTGTAATGTCCGTATTCCTTTAGTGTAAAAGATATTGGGGGGTTTGGTTAATTGCCCCTCCAGTGTGAGCTGCTGTGTTCCCTGTGTATTCTACAGACAGCAGTTACATTGTAATGTCCGTATCCCTTTAGTGTAAAAGATATTGGGGGGTTTGGTTAATTGCCCCCTCCAGTGTGAGCTGCTGTGCTCCCTGAGTATTCTACAGACAGCAGTTACATTGTAATGTCCGTATCCCTTTAGTGTAAAAGATATTGGGGGGGTTTGGTTAATTGCCCCCTCCAGTGTGAGCTGCTGTGTTCCCTGAGTATTCTACAGACAGCAGTTACATTGTAATGTCCGTATCCCTTTAGTGTAAAAGATATTGGGGGGTTTGGTTAATTGCCCCCTCCAGTGTGAGCTGCTGTGTTCCCTGAGTATTCTACAGACAGCAGTTACATTGTAATGTCTGTATCCCTTTAGTGTAAAAGATATTGGGGGGTTTTGGTTAATTGCCCCCTCCAGTGTGAGCTGCTGTGTTCCCTGAGTATTCTACAGACAGCAGTTACATTGTAATGTCTGTATCCCTTTAGTGTAAAAGATATTGGGGAGTTTTGGTTAATTGCCCCCTCCAGTGTGAGCTGCTGTGCTCCCTGAGTATTCTACAGACAGCAGTTACATTGTAATGTCCGTATCCCTTTAGTGTAAAAGATATTGGGGAGTTTGGTTAATTGCCCCCATCCAGTGTGAGCTGCTGTGCTCCCTGAGTATTCTACAGACAGCAGTTACATTGTAATGTCCGTATCCCTTTAGTGTAAAAGATATTGGGGGGTTTGGTTAATTGCCCCCTCCAGTGTGAGCTGCTGTGTTCCCTGAGTATTCTACAGACAGCAGTTACATTGTAATGTCCGTATCCCTTTAGTGTAAAAGATATTGGGGGGTTTGGTTAATTGCCCCCTCCAGTGTGAGCTGCTGTGTTCCCTGAGTATTCTACAGACAGCAGTTACATTGTAATGTCCGTATCTCTTTAGTGTAAAAGATATTGGGGGGAGATTGGTTAATTGCCCCCTCCAGTGTGAGCTGCTGTGTTCCCGGAGTATTCTACAGACAGCAGTTACATTGTAATGTCCGTATCCCTTTAGTGTAAAAGATATTGGGGGGAGATTGGTTAATTGCCCCCTCCAGTGTGAGCTGCTGTGTTCCCTGAGTATTCTACAGACAGCAGTTACATTGTAATGTCCTTATCCCTTTAGTGTAAAAGATATTGGGGGAGATTGGTTAATTGCCCCCTCCAGTGTGAGCTGCTGTGTTCCCTGAGTATTCTACAGACAGCAGTTACATTGTAATGTCCGTATCTCTTTAGTGTAAAAGATATTGGGGGGAGATTGGTTAATTGCCCCCTCCAGTGTGAGCTGCTGTGTTCCCGGAGTATTCTACAGACAGCAGTTACATTGTAATGTCCGTATCCCTTTAGTGTAAAAGATATTGGGGGGAGATTGGTTAATTGCCCCCTCCAGTGTGAGCTGCTGTGTTCCCTGAGTATTCTACAGACAGCAGTTACATTGTAATGTCCTTATCCCTTTAGTGTAAAAGATATTGGGGGGTTTGGTTAATTCCCCCCTCCAGTGTGAGCTGCTGTGTTCCCTGAGTATTCTACAGACAGCAGTTACATTGTAATGTCCGTATCTCTTTAGTGTAAAAGATATTGGGGGGTTTGGTTAATTGCCCCCTCCAGTGTGAGCTGCTGTGTTCCCGGAGTATTCTACAGACAGCAGTTACATTGTAATGTCCGTATCCCTTTAGTGTAAAAGATATTGGGGGGTTTGGTTAATTGCCCCCTCCAGTGTGAGCTGCTGTGTTCCCTGAGTATTCTACAGACAGCAGTTACATTGTAATGTCCGTATCCCTTTAGTGTAAGAGATATTGGGGGTTTGGTTAATTGCTCCCCTCCAGTGTGAGCTGCTGTGTTCCCTGAGTATTCTACAGACAGCAGTTACATTGTAATGTCCTTATCCCTTTAGTGTAAAAGATATTGGGGGGTTTGGTTAATTCCCCCCTCCAGTGTGAGCTGCTGTGTTCCCTGAGTATTCTACAGACAGCAGTTACATTGTAATGTCCGTATCTCTTTAGTGTAAAAGATATTGGGGGGTTTGGTTAATTGCCCCCTCCAGTGTGAGCTGCTGTGTTCCCGGAGTATTCTACAGACAGCAGTTACATTGTAATGTCCGTATCCCTTTAGTGTAAAAGATATTGGGGGGTTTGGTTAATTGCCCCCTCCAGTGTGAGCTGCTGTGTTCCCTGAGTATTCTACAAACAGCAGTTACATTGTAATGTCCGTATCCCTTTAGTGTAAGAGATATTGGGGGTTTGGTTAATTGCTCCCCTCCAGTGTGAGCTGCTGTGTTCCCTGAGTATTCTACAGACAGCAGTTACATTGTAATGTCCTTATCCCTTTAGTGTAAAAGATATTGGGGGGTTTGGTTAATTCCCCCCTCCAGTGTGAGCTGCTGTGTTCCCTGAGTATTCTACAGACAGCAGTTACATTGTAATGTCCTTATCCCTTTAGTGTAAAAGATATTGGGGGGTTTGGTTAATTCCCCCCTCCAGTGTGAGCTGCTGTGTTCCCTGAGTATTCTACAGACAGCAGTTACATTGTAATGTCCGTATCCCTTTAGTGTAAAAGATATTGGGGGGAGATTGGTTAATTGCCCCCTCCAGTGTGAGCTGCTGTGTTCCCTGAGTATTCTACAGACAGCAGTTACATTGTAATGTCCTTATCCCTTTAGTGTAAAAGATATTGGGGGGTTTGGTTAATTCCCCCCTCCAGTGTGAGCTGCTGTGCTCCCTGAGTATTCTACAGACAGCAGTTACATTGTAATGTCCGTATCTCTTTAGTGTAAAAGATATTGGGGGGTTTGGTTAATTGCCCCCTCCAGTGTGAGCTGCTGTGTTCCCGGAGTATTCTACAGACAGCAGTTACATTGTAATGTCCGTATCCCTTTAGTGTAAAAGATATTGGGGGGTTTGGTTAATTGCCCCCTCCAGTGTGAGCTGCTGTGTTCCCTGAGTATTCTACAGACAGCAGTTACATTGTAATGTCCGTATCCCTTTAGTGTAAGAGATATTGGGGGGGTTTGGTTAATTGCTCCCCTCCAGTGTGAGCTGCTGTGTTCCCTGAGTATTCTACAGACAGCAGTTACATTGTAATGTCCGTATCTCTTTAGTGTAAAAGATATTGGGGGGTTTGGTTAATTGCCCCCTCCAGTGTGAGCTGCTGTGTTCCCGGAGTATTCTACAGACAGCAGTTACATTGTAATGTCCGTATCCCTTTAGTGTAAAAGATATTGGGGGGTTTGGTTAATTGCCCCCTCCAGTGTGAGCTGCTGTGTTCCCTGAGTATTCTACAGACAGCAGTTACATTGTAATGTCCGTATCCCTTTAGTGTAAGAGATATTGGGGGTTTGGTTAATTGCTCCCCTCCAGTGTGAGCTGCTGTGTTCCCTGAGTATTCTACAGACAGCAGTTACATTGTAATGTCCGTATTCCTTTAGTGTAAAAGATATTGGGGGGTTTGGTTAATTGCCCCCTCCAGTGTGAGCTGCTGTGTGAAGAATAGATAACAGAGATTTTTTTTTTCCAATTTTCCTTTGAATTGGAAATGTAGTTTGAGTTCTCACTTTAGATGATAAACCTGTAAAAGGAATCACAGCTCTGCAATGTGTATTAATAAATACTAAAAACATATTAAAAGGTAACCGTACCTTCCTCCTTTCGTCCCATTTGTAATCCTTTTTGTAATTTATTAGTAAATATCAACATCACTGTCTGAATTAAACAAATTTGAATTTATTTGATTTGTACTTATCAGGTAATTTATATTAATAAATCTATAATGTTTCTAGAGGCCACTGTTAACCCTTGAGATCCTGCATGTTGCTAAATTCAGAACTCTGTGTTTGTTCTGCGCTTGGGCCCATGTGAGAGATATCACACATGTAGCCAAGGTCATTCGGCCACTGATTACAACATATGGCTTGCAGGAAGCTCTTACAGAATTATTCCCTCAAACAAACTTCATTCCTAAAACTTAGGCCAAAACAGGAGAGTTGGAACCAAGAGCGTCTCTATTTACTACTATGATCTACACTAGGGGTGGGTAGAACATATATCGGCATTCTGAGCATTCTATTTGACTAGATTGTAAGCTCCTTGACACAGGGATTCCTGTTTCCCACTTTTTTCGAAATCCATTTAATATCCACACAGGAACTTAGTGCATTCAGTTACATAACATTCCCCCAGGCTGGAAACGGGGGTATAAATGTATAAAAACCCAAGTGCCAGCCGGCAGAAGGTCCCTTTATGCAAATTGTCACAGATCACATGTAATTGAATATGGGACTGGGCAGCAATAAGGACTGAGCAATAAGGATTGTTAGTAGGGGGTCTGGGCATGAACTTATTGTTTTGAAGACGTGGGAGGTGGGTGACTTACATTTACGAACTTGAAATGAAGTTAGAACCAGATTATTTCTTCACTGGCCATCTCCATATATAACTCTACTCTTACATCTGCCTTGAACACTGCAGCGCCACTCCAAACAAGCACCTCGAGGAGGACCCGCCCCCAACCATGGCATATTAAATCAACGCGCTACCTGCAAAGATGCTCCCGTTGTGCTGAACGCTCCTGGAGGAAGTCTCGTACCCAATCAGACTTTCTCCATTATAGATTCATATTGTGTTCATACAGTGCAGCCCTTGCCCTTGCCAAACAGTCCTATTTTTCCGCTCTCATTAGTTCATGTTCCCGCAACCCCAGGCGTCTCTTTCACACCTTTAATTCTCTTCTTCGCCCTGCTGTGGCCACCCCCAAAACTAACCTTACTGCTGATAACTTTGCATGTTACTTCACTGACGAGATTGAACAGCTAAGGAAAGAATTCTCCCCTCCTTGCCTTTCTGTTTCTCAATCACACATAGATCATGCCTTTCCTACCCTTCAGACATTCTCCCCAGCTACTGACCAAGAGGTGGCTGCTCTTCTTTTCTCCTCTCGCCCCACCACTTGCCCGCTCGATCCTGTCCCATCTCACCTTATTAGATCTCTCTCCACTTGTCTCGTGCCTCCTCTAACACACATCTTCAACTGCTCGCTCTCTTCTGGCATCGTCCCTGCTGACCTTAAACATGCCACTGTAGTACCTATACTAAAAAAACCATCCCTCGACCCATCCACCCCCTCTAACTACCGTCCCATATCCCTGCTCCCTTTTTCCTCAAAGCTTCTGGAAAGACTTGTCTTTACCCGTGTGTCTCATTTCCTCAATTCCAACTCTCTCCTTGACCCCCTTCAATCTGGCTTCCGCCCTCTCCACTCTACAGAGACTGCCCTTATCAAAGTTACTAACGACCTAATCGCAGCTAAATCCAAAGGCCACTACTCCATACTAATTCTTCTTGACCTCTCAGCGGCCTTTGACACCGTTGATCATGCTCTCCTTCTTCAAACTCTTCAATCACTTGGTCTCTGTGACTCTGTCCTCTCATGGTTTTCCTCTTATCTCTCCCAACGCTCATTCAGTGTCTCCTTTTCTAATGATACCTCCTCCCCTTGCCCTGTCTCAGTTGGCGTTCCCCAAGGCTCCGTCCTTGGTCCCCTTCTATTTTCTCTTTATACTGCCTCTCTTGGCAAACTTATTACCTCTTTTGGATTTCACTACCACCTGTACGCTGATGACACCCAGCTATATCTCTCCTCCCCGGACCTCTCCCCTGCCGTCCTGCAACGTGTCACTGCTTGCCTTTCTTCCATCTCTGACTGGATGTCCTCCCGCTTTCTGAAACTCAATCTCTCAAAAACTGAGCTCCTTGTCTTTCCTCCTCCTAATACTGATCCTCATCTTTCGCTCTCCCTCCAAGTTTGTGGTACCAACATTAGTCCATCCTTGCAAGCGCGCTGTCTTGGCGTCATACTTGACTCTGGTCTCACCTTTGAGCCTCACATCCAGCATGTTGCCAAATCCTGTAGATTCCATCTTAAAAACATAGCCCGCATCCGCCCCTTTCTTGCACCAGATACTACCAAGGAGCTTGTCCATGCTCTAGTAATTTCCCGCATGGATTATTGTAACCCTCTCCTGATTGGTCTTCCCAATAGCCGTACTGCACCCTTACAGTCCGTAATGAATGCTGCTGCTAGATTGATTTTCCTCTCTAGTCGTTTCTCTCACACCTCACCCCTCTGCCAGTCCTTACATTGGCTTCCTGTATGCTATAGGAGTCAATTCAAGGTACTAACTCACACCTATAAAGCACTGAACAACTCTAGCCCCTCTTATATCTCCTCACAGATCCATAGGTATGTCCCTTCTCGGTCTCTCCGTTCTGCCCGTGACCACCTCCTGTCCGTTGTCCGCACTCGTACGGCCAACTCGCGCTTGCAGGACTTCTCGCGGGCGGCTCCCTTCCTATGGAATAGCCTGCCTACCGCCATCAGACTCTCCCCTAGTCTTGCATCTTTTAAGAAGTGCCTTAAAACCCATCTCTTTAGGAAAGCTTATGGCCTCCATGACTAACCCTTACCTCACATACCTGTCTCTTGTCCTCTCCTAAAGGGCAGCCCACCTTATTTGAGTGTAAATTCCTGTCCTAATGTGTTTTACACCCCACCTCCTATAGAAAATAAGCTCGTTTGAGCAGGGTCCTCTTCAACCTATTGTTCCTGTAAGTTTTCTTGTAATTGTCCTATTTATAGTTAAATCCCCCTCTCATAATATTGTAAAGCGCTACGGAATCTGTTGGCGCTATATAAATGGCAATAATAAATAAATTAAAATAAATAAGGAACAATTAGTCTGAAATCACCGTGCAGTCAGCTCGGTCATGTCTCGGTAATTAATCCTATTATTACCCCAAATGGTGAGTGAAGTGACTCTAAGGCTAGAACTTAACTTCTTGGGGGAGTGTTGATGTGCCACTACATTGTTTCAGAAATAAATAATAATCAAATGATGGGTGTTTCTTTGACGGTCCATCCTTTGACGGTCCATCCTAGATGAAGCAGTTTTGGTGTACAAATCATGCCCCCGCAGTCTCACTTCTCCATTCTCTGCTATTTAGTAGTTAAATCACTATATTTATACAACTGTGGTCACGCCTCCCGTGGCTGTTACTCACACAGACTGCATGCAGGGAGAAAGCACAGGCGGTGACCGTAGGGCACCAGGGCAGGGGGTGCAAAAATCTGAATCATGGGCCCTAGGCATGGGACTCAAATTTAAAAACATCTACTGCCCATTGCCTGTTGTCCCATTCCGCTTCGCTATGTTGGAGGAGACTTACAGACCCTAAGTAACATCCATGGGGCATGACTTCCTCCTCTCTGCATCCAACTCCCCGGCGGTCCCAGCCGAATTGAGTCCATGCCCAGCGCACAGCTTCCCCTGCCTAGAAGGTCACTGCTGTACCCGGACACAACACAGATATTGTTGGACCCGGCAGCATCACCAGTGAGGCGCTAAGGAGAGCGGCATTTTCAATATCTGAAATAACTCATCACCTTATCCCTTTAGTCATGTGTCAATGTGCCCCCCTATAGCTCTGACAGGTTATTAGGAGGAAAGGTATCACAGAGCTATGGAGACAGAGTGGGGACCAAGTTTTTAATCCCCTGTCACTCTAAACTCCTCCCCCGAAGCCCTGCGTCACTCTGTCCCCCTGATTTGCTGCCCCCTTTCCCTGTCCCCTTATCCCTGTGTCACTATGCCCCCCTAATTTGCTGCCCCCTATACCTGTGCCCCCATAATCATATGTCCCCATAATTTGCTGCCATCTATACCTGTGCCCCCCTAATCATCTGTCCCCTTATCCCTGTGTCACTATGTCCCCCTAATTTGCTGCCCCCTATACCTGTGCCCCCCTAATCATCTGTCCCCTTATCCCTGTGTCACTATGTCCCCCTGTGACAGACCCATCCGTCTGGACTAAACATACTGTGTTCATCTGTTTTGCCATTTGCCTGCATTCCCCGTTCGTATGCCCGGATTAGGAGAATACATTTGTTTGCCAATCGCAACTACCGAACGGACGGCCACCCAGGAGAGAAGTGTGCTGCTCGTTAACCTATTGATCCCAATTAGAACGTTGAGGTTAACCGCAGCCACTTCTCAATTAAGACCGAAGACAGGGTGGTCGTCGTTCGTATGTCGACCACGAGGCGGCGGCCATTTTGACTGTGCGAAAGCCCCGGTTATTCCATGGAACCCAAAACGGACACTTAATCAACCGAACACCGCTGTGGCCATCAACCTTCCCTTCTCCATCGCCCGGGATATACGAACGCCGGCCGTTCGGGAATGTTGGCAACACGAATAGACTTGAACTCAGATAGCCATCCCATGGAGTCAATCGCGTACCGAAAGACTATAACAGACTTTGACTCCATGGCGATTGAACTATACGTATGGGATCTGAGCGCTATACGTCAATAATATACGCTCAGATCCAGGCTATCTGGGGATGGGTTATGCGAATACAAAATGTTCGGCAGTTGTAAAGTTATGGATTTTAATGTCTTTTATAACCTGAAGTTAAAATGGCGATGTGCCTCTGCTCGAGGAGATAATTGAATTACATCCCAATTATCTCCTGAGCAGAGGGAAGGAAACTGTGATGCATGCTGGGAATACTGGGGGGATGTATGTCTGAAATGTCCCCATGTCCTTCTATTATTTCAGTCTTCCATTTGGTCCCCTAGGGGAGTGTCCACCAAGTGGGAGACCTGCATAAATACGGGCAGGTAGCCCACAGTAAAGCCAGTTCATGTTTTACCCTCATAATGGAGCTTGGTCTCGTTATTGGGGGGGATTTTATTACCAGCGACTAGAGACTGCTTATGGGGATTATATGCCGCTTAGGTCCTATTGCCGTTCGGCTGTAAGTGGCGATTCGTACGACTGGAGCTCAGATGGTAGAAAGCCGTACCGGTACCGTTTGAGAGTTTGGAGGATTCCCTAACTAGCGGTTCGCATGGTAATGTTACATACGCTACCGACTACAGTATTGTGACCGGGGGATATCTACTAAACGGCGGTTTGGACATTTATTACGGAAGGTACCGTAACACCCTCTAATTTAATTTTTTGCCCCTAATCCCCTAGCCCTGGGTCACTCTGTCTCCCTAATTCCCTGCCCCAACCCCTGTGTTGCTCTGCCCTTATAATACATTGTTCCTTAGTCTAGTCCATTGTCACGCTGTCTTCCAAACAGGGCTGGAGCTACTGTGGCTGCTCCGGCTTTCGGGCTCCCTGACAGGAGGGTGCTGTACCGAGGATACTGTCTGCCCTGCATAATAAGTTAAACGTTATTTATATTCAATATATTGCAAGATCGGCAATATATTAATAAATAAAAATCGAATTCCTGGTGGAGGGCATGGTCTGCACTTGCGGCTGGTGCAGACTATTATAATTGCTCCCCACAGTTTTGCTGTTCAGCTGCAGAGTCAGTGCACAGACACAGTAACTATTACTGTGGTCACGAGAAATGTGAGGCTCAATGTTTGGTATGTTTGTCAGGCATAGCATATGTTGAACATTCTAGTGTGTGAAGGTTTCAACTTTTCTAATGCTTACTATACACAGCATGGCCATTAAGAGAGTTACGGTTATGAGTACAGCGGTTTTGCCATAGTAGGTAGGTTACGGATAGGAGAGTTCAGCGGCTTCACTCTTAATTATCTACCAATCGTCCTCAGACAGATAGGTAAAAAGTAAGTCCAGGGGAGCATGCATGTCAGGTAGGGGGGTTTCGTGTGGCGTCTTCTTGGGCCTTTCTGACCGCGTCCCGATCGGTTCTCAGCCAGTAGCGGTGGTGAGTGGGACTTTGGGGCAGCGAGATTGCGGTCAGCCGATGCCTCTACTGGGGAAGGCAGCTGTGTGAGCTGGAATAGTCCACTGGGGGGGGCAGAGGGTTGGTATAGGCCGCCAGCCAGCCCCAGGTCGGTGTGAGGGCCAGTACCTGTGGTCCACAGACTCCGTGTCTCTGCGAGGCCGGGTCTTCCCTTCGTCGGGCGCCATGGGAGGCCTGGGTGTTACGCCGCCGCCAGCGGCGGTTAGGCCCCCTGCAATGTGGTCGGTACCGTGCAGGCTTTCTCCCTGCGGCCTTTGACCTGGGAAGGCTTTTAGTGCGGTCTATGTAGCTGGTTCCGTGGAGTTCGCCACGTGGTGACCATCCCCCTATCCCTCTTCTGACATCTTGTGCTGCTGCTTCACGTTGGGACTGCTCGTACCTGCTGCGGTCCTCCAGGCGTCTCCAGAACCTCTGGAAGAGCTTGTCAAGCTGTGCCATAAAGTGGGACACAGGGTTAGTGCCCTGTTGATCGTACTGTGTATACGCTGGGTGCTGTTGCTTGGACGCCATTTTGTGAGGCCTTCTGGCCGTGTCGCTCCGGTTGCAGAGTGGCCTGGCAGCATGCTGAGCCGTGGGTCTGGGGCTGGTGGGGACCGGAATAACCCCCACCGGTCCAAGGGGGGGTGGGCGATTTGCAGGGGCCCTTGCCGGAGTGTGAGCGTGGTGCACCCGAGAGAGAGCGGCTGTCCCTCCCCAGGCTATCCCGCCTGCCATGCTGAAGATCAGGCCGCACCGCCGAGCTCCGGTTTCTGCTGGGCGATAAGTATGATTCAGGTACCGTTGGGCGTCTCGCTGGGTGCCGGTCAGTCTCCTGTGTCAGGTTGCTTGTTTCTGGCGTGGACAATCACAGTTGGGTCTGAGTATATGCCCGCTGGCACCGGAGCCAAGAGCAAGTGAGTCCGGCCATCTTGGCTGTCGGGCCCCGCCCCCCCAGTAATAACCTTTCATGGACATTACTGAGAGTTTTGTTGTGGGGGAGCTCTGCGAAACACTCAAGCACATTACACATTCATGTGGGTTTAATTATTTGCTGTGGAGCTCTGTGATACAGACACATCACACAACACTGTGACTTTTAATACCCAGATCGAGGTCAATGAGGAAAACAGTCCAGAGTAATGCAGCTCAGAGCATTGTATGGCATGGAGGAGAATCAAGAGACTCTGAAGTAATAATCTTTGTGTTTGTATGTGGGGCCCTCTGTATAAATGAAGAGAGTGATGGGGCGGCAAAATACATTTTGGCATGGGTACCTAAAAAGCCTTGCATCAAGCCTACCTGCATGTGACTTTCAGTCTCCCTACAAAATTCCTGTAACGAGAGACCTAATGTTTACACTTTATTTCTTATCTCATACTCAGTTAATAGCCTTCTAGAACTTGCAGGAGCCTCCCGTGTGATTAAACTTCAATGAACAGAGCAGGAGACAAATCCTTTTAAAGTAAACACACTGCGGTTGTATTGAAAGTTATTTTTTTAACTGCAGGCTGTTTGAATCACAGCCAGGGGAGGTGTGACTAGGGCTGCATAAACAGAAACAAAGTGATTTAACTCCTAAATGGTACAGACATGAGCACGAAGACGGCTTCATTAAGCGGAAGTTGTTTTGGCATTCACAATATTTATTTACATGTTTCTATAAGTCATTCTATGTTACGGATATCACCGTCATTAGACGGTCTGTTGGGAATGGTCGTGGCTAGGACAATATACCATGATTGGCCTCTGTATCAATAGCAAGATAATAGACATTGATGGCACTGAGAATTCTTATGCAAAACTTGAGCTGAAATGGTTTCCTGTTTTCAATAAAAGTTCCACATTTCTTTAGCCACGAAAAGCTGGAGCCCACGGGCCAGAGCCTCAGGGGTCCAAGATAAAGAAGGGAAACTGGGCTAGTAACAAATCTATCAGTCACTGTACTGTGTGAAACAATGAGCCTGTTTGGGGAACAATGAGACGTTAATGATAAAGGAAGCATGTTCGTAAAGCAAACCCTTTCAGTGCCGGGGAGTGAGAAACCTAGTCACACTCATCATGTTACTGTACCAGCGTGGGAACACCTGCAATAATTAGACTGGGGAGTATTCACTAACTGGGAATATTAGCTACAAGAAGGTAGCTGCAAAATGTGTTAAACATGGAGCGACCAGAAAAAAGGGAACTATGTGCTCTAGTCTTGGTTATAAGATATAGAACTGAACCAGCACAAAAAAAAAAAAAAGGAGAAACCGGGTGCTAAACTAAACTAATGTTGAAATATATTCCTGCAGGGGCCTACGCTTGCATCCCGCACTGTGAGATGTGATGATAAAGTGTAGTGATCGTCCTTATGGAGAAATGTGGTTACAGAGCTTCCCCAGATTAAGAGGAACTCACTCAGCAGCAGAAATAACGGAGTTAAAATCTTAAAATTTTAATAATACAACCCAAAATGAGCAAATCCTTGTTCTCCACACTAATCCGTATAACCCCAATTTAGCGGGTTGCTTTGGAATACATTTTGCAGTTTTGCTTTTTATTTTTTTTAAAGGCAACGCTTCTTCGTTTGTCAGTAAATTAGGTGTAAAACTATTAAAACGAATGCAGTTACCCTTCAACTTTTCTACTCTCGCTTAGTTTCGATTTCCCCCATCCTCCTCGTATTCCTTTCTCTTTCAGAATTATTTACAATATTGAGAATTCACATTTAAGGCCAGTCTAGCCAAACTGAAAGCAGAGCTGACAGAGGATTTTTGGTTTTTTTCCAGTACAGCAATTTTCACCTTAAATTTGAAATTCTCTTTGAATTCATCTCTCCCTTTAGTGACTAACCCCGTTTAACCCTTCTCACACCAGAAAGCTGTTCTACTATTATACCAGTGGTTTAAGTTGGTGAAACCGAACTCTGACTCTGCAATTACTTCCTTTTTTCCTACAGCAAGTTGTTGTATTTGTGTTACACAGCAGTGATATTTATAACTTTAAATTGCAAAAAAATAAATAAAAATAATTAAAAATGAATCCAGTTAGTTTCCTAATTTCCTTCCTCTGTACTGGTGTAGAGATTCATATTTCATTGTATTTGAATTTATAAATGAGCTGCCAAGTGAAAAGCCTTTGCTTCCTATGGGGACCTGCTATGGTTAAGGCCGCAGCTTTGTGCCAAATTCCAACTAAAACGTTGAGGCCCATTTTCTCTATTTGTCTGTAAATATTGACACAAGACTAGGAGCATTAATTGCCGAGGAGAGACCGGCCCAGGTACCTCGGTCTGGAGAGCTGCAGAGAGTCATGTCATTAAAAAGGATTTAGTCAAGACACATCACTTACTCTAAAAGCTCATTTCTGATCAACCTCTACTCTCACCATCTTGTGAAACCTGCTCACATTGTTAGAAACTAAATCTCTACCTTCAGTTTATACTATTAAAATACACTATTACAGTACACATCGAAATAATGTTCTCCCCTCTCAAGAAAAAAACGTTTTCTGCAACAGTTACAAACATGGCAAGGCAACAAACCCAGAGAGTAACCAGGAAGGTACCAAGTGATATTAACCCCTTCCTCTCCAGCTCAGATTATAGACGAGGGGGAGTATCGCTCTAGTTATGTTACCATCGCCCAGACAGACTAGAAAATCCCTCCCCTAACATCAGCCTTATCAGCAAGCAGCAATGTTCTTTAGAATACACACAACTGGGTTAAGGTTGGCCACTTATTTACTGTGTGTTGATGTTGCTCTGAAATTGTGAAAACGTGTGGTATTTTAACATTGTACAGAAAACTTGAACACACATGTGGAGCCTAATAATAGCATGTACAGAGCAGATCCCATTATACAGAGCTACCGAATCTGATGGCGCTATATAAATAATAATTTACTATATAATAAAACATTTAAGGTGTAATTACAGATAAACGGATTCACTGTTAGAAACCAAACCCATGGTGCAGATTTCCAGTGCATTAAAACACATTATTTTAGAACATTTTGTGCCTCTTATAATCTTTTCACCAATAGATGTACATTTAATTGAAAAAGAAATCGGAACAAAGATACAAAAATTCTTTTAAAAAAAACTTTTTCTATACAGGTTTACTGATAATGAATTCATCTATTTAAAGGGAAAGTCCAGGCACCTAAAGTGAAAAAAGGGCATTTTACAGAGAATTAAAGGGAAAAAACAGATGTTCATTATCATCATTAAAAGTTCTCTTAACACTTGGAATGAAAGCTGTACAGCAGCAGCAGCAGCATTACACAGGGAAGAGACAAAGCCAGAATTTCATTCCTTCTTAAATACCATGAATGAAGCCAATCGTTACGGCCATGTTTTGGGGGAATTAAAATGGAGACCAGGTCCGCTGCACTATGAACAAGTTACAAAAGAAATCAAGAGCTGAACTACTGATTTCATAAAAACCCAAGGTTTTGTACAAAGCTCCCACTAAAAGCAACTGGATTGGAGATCTCCATGCCATTCTCTGGTCACTGATGGCCCTGAAGGAGGACAGCAAGTATCTTTTCTCTTTTTAGAATGGATTTGTTGCAGGCAAGTCTTAGATGCCTTGTCCAGCCGAGGCGGTCCTTCTAACAACTGTGAGAGTGATCACTGCCTGCCAGCCTTGCCAGTCTCCACTGTGTCCGAACTGTCAAACGAAACAAATTAAATATGTAAGAAATAAAAATATTGCAGAAGATACAGACAAATTCTTTACATCCCCAGCTCTGGGCTTCACACTGGTCTGCCTAAAATATCATATTCCCCTTCCATACACCTGCTGACTGACATCTCCCATCTGACTGGCCCTGCTGTGATGCAGCACCTAGAGCCACTAACTGGCCTTTATTTATTTCCCTATAGGGTAGCATTTAGGGGGCTACTGCGCATGGCAATCAACATCTCCATGCAGAGTGCAATAGGAAGCAAATCTAGTGTCGGTCTGAGAGTTGGATTGAGTGTCGGTGGAGTCCCTAGCAGGTAATGTAAACACATCTCTCACCCGTTCTCCTCTTTGAGGTGCTGGTATAACTCGGCCTTGTTATTGATGGAATTAAGGCGACCAATAAACTCTTGATGCTTCCTGGAATTTGCAGCATGGATTCTCGTGGTCCACAGCGCCAGCAGAGACATGGGTCCTAGGCCAACAAGAAATAGGAGTTAGTGGTCACCAAAGCTACAAGTCCACGTGAAGCGTGTATTGCACATTCTATTTGCTCACTTTCTCCATCAGAAACACAGAACATGACTTTTACCTGGCAGCCCTTAACAACAATAGACAAGCATTCAAGTGGATGTTGGGGTACGATTATATTAAAACAGAAATAAGTTTTATAGTTAAACTTCCATTAATGAAGCAATCAACAGGAACCACTGGATGTTCATTCACAATGTTACACTTTTTGCAAATTTCCTCAACTGCTCTTTCTACATCAACCTGTGTAAAAAAGGGTCTCATGGGGTCCCCGGGAGTGGGGGAGGTTTATAGAACAGATTTGAAAAAAAATAATGCACTCATCCCTTACCCTTGGACTTTTCAACTGGGGTCACATCATCCACCGAATTGCGTGGCTTTTTGTTAGGGGGTTCAGGGGAATCCGGAGAATCCTTTATTACTTCTGCCTCGGTCAGGTCTTCTTTATCTCGTTCTATTGATTTCAACCTAAACATTGAATTTGGTAATTGGGTAAAACCGTTTCGGTAAATATAGATATAAAGAACAGAGAGCAAGACTTGAATCAAAGTGGAAAAAAATGCTAAGATGTTAAATTCTGTGACTACAAGGGGGGTCATTTCACCAATACCAAAACCTTACACATCTTATTGGGCTAAAATATAGCCAGTCCACTTGCAGAAAACTGAATGCTGTTTGTTCCATTGGTGGGCACTGTCAATATCTTAGGAAATCGATAGGGACGAACCTGCGACTTGAGAAAAGCTCAATATGTCAAACATTGGCATTTTCCTTTTTTACTTTACATTTACCCCTTTAGTTTTTTCTAAGAGTTGGTGTCTCTCTGGGCTAACAATTCTCTGTCTTACTGAAAGCTTTAGAGAAAATAACAACATGTTTGGATAGATTACTTACAAAAGTAAACTATTCTGAGACTTGATTAACTCTAGCGACATCAGATATTTGAATTAAAAGTGGTAAATTGTGTCTGGAATTCCAGGTCAGTGATAGTCTCCCCTTCCCACACTCCAGCAGAATTCCCGAAGTGTTCAGAATGTTAAGCAATGGAGGGGAGTATAAATCTCTACAGTAAGTCAAGCACATGATTGCCCCATAATGCTCCATGTCAGACACGCACCCTTATACAAATAAACATGTGCTTAGGCATTCCTTCCATCGCATCATACATGCAGCAGCCCCACGAGGTTAGTGTGCATGGCATGATGGAAGTCACAGTAATTTACATTGTATGCTCTGGTTGTGACTACTTGTTTTAGATCAATTAATTCAGTTGTGCAGAAATTAGACAAGCAATGGTTGAGCAGAGCCGTCAATGTGCCCTGGCAGTGTGCTTGGTATGATTGCACATGGGATAGAGTGTAACCCTGAAGTGATGGTTGTTCTGGAGCTGTGCATCAATCAGTATGTAAGAGGAGCGCACCTGTCAGATTCCTGACTTTTCTTGTCATGGTCGTGGTCCTTGGTGACTTTCTCAGATTTGTCCTCTTTGTCTTCTCTTTTGCGGCCCCGTTTTTTGCGTTCCTCTTCCTCGGGAGGTTTGCTCCTGCAGGCTAGTAGGCAGTCTAACACCCGCTGGTGCTTTTCAGAGGCGCTGACATGGGCACGGACCAGCGTCTCCAGTTCGTTCCACATTATGCGGTATTGCTCATCCCTAGGACAGTAAATGCATTAGAAATGGATTTTCAAAGAACCCTTAACAGAAAACATCTAGTTAGGGCAAAAACAGATACTGCAAGAATTGCATGCTTGCAGACAATGCATCTCCTGCCCCAAACCCTACTTGCTCCCCATTTATATTGGTCAGATTTTGGGGTGTATGTCAGGGTTCTCCACCTTTTGGGGCCTTTGCCTCTGGTACCGGCTGTAGAAATGGGTAACGGGTCATTTTTTCTCTCCATATCCACCAAATTATAAATAGTTTTCTGGCAGTTCACCACGTCGTCTTCGGTTAGAGATTCCTTTACTATAACGTTGGCCAGGGGGACAACCTGTGTGGAATGGACAATAGATATAGACATGCAAAAGCATCTACATGTATATAGACAGAATACAACGGCTAATGGTTTATAAACCTCACACGAAAAGAATAAAAGCCGATAAGGTGTAAACAGGGGTCTGATTTCTACAACAGGAAATTGATTGAACCTCAATTAAATTTAAAAACCGAACTTTATTTAAAACTAGGTGCCCTGTACAGAAACAAATCCTGCCTAAGACCTACAGTAAAGGAAAAGAATGTACAGAAAATGCTAATGCCGGTCATTGATTATGGGGATGTAGTGAATGCACCTGTGCTGCACGCCCACCTTTATAAACCTACTACACTGTATAACTAATTCTCCCTCTCTATACTGCAATGTAATTGCCACCATTGTGACATGCTAAAAGAGCTAAACCGGCTGTCGCTGGAATCCTTCATCTTTCCAGTCTGGTGTTTAAGAGCTTTTCTGGGAAGCTCCCACCCTACCTGAGCAGAATGCTCTCCTCGGCTGTTCCCACCTCCTATAACCTCAGAGCCAGCACCAGCACTTTATTTAGTCTACCTCAATACAAAAAGAAAGCGGTTCGATTCTCATTTTCCTACAGAGCACCACAAATATGGAAAAACCTCACGGACACCATCAAATCCTCTCCCAGTCTAAAATCCTTTGAAATTATCTGTCATTATACCTCTATAGAGAATGCACTTGCAACCACTGTTGATAATATTTCTCACCTGTACGTGTTCTGTGTTAAAAGTGTGTTAACCTTTTTTTTTTTTTAGTCCCCCGTCCCCTGCTTGCCAGGAAGGGGGGGATATGGCATTCCCTGGTGGTCCAGTGGCATGGACTGTGCAAGCTCTTACTTACCTTCCCAGCAGCTCCCCTGTCTAACTCCCGGGGCCTGTGTGCCGCACGGAGCGTTGCCATGGTAGCCCGTGACAACACTGACGGCCGCGGGACTCGCGAGATTTACACAAGGGAGCTGCAGGGAAGGTGAGTAAGAGCTCACTGCGGGCCCTCCAGGACCGCCGGGCTTGTTAGGAGCCCGGCGATCCTGGTATGTATTATTGGCAATATCGGTATCTCTATTTGACGATACCGATATTGCCGAAAATACCAAATATCGTCCGATAATAGCGGCCAGACCGATAATCGGTTCAATCCCTAGTGTGTACGCACACATCTGTGTATGTGCATCTGTGTGTCAGGTTGTGTGTTTTTATGTCACTGTGGGTATCTGTCATGGTGTGGGCATGTATCAATGTTTGTGTGTGTCAGGGTGCATGTATATCTATATGTGTGTATGTGTCGGTGTCTATATGAATTTGTGTGTATGTGTCGGTGTATTTATATGCATCTGTGTGTTGATGAGCATGAATATCTGTGTAAATATGCATGTGGTAGTGTATGTGCATACATCCAAGCAGTCAAACATCAGCACAACATACAAGCACACATCCCTGCATGCAAGCTATTAAAAACATTTACAAACACAAATACTTCACACAAATGTACATCCACATTTAAAAGTGAACATTACAATCAGATACAGCCCTGCAATCAAACATCACATACAAACACCCCCCTATATTAAGACACAAATGTATACAAGCACCCCTTCAAACACCAACACTGTACATTACACTATAGCGCCAGTAAATGCCGCAGCGCTGTACAGATATACAACCTAGAAATTTTGACTTGAGGTACGCCTTGGAAAAATACTGAATTATCAAGGGCACCTTGAATCTAAACATTTGGGAACCACTGGTCTAGACTATTTACTGCAGGAGTATCAAGCTCTGTCATTGGCTACAGTTAAGAGATTTGTGGTGTATGATATGCAGGCAATTCTACATCAAGGTGTGTGTACATGGGTCGAGTGGCAAAGAATTATGGAAAGTTTTGTCCAAGCAATTTCGAGCTATGGGTTGAACACCCCCGGACTATAGCTTGTTAACCATACAAAGCACTGTCTGGTAATAACTGGCTTCTGCAGCAGTACTGATCAGAACACTATCCCCTGCGATGTGAGATAACCCACATCAGATTTTAGACATCGCGTAGAAACCTCACAGGAGGATGCCAATACTCACAGCCTGCATATTGAAGATAGTCGTCTGTGAGATAATCATCGGCCAATACCGAGTGTATCTTTCCAGCTGTTCTTTGGCTCTTTCCAGAGGAACGTCCAACGTCCCATCCATCTGGTAGCGGGACTCTGATACCGGCATCAGTCTGTTTTCCTTCATAAACTCCCCAAAGTCCTAACAAACACAGAGCAGGGTATACACAGAATCAAGCCTATGTCTCTCCAATTATTACACACTACACACATTGTAATACAGATTGTCTGAGGGGGCATGAAACGGCTGAGAGAGAGAGAGGAGCTCACTATGATGCCATGTGTCAGTCAGACAGCACAGCAATTTACCGTAATCCTGTAGTCAGTCACTCGTCCCCCGCAGCCTTCACTGATTGATGGAGGGTCCTCTAATATAGAGCGAGAGCTGCACAGCACGTGTAAGAAAATTTCACCCCCGTGGCTGCTTAACATGTGGCTAATTACTTTCGATCCAGACTTCCGTGGCTGCTCCAGCAACACTGACCGACCTGAGAAGAATTGAAAACGAAAAATAAAACCATGAAAATAACAAACCACGTGGTACAATAGGCCAGCTAATGTTTAAATCTAATAACATATGCCTATATCCAATACCCTTCATTGAAAGGGAAATTTATACTGAGTTATGTAATGTAAACAGGGGCTAAGAGCAATATGAGGGGACACACAATCAGCTGGTCCGGACAGTGATTTCAACATTAGTGACATGTGATGGAAGACAAATAGTAGAAAATGGTAATGGAACCAATTAGAAACGTACTGAGTAAGATGGAGAGCTTGTATAAAGAATACAATTATACAAGATGAATATTGTTAATCCTTTATCTCTCACACCAATACATCATAAGAATACACAGGAAAACATGACAAATATTGTGCTGATATCATCGAAAATAGGGGCAGGGTTTTTAGAAATTATAAAACGACTTGAGCTAAGGGACCATCGCCTGCTAGCAGTAAGTATATCAAGAGATGGGTAGGCGAAGTCTGTATCTTGTAGTGGTCCTATCGGATGAGGCCGTGTTGTATGCTCAGCATAGAACAGTTAAACAGTGGAGCTTTAAAAAGGATTGGATCAATAGCAGCAAAAAAACACGAACAAGTTTAAAATAAAAAATAAAGAAATAAAAACTGAATTTATTACCATTCAAAAGGAAGTTGGTGAGACAGGAGGACGGCCTGCTATTAACATCTACGGGGGATATTCGATAGGCTCCTATACAGTAATGTAATTCTGAGAGAAGAAATAGAGAAACAGCATTGATCACTCAAAATTAACATCCAAACCATAACCCAGGTATATCTACATAGAGCACAAACACTACACCTCTATCTATATACTTGATTCTTTAATAGAACATTGTCAGAAGTGTTCTAATCACTTACAGTCTGTGTTGTAACAGATCATCTCATTCATTTAACTTATGGAAAAGCAAGAGACAGTTGTGAAATAGTGAGCACTGAATCAGATAGATGACAATACGACCAAAGGAGCATAAAGATGGCTGTCAGAAAGGGAGAGTGTGAAAGGTAGCAAGTGATTTCTTCAAAAAAATGAATTAAAAAAATAAATTGTATATTATAACAAAGATTACAATACAATATTAAAAAACAAAACAAAAAAATAATAACAAGCAACACAACAACAACTTTGTTTTCCTGGCACTATAATTTCCCTTTAACACACGTACATGCAGAAAACAAACGGAACTCCTTGCTTGTATATGTAATTCACTTTATTAGATTCTCTCTCTCCTAGTTACGCTATATATTAGATTCTCTCTCTCCTAGTTACGCTATATATTAGATTCTCTCTCTCCTAGTTACGCTATATATTAGATTCTCTCTCTCCTAGTTAAGCTATATATTAGATTCTCTCTCTCTCCTAGTCGCGCTATATATTAGATTCTCTCTCGCCTAGTCGCGCTATATATTAGATTCTCTCTCTCTCCTAGTCGCGCTATATATTAGATTCTCTCTCGCCTAGTCGCGCTATATATTAGATTCTCTCTCGCCTAGTCGCGCTATATATTAGATTCTCTCTCGCCTAGTCGCGCTATATATTAGATTCTCTCTCGCCTAGTCGCGCTATATATTAGATTCTCTCTCGCCTAGTCGCGCTATATATTAGATTCTCTCTCGCCTAGTCGCGCTATATATTAGATTCTCTCTCGCCTAGTCGCGCTATATATTAGATTCTCTCTCGCCTAGTCGCGCTATATATTAGATTCTCTCTCGCCTAGTCGCGCTATATATTAGATTCTCTCTCGCCTAGTCGCACTATATTAGATTCTCTCTCGCCTAGTCGCACTATATTAGATTCTCTCTCGCCTAGTCGCACTATATTAGATTCTCTCTCGCCTAGTCGCACTATATTAGATTCTCTCTCGCCTAGTCGCACTATATTAGATTCTCTCTCGCCTAGTCGCACTATATTAGATTCTCTCTCGCCTAGTCGCACTATATTAGATTCTCTCTCGCCTAGTCGCACTATATTAGATTCTCTCTCGCCTAGTCGCACTATATTAGATTCTCTCTCGCCTAGTCGCACTATATTAGATTCTCTCTCGCCTAGTCGCACTATATTAGATTCTCTCTCGCCTAGTCGCACTATATTAGATTCTCTCTCGCCTAGTCGCACTATATTAGATTCTCTTTCGCCTAGTCGCACTATATTAGATTCTCTCTCGCCTAGTCGCACTATATTAGATTCTCTCTCGCCTAGTCGCACTATATTAGATTCTCTCTCGCCTAGTCGCACTATATTAGATTCTCTCTCGCCTAGTCGCACTATATTAGATTCTCTCTCGCCTAGTCGCACTATATTAGATTCTCTCTCGCCTAGTCGCACTATATTAGATTCTCTCTCGCCTAGTCGCACTATATTAGATTATCACTCGCCTAGTCGCACTATATTAGATTATCACTCGTCTAGTCGCACTATATTAGATTATCACTCGTCTAGTCGCACTATATTAGATTATCACTCGTCTAGTCGCACTATATTAGATTATCACTCGTCTAGTCGCACTATATTAGATTATCTCTCGCCTAGTCGCCCTATATTCGATCTCTCGCCTAGTCGCACTATATTCGATCTCTCGCCTAGTCGCACTATATTTGATCATCTCTCGCCTAGTCGCACTATATTTGATTATCTCTTTCCTGGTTGCCATATATCTTCCCGTTTTTATCAGGGTTAGGGTGTATTTATATAGGACTCCACTGGGTTTACTCTAGTGGAATTACACCTCCAAGTTTACTTTGTTTTCTACTATCACAGTCCTAAATGCCCATATTAAGAAATGAACATAACATGATGTTGCGGGATTCCATCAGGAACGCTTTACCAAGGTCTAGGAATCAATAAAACCACTGCGCCCAAAACAGTATTACTCACCCACGCTATTTGTCCTTGGTGTGCACCATTTCAAGGTCACCGTTTCCTTCAGTGTGGGTTCTCGACTGTTACTGACATGACCATCACCTAATAGAAATATGGAACAGATGTAACATACTGGGAGCCATGTGGCACTCGCCGCCTTACAATTTGCACACGTTTCCTATTTCTTGTTACTCTGGGTAAGAAGTCATAGCGCTTCATGATTCCACTTTCTGCCACAAAGTGCGGTTGATCCAGCGGCAGAGGGAACACCACACTGTATTGTGCAGTAAACTTAGGAAAGGAACAAAGCATCGCTAGGAGGTTTCCTGTCGGAAAATATCTCTGCTAATCTGGATAACTAAAATATTTATTAGTAAAAGCATAGAGGAGGGTATAGTTTCTAAATACGGGTTTACATCCAAGGCAATAGTTTGTATCTAGACCTAAAAAAATAATGCACCCCAATATGGCCAGACATGGTAATGGATTATTATATGTGAAAGAAATGTCATCATTCTTTGACGAGAACACTTTGTTTCTACTAATTCTGCAGAAAGTCAATATCTTTAAAAAATATATATACTAGGTGTATTGCGTTCTGCTGGGTCTCCTTAGAGTGTTAGGTCTTATTGATCAGGCACTAAAAGGATTAGCCACTAATATAAGAAAGACAATGATTGGGTTATACATCTGATGATGATGATCTAGGAGAGGCCTAACTCATAACTGAGGCAAGATTATCATTGCTGCCATGTTAACAGAAACCTCTGCTGAATATTTGATACACGAGGCTTGTGTTCCAACTGGTGAAAGGCATACAAAGTGCACTATGCAGGCCAACAGTTCCACCATTAAATGCTGCTGGAACATTCTGACACACTCACCACTCTTTGCAAACTCCACGTGTGCGTCCTTGTGGTGGAGAAGCTCCACGTCGTAGTTTGCTGATGTATTGGCATGTTGTTCTTCCTTAATTAGAGGGAATATAAAAAGCAGAGACACAAGAAGAATGTTGACCACGTTTCCCCACTAAAAGCAATTTTACAAAGTGAAGATCAGGAAGCGCCATTGATAGATCACAGCTTTTAGAAATGACTTCAAATGATATCAAGCATCTTCCATAAAACAAAACATGTATACCCAGAAACAAAACTACACTATTCTTTCAGACTTGGGGGATGCATAATGGTTTTATTAAAAAGGACAGGAGAGGATATCACAAAAATCTTACCTGTGTCAACTTAAAACACTAGAAAGCTTATTGTCTGTGCCGGGTTAGTAATTCGAAAGGACATAATGAAAGCAAAGCCACACTTGTGTGAACACAGGTTAGATCTCCAGGAGAAGTTAAGGCAACTCCATAAAAATAATATATATATATATGGGCATAAGATGGGCACGTGGACAGAGATGTAACACATCACAAGGACACAGGAGAACAGAAAAATCTAGACACACTACAGGGCAGCAGGACGACAGGGGAGGGGGCAGAAGCCAAATTTTAGTCAACAAGGAATTCTGCTCCACAGTCCTGCTTTGTTTTGGAGGGAGGTGATTTCCAAAATGTACTAACCTGATCACAGACATTGAGTGTGGGCTAGTGAAAAACAGAAAAATATGATATGGAGAGGAAAAAACAACGTAAAAAGGAAATTCAGAAGTTTTTTGTAAGGAAAAAAAAATATTGATTGGTCTTCGGAGAATGAGATCTTACCTTCATCGGGATGTTGGTGATGGTTGTAGATGCAAGGTCAAAGTGAAGTTGCACTAAATGGTTCAGTTTTGTGGCAAGATGGCGTCCAGCTCGGACACTGTGAACCTCACTGGTTAATACAGGCGAGAGCTAGAGACAAGTATTAGACAAGCTAGGTCATGGTCTCACACTTTACTACCCTATTCACGTTTACTCCAAATAAACATCACACTGCAGTACACTCAGCAGGTTCCATGTGTACTGCAGAAATTGTAAAGTTCATTATTAAAGGGACATACTAAGCAACATACCTGTTCAGCTTAGAGTAATGGTTATGTGGCTTAGGTCAAAGAATTTAGTAGCACCCCTCTCGGAACCCAGAGATCCTTTCCTCCTTGAACGTACTGATAATGTAGAATTTACACTCCAGCATTATCATTGTCCATTTCATCCTACCTGGACGTCATTGATTAGCTATTAGTGCAGGGAATTAGCACAACACTCTCAGCCGATCAATACAATCTGGGCGTAACAGACATTGATAATGTGGAAGATCTAATTACACATTATTGATTCAGTTAAGGTGGGAGCATTCACTGGGTGCCAGGGAGAAAGCCATTTTGTGCCAAACTGATTGAATTAAAACCCAGGGATGGTGTCAAGAGTTACTTAGAGCGCCCCTTTATGTCTGTGTAAAACAGACAACTAAACTAAAGGCCAATGGGTGCAGTGTTGGTTGCTGCGCTCCTGCCCGATGAGCTAAATTCTGTTCGGAAGTTAAAAGGATGCTTTTTGGCAGATTTTACGTTAATAAATATGAAGCTCTATTGATTCTGATTATATAGTGACATGTTTTCACGGCTATGGACGATCTGTAGAAATAAACGCATATAGAGCTTATTGTAAATTACCTTAGCATGGGAAAAAATAAATCTATTTAACCCCTTAAGGACACGTGACATGTGTGACATGTCATGATTACCTTTTATTCCAGAAGTTTGGTCCTTAAGGGGTTAAAGAATCACAGTGAATACATCGAGATGTTGCCATAACCTCCTGAAAGTTAGCCATTGGCTGAGCTAATGTACATGGTACGCTGGAAGCAGCATGCTGTGGGGATATTTATGGGATAGTAATAGTAAACAGTTGAGAATTAGCCACTATTTTTAATCCTCAGATCCCAACAATCGTTATCATTATAAGTGAAATGTATACCATTTCAATAAAATTCACAATTTGTTATAAAAATAGATATTATTATTTGAATATAAAAATAAATTAAGTAACATGCGTGATAATAATCAATAGAAATTCAGTATAACATGAGTATGCAATACAAATGGTAATATAAAAACATCTCCTAATGGTTAGTAGTTTAGAATCTACAGCATTAGCCGTCAAGACAGGATTTACGACTTTCTTCACAGAGAAAGAATGTGAAAGTTTCACAGAGAGAATAGAATGCAGCATAAGGTCGTAAAAACTGACCGTTAAAATAACCCTTTCAATGCTGGCTAGACCTCTTCTAGGCATTTAAGATCTATTCTTATGTAATTTTAAATAAAATAACATTTTACCAGTTCATTAGCCATTTCCTAGATCCATCCAATGAGAAGAAATCTATATGTTCTATAAGCTGATATTTTATTAATTTGCCTAAACAGATATTTAATCTTATTTTATAGCAAATCAATACAGCTGGATAAATATCACGATATGCTAACATGTGATAATTACATTAATATATATAATTAATATTAATCCCATCTGCAGATTGGGATGCTATAACCATATATATTCTTTAATAACTAAGATTTCTGAATATCGCAATCTGATCGTGATTTATCCAGTCATATATCATGCTGTTAGAAAATTTTTAATTAATTTAAATTAATTAAATGAAGACAGTATATTTACCACTTAAATAGATATTTTCACCAGATGTTCTCAGGTAGCTAACTGTCAAGGAAGGTTTCTCTGTCTCGCTCTGACTCTGCTTGCTTCTTATTTAGCCTGCTCCCGACTTTCTCTGCATTACCCTTCTGGCTCTTGATGCTTTGATTGCCCCTCTCTTCCCTTTGTCTTAACTTTTAAAGGGACAGATTCTCTGTTCGTCACTGGCTATAGACCAATGGGAACACTAGAGGTGGGATTATTTTTTAAATAGCAACTTAGTATTTGGTCTATAGATGGCAGTCTCGTCCCACTAAACATACCTATCCAGGAAAGAGTTAACTTTTCCTGGTGGCTATTTTGACGTCATTTTGGCTTATCTATATGTTGCCATAACTCACGTTTTCTCGTCAGATCTAACAGTTTCTTTGGGCTTTCTTCAGACTATGTGTCTCCAAATTCTGCTGTAATTTCTAATATGACAGTTCGTGAACTAAAATTTACCCCTTTAATACAATGGGAATCTGTTAGATATAGAAAGTAAAATTTAATTATTTAATCTTCTCTGTCACCTATGTCTGGGTTTAGAATTTATTCTATTCCATTAGCAATTTGGACAGTCTTATCACTTGGTTTGTTTATACTATACATTCCTTTTAGCTCGGGCAAAGTTTTAGAGAAAGGATAGAAATTTCGTGTCTCTTTGTTAACTTGAAAATAACAAAATGGAGTCTGGTCTGTTCAGATTGACTTCAGAATATACACTTTGTATTTCTATCATAGCACAAAATGTCTGCCGATATAAATACCCTGACAATGCAAATTAATTAACCCGTGCAGTGCCATACTTTTCTGAAAATGACTCTTTAGGGTTACACTTTCATGATACAGTGCATCTAGAAGACCAATTTCCAGAATAGAATGGAGTAAATTGGAAGATATATATTTTAACAGAAAGTGCAATGGTTTCTAAGGTGACAATACATCAGGAGAAAAAAGTCACAAAATTATATTTGCCATTAAATATATATATATATATATATATTCTATATAAAATGGTTCTGTCTGCAGACAATACGGCCAGTACAGAGACAAATTAAATTAAACTTCTAGCTGTATGTTCCCCTTGGACTGGAAGATATCTTCAGTCACCTGTGGGTACGTTACCTCTTTTCGGGGTCGATCAGAAACCAAGCTGTCATCCCCAACTGGGTAAGTGTGGATTAAAACCAACTCACATTTCTGGATCTGCATGAGACTAAAATAAAACAGATTTAAAATGTTTATTAACCTCTACCGGAGCAAACTGTGTTTCCTGATTTCCCCTTTGTTAAAAGCGGCTACAAGAAAACTCTAGTAAG
This sequence comes from Pelobates fuscus, assembly GCF_036172605.1. NCBI lineage: Eukaryota > Metazoa > Chordata > Amphibia > Anura > Pelobatidae > Pelobates > Pelobates fuscus. The sequence goes on from NC_086319.1 coordinate 10,525,655, forward strand.
CGCATACAAAATGTTTCACCCAAACAAAACCTCCAATATTAGCATTTTTTAAATAAAGTGGGTTCTTCTGAGCTCACTTTCTCCATACAGAAAAGATATTCAGAGAAGGACATATAAGTCGCTTAAAAGGCAAAAAATATAGAATAATAATAAAAAAAATAAAACACAAAGGTCAAAATTATGAACATAAAATATTAAACATTAGAAGACAAAGGATTTATAGCAAACCATGCAATTCAAAGAAACATTACCAATATAATACACTGGGCATTTTAATACCAATCAAAATATATAAGAAGAACTACTGTTCAAAATATTCCTAAACTAGACAAACAATGAAGACACTGCTCAAGAAAGATTATAGGAAGACCAGTCACAAAACATACAAGCCCCTCTCTAAAAGATTTGGTGTAAACGTTTCCTTTTAACCCCAAAGGATTTCTATTGGTTTCCAGAATTTCTCTGTAATCAGAGAATGAATTTCTAACATAGTTAAATGTAAAACTACTGGACTAACAGTCCCTAAAGGTAAAGATAAATAGTAGATTCCTATGAATGTTCTTTAAGGTGAAATAAAAGCCCGGGCAATAGTACAAAGTGTGGGCAGAATTATTGGATGAACAGTAACAACATACTGGCCCTTAACAGAGCCTTTTTCAAGCTCACTAAAAGTATAGATTGTGTTGTACGTTATTGTTAACACAAATACACTGATAAAGGCTGCCTTAGGAGCCGAAAGATTGCTGCTTTTAATCCAATGAATCTGTCTGAACTTTGGACCTGTGCCCAGTTTTATATCTGACTGTTTAACACTTTTGGAGTTCGGTCACCCCTGGAGGTACGGTCATTACTCCTTGCTTGTGCATGCCCTCTCTCATTTTGTATAAAGGGAAACTCAACACAAATAATCAAAACATAGCCTAAAAGTATACGACCCATGTGCCATCTCTAACCTTGTATTAATTAAACTTACAAAGCCAACAAGTTAAATCCGTTCACATATTATGTACAATGATAGAATATATTGACAGGGACCAAATGTAACATTTATAAACATTATCTAATGATACAGCCTGCGAGCTGCATATAACCGCATATTATATACAGGGCTCAAAATGTCCAATAGCCATTGGGGAGTAGAAATTCCCTCCTGTACAGTTATTTGGAACCTTCAGCGTTGGCAAGTCCCGTTAAAATCCTGCCCAGGGGTGTAAGACTTTAAGCCCTGTATATATACGGACACGGCCGTGCACTGAATTTATCCATATATTATCATTTAACACATATTATACATATGGATATAGAGCCACTTGTTACATTTACCGGAACCCTAAAATTAGGAATACAAACCTTTATTTCTAACTTTAGAGTGATTTTTTTTTAACAATTTAGGAATTACCGTACCTGAAAAGGTAATTAAAAAAAGATTTACTAAATGTTTTCCTCTTGACCCCATCAGACAAGTATCTCAACCTCACCCATAGGGAAGCATTGGGGGGTACTGTACATGAGTGGAATCCCCTTATAGGATGCATTAGCACGGTGCGTCTCTACGTATCCGCCATCAGGCAGAGTATGCAGTCACAGAATGTCGCACCACTAGTACCGGTCTGATTGACTGATTGTCCGAGTGAAAGCCACTAGAGGTTTTCTCAGAAAACGCAGTGTTTACATTACTGAGACTGCAGGGAGAGTCCCATTTCACCACATTAATGGAGCTCTGTCACTTTCAGGGGTATTTTCATATGTTACAAAAACCCTGGAAGGTGACATTTCTGGTTAGGGTCTGGTGGGCATGGGGTGCAGTGAAAGGTCGGTTTACTTACCTGGAGCAATCCCTCCCTTTTTCTGGTACTTCATCTGCCAGGAACAATGACAGTACAACACTGAAGGTCTATTGAGGAATCCTGCTGGTGCCGCCATGGATCAAATCTTGTGATGGGCGAGACAGTGCCTGCATTTTGCAATTTCAGGAGTGTCCAGAACACAAAATCTCTACTTTGAATTTCATTAAACATTCCAACTCCTTCAGCATTATTATTTCATAAAGATTATATCTTTATGATCTACTAAGAAGTGACAGAGACATATCTTTATGATCTACTAAGAAGTGACAGAGACATATCTTTATGATCTACTAAGAAGTGACAGAGACATATCTTTATGATATACTAAGAAGTGACAGACGCTTTAAGCTGTAGAGGTTCTGGTGGATAGTGTCCCTATAATACATAAGGATACAGACACACAAGCTACATTTGCCGGCAGATTACTTACTGATCAGAGCCGGCTGCCAACTTGTTATGTTCATGAATGGTTTCATTGACACAATCTTCGAGCATCTGAACATGGCTGTCACTGTAACAGAGAGTGGTGTATTCTTTATGATCAGGCCCAAGATGCACCCTGCATTAATAACCACAGCCCTGCAACCCCAATCACACCCAGAGCCGTATCTACCGTGGTGCACGCTCACACCGTATCCGCCGCCAGGCGCTCACACCGTATCCGCCGCCAGGCGCTCACACCGTATCCGCCGCCAGGCGCTCACACCGTATCCGCCGCTCACACCGTATCCGCCGCCAGACGCTCACACCGTATCCGCCGCCAGACGCTCACACCGTATCCGCCGCCAGACGCTCACACCGTATCCGCCACCAGACGCTCACACCGTATCCGCCACCAGACGCTCACACCGTATCCGCCACCAGACGCTCACACCGTATCCGCCACCAGACGCTCACACCGTATCCGCCACCAGACGCTCACACCGTATCCGCCACCAGACGCTCACACCGTATCCGCCACCAGACGCTCACACCGTATCCGTCACCAGACGCTCACACCGTATCCGTCACCAGACGCTCACACCGTATCCGTCACCAGACGCTCACACCGTATCCGTCACCAGACGCTCACACCGTATCCGTCACCAGACGCTCACACCGTATCCGTCACCAGACAGACACTCACACCGTATCCGTCACCAGACAGACACTCACACCGTAACCGCCATCAGACACTCACACCGTATCCGTCACCAGACACTCACACCGTATCCGTCACCAGACACTCACACCGTAACCGCCATCAGACACTCACACTGTAACCGCCATCAGACACTCACACTGTAACCGCCATCAGACACTCACACTGTAACCGCCATCAGACACTCACACTGTAACCGCCATCAGACACTCACACTGTAACCGCCATCAGACACTCACACTGTAACCGCCGTGGTACACTTACACCGTATCCGCCATCAGACACTCACACCATATCCGCCGTGGCGCGCGTGCACACACACCGTATCTGCCGTAGTACACTTACACCGTATTCGGCATCAGACACTCGCACCGTATCCGCCGTGGCGCACACACACACACACACACACACACACCCTATCCGCCATCAGACACTCACACAAAGACACAAATACTCTCCATTATTATATGTAAATAACATGGTATCTGTTTGCCGTTAACCCTGAAAGGTTGTGCATTTGTTGGCTCACTCATTTGCAGTGAACCAGCAGTTCACAATAATGATTTGGCAGGAAGTCAGTGTGCACCTTTTTGCGTTGGTGAGACAGATTATACGTCCTCTATTCGCCACTCTATCTGCGTTCTCCATTAACACGGTTCGTGACTCATGTTGGTAATCTGTGATTTTACATAATGTTTCTACTGCCGCAACCAGTCCGTGCAGTATACTACAACACTCAGGGTCAGCGCGAGGATTGGGCGGGCCGATTGTTGCTAAAGCTTCCATTAGCTGAAAAAGAGCGAAAGGGCAGTTATTTAACCCATTCACTGCCAAGTTAATGGGAGAAACTAGAAATTAGAACCACTGTGACATGAAAAGTAACATGCAGAAATTAATTGAAGCAAAAGGAACATTTTAAAGTCACCACCAGAATAGATCAGGGGGTACAAGGAACTCAGCTAGAGCACTTACCTCTTGTACATTCTGGTCCTCCTGAGACCAGGAATTCAATATACGGGAGCATGAGTCGCTGACAATGAGGTTTACCTAGAGAATTATGAAAATAAAATCATTCGTAGGGAGGTTTTACTCCAGCTTGACTAATACATTGGTCATTAGCAAATAGTTTTACCTCAGAACTACAGCTCCTGTCTGGTCGCTCTCATTAACCTCTCCGGTGCTCCATTTCATCTCACTGCCACCAATGTAACTGACAAACGCTGCCTGCATCTATGCCTGATGGCAACTTATAGATGTGATGCATCTCACTTTAAACATCAAATGATCCCCGTTATTTGCCTCTAAAACTTTAGCTTCCACCTTTAGCAATTGAATTCAGGCAATCTTTCTTTCCCACCTTGACTACAGCAACCTTCTCTTGCTTGTTCCAATTTTCCATCTACGTTCCATAACTCATACTGAATTTAGCTGCTAAACTACTTTCCCAGTTTTCTATCATTTTACTTCCCTGATAGTGGCGCACGCTGGGAGCCAGTATTGCCAATTTGCAATTATTATCTGCTTCAAAACTCTCCAGAACATTAAAAACACCCCCAACATGCATTACTGGATGTGACTAGAACTGCAAATTACAGTGTCAGGGGGTACTCTGCTCCACTGACCCCTCAGCATTTTAAACAAACTATATTTATCCACTTACACAGAAACAAGAGTACAGGGCTGGAATATCGCAATGTTCTGCAAGCCATCTGAATTCAATGGGCGATCAGACAGCGGATGGAAACACTTCCCAGCAATATGCAGAATATATAGGCACCCGACTTCAAACCAATTATTTAAACCCCTGGCTTACTTGGGTAACTCTGCACTGTGAAATTGTACAGTGCCCTGAATAAGCTGGCCCTTTAGGATTGTTGACAACTAGAAAAGACTCACCACTTTTTTGAAAGGAAAGATATCATACATGATCCTACAATATTCCATAGCTGCTTCCACCGCACACGTCCATAGTGATTTTGAGATTGGAGCTAAAGGAATAATTCCCTGAGTGCGATTTTTAGTCAGCATGTCAAATTCCACATGTTGTCGGCATGATTCTGCCATGTACGGACAGTGATCCACAACGAAAACAGTCTTGTGGGACTCTGCAAAGGTTTTCATTTTCTCCTGAACAGAAAGAAAAATGTATATTTTATTTATTTAACCCCTTAAGGACCAAACTTCTGGAATAAAACGGAATCATGGCATGTCACGTGTCCTTAAGGGGTTAAATGGGCAGTAACAAATCCATGGAAACATTTGTTTAGTGTGGATTATCTTTTGGTATACATGGTTATTATAAACACGTCAAACACATTTCCCGTAACAGTGTCTCTTAGCTGCACCAAATCGGCACTGCCAGTGTTCATCTTACCCTCTGCACCATTCATCAGGCAGAACGGACAGTAAGAATAGATTGATGACACCAGTGAGAGGAACACAGTAATAAAACAATTACTAACACATCAAACTGTTTAAATTGCGCAACGCAGATGTGGTGTAACCATGTCATTCATCCGTTTCATGATTTATTTATTTTTGGGGATGTAGGAAAGATCTTGAGACCAAACCATAACTCCACAATGGCAACAAAAATGTAATAGATCATAGAGCAGCGAGCCATCATCGGTGCCATTTTTAGCTAATTAATACACATTAAAGTATATTCCTTACTGAAATTACAAAGAAGATAATACAAATTAGACAATGGAACATACAGACATATAGATAGACAGACAGATATATAGAGAGAGGCTGGATAACATGGACCGAACACTTGATATCAGGATTGGGCTTTTACCTGCCCAGTGATGACCTCTCAGGTGAGATGTTTTCACAGGTGAGTATCTGGGGGGACAGGGGTCCCTCACTCAGCTGCTGCTGACCCCTCTCAGTGGGGGGTGGGGAGGTGGGTACAGGGAGCCCCTCTCAGTGGGGGGAGAGGTGGGCTGGGGGTACAGAGAGCCCCTCTCGGGGGGGGGGGGGGGGGGGATGGGGCTGGGGGTACAGAGCCCCTCTCAGTGGGGAGGGGGGCTGTGGGTACAGAGAGCGGGGGGGGGGGGCTGGTGGTACAGGGAGCCCCTCTCAGTGGGGGGGCTGGGGGTACAGAGAGCCCCTCTCAGTGGGGGGGCTGGGGGTACAGAGAGCCCCTCTCAGGGGGGGGCTGGGGGTACAGAGAGCCCCTCTCAGGGGGGGAGGGGGGGCTGGGGGTACAGAGAGCCCCTCTCAGGGGGGGGAGGGGGGACTGGGGGTACAGAGAGCCCCTCTCAGGGGGGGGAGGGGGGACTGGGGGTACAGAGAGCCCCTCTCAGGGGGGGGAGGGGGGACTGGGGGTACAGAGAGCCCCTCTCAGGGGGGGGAGGGGGGACTGGGGGTACAGAGAGCCCCTCTCAGGGGGGGAGGGGGGACTGGGGGTACAGAGAGCCCCTCTCAGGGGGGGAGGGGGGACTGGGGGTACAGAGAGCCCCTCTTAGGGGGGGAGGGGGGACTGGGGGTACAGAGAGCCCCTCTTAGGGGGGGAGGGGGGACTGGGGGTACAGAGAACCCCTCTCAGGGGGGAGGGGGGTACAGGGAGACCCTCTCAGTGGGGGGGGGCTGGGGGTACAGGGAGACCCTCTTGGGGGGGGGCTGGGGGTACAGGGAGCCCCTCTCAGTGGGGGGGGGCTGGGGGTACAGGGAGCCCCTCTCAGTGGGGGGGGGGGGGGCTGGGGGTACAGGGAGCCCCTCTCAGTGGGGGGGGGCTGGGGGTACAGGGAGCCCCTCTCAGTGGGGGGGGGGGCTGGGGGTACAGGGAGACCCTCTCAGTGGGGGGGGCTGGGGGTACAGGGAGACCCTCTCAGTGGGGGGGGGCTTGGGGTACAGGGAGATCCTCTCAGTGGGGGGGGGGGGGCTGGGGGTACAGGGAGACCCTCTCAGTGGGGGGGGGGGGCTGGGGGTACAGGGAGACCCTCTCAGGGGGGGGGGGGGGGCTGGGGGTACAGGGAGACCCTCTCAGTGGGGGGGGGGGGGGGGGCTGGGGGTACAGGGAGCCCCTCTCAGTGGGGGGGGGGGCTGGGGGTACAGGGAGCCCCTCTCAGTGGGGGGGGGGGGGCTGGGGGTACAGGGAGCCACCCTCGGGGGGGCAGGGGGTACAGAGAGCCCCTCTCAGGGGGGGAGAGGGGTACAGAGAGCCCCTCTCGGGGGGGGGGGGGAGGTACAGGAGACCCCTCAGTGAGGTATTGGGGTCACTCAGTGATCCGCCCGATCCCGCTGACAGGCTCCATGCCGGGCGGCTCCCAGTCTCTCAGTCTCGGCCGGTATTGGGCTCGCGGTTCTCTCACTGAGCGGCGGCTTCGCGCAGGAAGGTTTATGGGCCAAACAGGCCGCCGTCCGAGTGTCCGGCCGCGAGCACGTACAGCGTCACACGGAACCCGGCCGCGCGCAGTGTCTGTGTCTCCTGATTGGCTGTCAGGCGGGGTCAGAGGTCGGACCTGCGTCACTGCCAGCGGCTCCGGGGGATGACGTCACGGCTCGCTCTGCAGCGGTTTGGGACCCACACATTGCAAAGCCTCCTGGGAAATTACTGTGAGTGCACACTCACTGAGTGACAGCCAGCCCCCCCCTCACTGAGTGACAGCCAACCCCCCCCCTTACTGAGTGACAGCCAGTCCCCCCCTCACTGAGTGACAGCCAGCCCCCCCCTCACTGAGTGACAGCCAGCCCCCCCCTCACTGAGTGACAGCCAGTCCCCCCCTTCACTGAGTGACAGCCAGCCCCCCCCTCACTGAGTGACAGCCAGCCCCCCCCTCACTGAGTGACAGCCAGTCCCCCCCTTCACTGAGTGACAGCCAGCCCCCCCCCTCACTGAGTGACAGCCAGTCCCCCCCTTCACTGAGTGACAGCCAGTCCCCCCCTCACTGAGTGACAGCCAGTCCCCCCCTCACTGAGTGACAGCCAGCCCCCCCCTCACTGAGTGACAGCCAGTCCCCCCCCTCACTGAGTGACAGCCAGTCCCCCCCTTCACTGAGTGACAGCCAGTCCCCCCCCCCTCACTGAGTGACAGCCAGTCCCCCCCTTCACTGAGTGACAGCCAGCCCCCCCTCACTGAGTGACAGCCAGTCCCCCCCTCACTGAGTGACAGCCAGCCCCCCCCTCACTGAGTGACAGCCAGTCCCCCCCTCACTGAGTGACAGCCAGTCCCCCCCCCCTCACTGAGTGACAGCCAGTCCCCCCCCCCTCACTGAGTGACAGCCAGCCCCCCCTCATTGAGTGACAGCCAGCCCCCCGCCCCTCACTGAGTGACAGCCAGTCCCCCGCCCCTCACTGAGTGACAGCCAGTCCCCCGCCCCTCACTGAGTGACAGCCAGTCCCCCCCTCACTGAGTGACAGCCAGTCCCCCCCCTCACTGAGTGACAGCCAGCCCCCCCTCACTGAGTGACAGCCACCCCCCCCTCACTGAGTGACAGCCAGTCCCCCCCCTCATTGAGTGACAGCCAGTCCCCCCCCTCATTGAGTGACAGCCAGCCCCCCCCTCATTGAGTGACAGCCAGCCCCCCCCTCACTGAGTGACAGCCAGTCCCCCCCCTCACTGAGTGACAGCCACCCCTCCCTCACTGAGTGACAGCCAGTCCCCCCCTCACTGAGTGACAGCCAGTCCCCCCCTCACTGAGTGACAGCCAGTCCCCCCCTCACTGAGTGACAGCCAGTCCCCCCCCTCACTGAGTGACAGCCAGTCCCCCCCTCACTGAGTGACAGCCAGTCCCCCCCTCACTGAGTGACAGCCAGTCCCCCGCCCCTCACTGAGTGACAGCCAGTCCCCCGCCCCTCACTGAGTGACAGCCAGTCCCCCCCTCACTGAGTGACAGCCAGTCCCCCCCCTCACTGAGTGACAGCCAGCCCCCCCTCACTGAGTGACAGCCAGCCCCCCCTCACTGAGTGACAGCCAGCCCCCCCTCACTGAGTGACAGCCAGCCCCCCCTCACTGAGTGACAGCCAGTCCCCCCCTCATTGAGTGACAGCCAGCCCCCCCTCACTGAGTGACAGCCAGTCCCCCCCCTCACTGAGTGACAGCCAGTCCCCCCCCTCACTGAGTGACAGCCAGTCCCCCCCCTCACTGAGTGACAGCCAGTCCCCCCCCTCACTGAGTGACAGCCAGTCCCCCCCCTCACTGAGTGACAGCCAGTCCCCCCCTCACTGAGTGACAGCCAGTCCCCCCCTCACTGAGTGACAGCCAGTCCCCCCCCTCACTGAGTGACAGCCAGTCCCCCCCCCTCACTGAGTGACAGCCAACCCCCCCTCACTGAGTGACAGCCAGCCCCCCCTCACTGAGTGTCAGCCAGCCCCCCCTCACTGAGTGACAGCCAGCCCCCCCTCACTGAGTGACAGCCAGCCCCCCCTCACTGAGTGACAGCCAGCCCCCCCTCACTGAGTGACAGCCAGTCCCCCGCCCCTCACTGAGTGACAGCCAGTCCCCCGCCCCTCACTGAGTGACAGCCAGTCCCCCGCCCCTCACTGAGTGACAGCCAGTCCCCCGCCCCTCACTGAGTGACAGCCAGTCCCCCCCCTCACTGAGTGACAGCCAGTCCCCCCCCTCACTGAGTGACAGCCAGTCCCCCCCCTCACTGAGTGACAGCCAGTCCCCCCCTCACTGAGTGATAGCCAGTCCCCCCCTCACTGAGTGACAGCCAGCCCCCCCCCTCACTGAGTGACAGCCAGCCCCCCCTCACTGAGTGACAGCCAGTCCCCCCCCCTCACTGAGTGACAGCCAGCCCCCCCCTCACTGAGTGACAGCCAGTCCACCGCCCCTCACTGAGTGACAGCCAGTTGACAGCCAGTCCCCCCCCTCACTGAGTGACAGCCAGTCCCCCCCTCACTGAGTGACAGCCAGTCCCCCCCTCACTGAGTGACAGCCAGTCCCCCCCCTCACTGAGTGACAGTCAGCCTCCCCCCCTCACTGAGTGACAGCCAGTCCCCCCCTCACTGAGTGACAGCCAGTCCCCCCCTCACTGAGTGACAGCCAGTCCCCCCCTCACTGAGTGACAGCCCATCCCCCCCTCACTGAGTGACAGCCAGTCCCCCCTCACTGAGTGACAGCCAGTCCCCCCTCACTGAGTGACAGCCAGTCCCCCCTCACTGAGTGACAGCCAGCCCCCCCTCACTGAGTGACAGCCAGTCCCCCCTCACTGAGTGACAGCCAGCCCCCCCCTCACTGAGTGACAGCCAGTCCCCCCCTCACTGAGTGACAGCCAGTCCCCCCCCTCACTGAGTGACAGCCAGTCCCCCCCTCACTGAGTGACAGCCAGTCCCCCCCCTCACTGAGTGACAGCCAGTCCCCCCCCTCACTGAGTGACAGCCAGTCCCCCCCCTCACTGAGTGACAGCCAGTCCCCCCCCCCACTGAGTGACAGCCAGTCCCCCCCCACTGAGTGACAGCCATCCCCCCCCTCACTGAGTGACAGCCATCCCCCCCCTCACTGAGTGACAGCCAGTCCCCCCCCATTCACTGAGTGACAGCCAGTCCCCCCCCCCTCACTGAGTGACAGCCAGTCCCCCCCCCCTCACTGAGTGACAGCCAGTCCCCCCCTCACTGAGTGACAGCCAGTCCCCCCCCTCACTGAGTGACAGCCAGTCCCCCCCCTCACTGAGTGACAGCCAGTCCCCCCCCTCACTGAGCGACAGCCAGTCCCCCCCCTCACTGAGCGACAGCCAGTCCCCCCCCTCACTGAGCGACAGCCAGTCCCCCGCCCCTCACTGAGCGACAGCCAGTCCCCCGCCCCTCACTGAGCGACAGCCAGTCCCCCGCCCCTCACTGAGCGACAGCCAGTCCCCCGCCCCTCACTGAGCGACAGCCAGTCCCCCGCCCCTCACTGAGCGACAGCCAGTCCCCCGCCCCTCACTGAGCGACAGCCAGTCCCCCGCCCCTCACTGAGCGACAGCCAGTCCCCCGCCCCTCACTGAGCGACAGCCAGTCCCCCGCCCCTCACTGAGCGACAGCCAGTCCCCCGCCCCTCACTGAGCGACAGCCAGTCCCTCGCCCCTCACTGAGCGACAGCCAGTCCCCCGCCCCTCACTGAGCGACAGCCAGTCCCCCGCCCCTCACTGAGCGACAGCCAGTCCCCCGCCCCTCACTGAGCGACAGCCAGTCCCCCGCCCCTCACTGAGCGACAGCCAGTCCCCCGCCCCTCACTGAGCGACAGCCAGTCCCCCGCCCCTCACTGAGCGACAGCCAGTCCCCCGCCCCTCACTGAGCGACAGCCAGTCCCCCGCCCCTCACTGAGCGACAGCCAGTCCCCCGCCCCTCACTGAGCGACAGCCAGTCCCCCGCCCCTCACTGAGCGACAGCCAGTCCCCCGCCCCTCACTGAGCGACAGCCAGTCCCCCGCCCCTCACTGAGCGACAGCCAGTCCCCCGCCCCTCACTGAGCGACAGCCAGTCCCCCGCCCCTCACTGAGCGACAGCCAGTCCCCCGCCCCTCACTGAGCGACAGCCAGTCCCCCGCCCCTCACTGAGCGACAGCCAGTCCCCCGCCCCTCACTGAGCGACAGCCAGTCCCCCGCCCCTCACTGAGCGACAGCCAGTCCCCCGCCCCTCACTGAGCGACAGCCAGTCCCCCGCCCCTCACTGAGCGACAGCCAGTCCCCCGCCCCTCACTGAGCGACAGCCAGTCCCCCGCCCCTCACTGAGCGACAGCCAGTCCCCCGCCCCTCACTGAGCGACAGCCAGTCCCCCGCCCCTCACTGAGCGACAGCCAGTCCCCCGCCCCTCACTGAGCGACAGCCAGTCCCCCCGCCCCTCCCCTTCACTCACTGAACAGTAAAATGCATTTCATTGTCGGTCCTACATACTAAGTACTAGTCCTTTACTCACCTACAGCTAGTCTCACAGTCTCTGATACTTGGGGCCCCTTTCACACATCTTGTTACTATGTATTTGTCCTCCAGTCACTGAGCCTCTGTAACATTACAGTGTGTCCATTGATTTTGTTTATAGGGAGAAATGAGTTGCACAATTGAGAAAGTCTTGGCTGATGCTAAAGCCTTGGTGGAGAGACTACGCAAACACGATGGCGAAGCTGAATCACTGATTGAACAAACTACCGTGCTGAACAAACGTGTTGAAGCAATGCAGCAGGTCTGTACTTACACAAGGGAGCAATGCTGCTTGCACCATGGTAATCTTCCATTGATGTAGCACACTTCGACACTCAATGACTATTATCTACACTATGATGTAATTAAAGAGACACTATAGTCACCAAACTAACTTTATCTTAATAAAGCAGTTTTGGTGTATAAATCATGTCCCTGAAATCTCACTGCTCAATTTTCTCCCATTTAGGAGTTGAATCACTTTGTTTATAAGCCCTAGTCACACCTCCCTGCATGTGACTTGCACAACCTTCCTAAACATTTCCTGTAAAGAGTTATCTAATGTTTATCCTTCCTTTATTGCGAGTTCTGTTTACTTTAGAATTTCTTATCTCCTACTCTGTTAATAGCTTACTATATCCTGCAGGAGCCTCCTGTGTGTAATTAAAGTTCAATTTAAAGAGCAGGAGATAAAAACATCTAAAGCAAGTAAGATCTGATTGAAAATGAAACCATTTTTAAATGCAGGCTGTGTGAGTCTCAGCCAGGGGAGGTGTTTCCATGGCTGCATCGATAGAAACAAAAGTGATTTAACTCCTAAATGGCAGAGAATTGAGCAATGAGACTACAGGGGCATGATCTATACACCAAAACGGCTTCATTAAGCTAAAGTTGGTTTGGTGACTATAGTCACCAAAAACTATAGATCTATTTTACACTAATTTAAGATTGGCACATTTAAAGGAAGGTGAGGCCCACTGAGAAGGTGTGTACATGGAATGAAATATGCTGATCTGGAATCCCCAGATATTGTCATAGCCCGGCTGCTCTTTCACCTCTGGTTTGCCGTTCAGTTCTCAGTTCACTGCAGCCCAGTGTTTAGTGCATAATAGTAATAACAACAGGATATGTGGATTGGGTTTTTGTGGCAGAAGCAGCCACAAGAGACTGTGACCTAAAATGTTATATCGTATTTGGACTACATGTCCCTGAATGTACCTTGTATTTTAACAGCATGTTAATGTAATCGGTTCCCGAACCAGAAACCCTTAGCCGGTTCGGGAACCGATTGAAAGTACCGAATGCAAGACCACCCTGCTGTGGTCGTGTGCCTCCCCTTAATAGAAGGGAAACAATGTTACAAGTACAGTAATTGGGTTCGTGGGTGGCCGCCGTTCGCATAATCCCCACGTGGCGGCGGCCATCTTAACTCCCGAACAGCGGTGTTTGGTCGTCGAGCGTCTGGAACTAAAATCGGACGCTCGACTACCCAGACACCGCTCAGACCTCCAGGACCACCAAAACGCACGATTCAAACTGCCGAACGGCCCGCCGTTCGGTAGGATGAATCCCCCAGACTAGGGGATTCATCCGAACGTAAGATTAGAGCCGGATGGCTGAAATGTTCGGTACTTTTTGTTCAGTGAAACAGACCGACTACAGGGCCAGAATCCATGGAGCTGTTTTCGGCTACCGAATCCCTGCAGTCGGTCAAATCTTTAAATGGCTTTAACTCCCGAACCCCTGGTCTGATCTGGGTGAATTTTGAGTATGTTGCTCACCCAGAACAGACCTACCAGGGGACCCCTCATTTGTCACCGTACCCCCTGTTTTTAGGGGACATCCAGAAACTGGGGAAAACTCTGTTCCCACTAATGAGCTTAACTGTTAATCTAAGGGGAGGAGAGGGAGAGGAGGTGACTACGATGTGATTGGATATTTTAAGTTACCTCCCTTGCATGGGAAAAAGACATAAAAGCAAATGTGTGAATAAAGCTGACAGTTGACCTCCAAGCTATGTGTCGTCTAGTTCTTGGAGGGAAGGGATTGTAACTACGCTACCTGTTTTATACCTGTCTTGGATTGCTGTTCCTGTCTACCAGCGGAGCTACCTTGGATCATACCTCTACTCCGCTACAGTTTTCTTCCTATTCTGTGTGTATTACATGTCTTGTATTTATGTATTTATGTAATACAGTCTTGTATTTATGCACTAGATTAGAACATTTGTGTGTGCATTCCCCCCCTCCCCCAAGCTAGGGCTTGTTTTTATAAAGTTGTTTTAGCTTTTACAGTCTGGCAGAACTGACCCAGTTTTTTAAGCCACTACATTTACAGTTGCCAGTATGCTTTAAGTCTTGGTTTATGGCTGTATTCTCAAATCAATACTATTATAAATCATTCTGTATATGCATGGATAATAATGGCCTTTATTGTCAATTCTGTTCTGTTGGTCTGATAATTTCTAAGATAACAGCTGTATGTATATTGATTGTTTTTTTTTTGTTTTTTTTTAATCCACACCCGAACAAATTGATTGTCCGGAATTTACCCGTGGAGTCTTTTTTTCAATATGTAAAACCTTTTTGCAACAGTTTAACCTCAAAGTTGGTCCCCCTGTGCCCAACACTACTACCCCTAGCCGCTGCAGTGTGAGTGGTTTCCAATGATGTCACCAGCTAATGTTTCCACTCTGATTTTTATTCAGCACAATTGGGTATTTAATGAATAAACCCCAGAGAGATGCCATAATCTTCTTTGAATGAAATATGTTTTCATGGATAAAAACAGATCCTGTCAGACATATTATGATCGAAAACGTAAAAAAATGGCAGAAGTGTAGCATTTATTTGGTGCTTTATCAGCCTTTTCTCTCAGGAGTCCCTGTGTCAGCTGCGTGCTGCGTGCAGATTATAGAGTGAATGGGAGCTTGTCAGAGCCCACGTTTGGAATAATGTTTCACTTCTAATTATTTCCAGTATCAAGAGGAGATTCAAGAGCTGAATGAGGTAGCCAGACACAGACCTCGGTCTACATTAGTCTTGGGGATCCAGCAAGAGAACCGTCAAATCAGGGAACTGCAACAGGAGAATAAAGGTAAATGGTCTTCCTTGGGTCACATCTGATACTGCAACAAGCAGTTGCTGTCTAAGATTTTTATTTATTTATAAAATATTTTACCAGGAACATTGAGATTTCTCTCGTTTTCAAGTATGTACTGGGTCTACAACACATTGCATTGTTACAATAGGCTACAATAAACTAAAAAAAACAATATTACAGGAGCACTATAGGGTCAGGAACACAAACATGTATTCCTGACCCTATAGTGTTAAAACCACCATCTAGCCCCCCTGGCCCCCTCTTGCCTCTCTTAAAAAAATAGTAAAATCTTACTTGTATGCAAGCCTGAAGCTGCTTACTTTGTCCCTGTTTCCTTTACACCTGCCTGCTGACATCAGCAGAAGTGGTAGCCTGATTCATTCACAATGCTTCCCCAAAGGATTGGCTGAGACTGACAAAGAGGCAGAGCCAGCACAATTAAAAGACAGCCCTAGCCAATCAGCATCTCCTCATAGAGATGAATTGAATCAATGAATCTCTATGAGGAAAGTTCAGTGTCTGCATGCAGAGGGAGGAAGTGCTGAATGTTTGGATGCATTTTAGGCAGCCGTGACCCAGGAAGGATCTCTAACAGCCATCTGAGGAGTGGCCAGTGAAGTTATCACTAGGCTGTAATGTAAACACTGCATTTTCTCTGAAAAGACAGTGTTTACAGCAAAAAGCCTGAAGGTAATGATTCTACTCACCAGAACAAATTCAATAAGCTGTAGTTGTTCTGGTGACTATAGTGTCCCTTTAATACACAACATATACTAAATGTCACATAGAACAGCTAGGAAATATATAATCAACCATGACAGGTACATTCTGTTTTGAGGTATGTAGAGAGGACTTTAGGCCTGGGGAAGATTTGAAAGTGTGCGGGAGGTCGTTCCATGATTAAAGTGCTCTGTAGGAAAAGGAGGATCGAGCAGCTTGATATATATTGTGTATTGTGTGTTTAAATCGTGAAAGATAACACGGCAGACAAAAAGAGAAACACATTTTTTTTAATTTATTCTAGCATTGAGGATTAACGCTGTTCTGTCTCCAAAAATAAAAAATAAACTTTATTTAGATTGTTTCTATGTAGCTCCCGGTGTCTCAATCTCTAGTACTCTAGTTTTATAAAATACATAAGGAAAAGTAAGGACAGAATTTCCATATCTATAGCAGTCAATGGGTGGAGGTTAAGCAGGGTTCTGTTTCAGTTGGGAGACAGATTTACCCCCAATCCATCATTAAAAGGAATCCCACAAAAGTCAAACTGCAGACATCATGGAGAAAGCAGAACAAAATGGCGGTGCCCAGGTCCTGAGAGCCGACACAGGGAAGAATAGATAATAAATATAAATAAAGGCAAATGACATGGGAGGAAGTGTAATCATTATAAATAAAGTGACATGGGAGGAAGTGTAATCATTATAAATAAAGTGACATGGGAGGAAGTGTAATCATTATAAATAAAGTGACATGGGAGGGAGTGTAATCATTATAAATAAAGTGACATGGGAGAGAGTGCAATCATTATAAATAAAGTGACATGGGAGAGAGTGTAATCATTATAAATAAAGTGACATGGGAGGAAGTGTAATCATTATAAATAAAGTGACATGGGAGAGAGTGTAATCATTATAAATAAAGTGACATGGGAGAGAGTGTAATCATTATAAATAAAGTGACAAGGGAGAGAGTGTAATCATTATAAATAAAGTGACATGGGAGGAAGTGTAATCATTATAAATAAAGTGACATGGGAGGAAGTGTAATCATTATAAATAAAGTGACATGGGAGAGAGTGTAATCATTATAAATAAAGTGACAAGGGAGGGAGTGTAATAATTATAAATAAAGTGACATGGGAGAGAGTGTAATCATTATAAATAAAGTGAGAAGGGAGAGAGTGTAATCATTATAAATAAAGTGACATGGGAGAGAGTGTAATCATTATAAATAAAGTGACATGGGAGGAAGTGTAATCATTATAAATAAAGTGACAAGGGAGAGAGTGTAATCATTATAAATAAAGTGACATGGGAGAGAGTGTAATCATTATAAATAAAGTGACATGGGAGGAAGTGTAATCATTATAAATAAAGTGACAAGGGAGAGAGTGTAATCATTATAAATAAAGTGACATGGGAGAGAGTGTAATCATTATAAATAAAGTGACATGAGAGAGAGTGTAATCATTATAAATAAAGTGACAAGGGAGAGAGTGTAATCATTATAAATAAAGTGACATGGGAGGAAGTGTAATCATTATAAATAAAGTGACATGGGAGGAAGTGTAATCATTATAAATAAAGTGACAAGGGAGAGAGTGTAATCATTATAAATAAAGTGACAAGGGAGGGAGTGTAATCATTATAAATAAAGTGACAAGGGAGGGAGTGTAATCATTATAAATAAAGTGACATGGGAGAGAGTGTAATCATTATAAATAAAGTGAGAAGGGAGAGAGTGTATGATACCGGAGAAACTGACGGAAGCCAAGCACAGAGAGATGGACACAGGTTTCTTCAGGAAGGAAGAGATTCTTTATTGGATCACCGATCGGGACTCAGAGGGACTAGCGTCACCAAAATACAGCAAAGTCTGAGCCCCGGACAATAGTGCAGGCTCCTTATATAGGCATATAACTCCTCCCATATTAAGCTCCACCCGCACATTCCCTTGACCAATCAACACAAATAAGAATTAACTTCCTGTTTGACCGCATGGCTTGTCCAGCACAATGGAGGAGGGGGAATACTACATCCTGTATTCTTGCACATGCTCCGTACACTACTGATCGTATCTTGCCACGTGCAACCAACTGATCGATACGTCAGCATATGCACGTACACATGCCACGTGGTAATCTCGGCCTACTAAATTTATTTTTACCGAGATTCCACCACATTCCCCCCTTTGATGCCTCTTGATATTTTACAATTACTTGAGGCATCACATAACCTTAGTTTTGCTTACACCGCAAGTTACCTTGAACCAGACCAGACTTATCTTATGATGTGAATCTTCAACATTCATCTTCCTGCATTGGTTCTCCCTGATCTAGAGCCCTATATTTATATATCGCCATTATCTGTGCAGCAGCCTTCCTCTCTGCTATACTTCCTATCAGGCTTTGCACAGATCTAACTACTAAGGGTATAAGACACGGTAGGAGTAGACACAACAGTAAAATCAGTAGGACTCCACCTACCACTGCCTTAAGCCCTCCAAACCATTCATACCAGCTACCAAACCAACTACTTGGATTGTACCCTTTCCATACCTGAGTAGGCACATGCGCTAGTTTAACCATATGGCTAGTAAGCTCAGCTATTGCTTGCCCTTCGTCATCTATTTGAAGACAGCAATTGCTTAGGTTAAACTTCCCACATACACCTCCCTCTACTGCCAATAGGTAATCCAAGGCTAATCTATTTTGGTAGACTGCTGTCCTCATCCTGGTGTTATGCTTCGCTAGAAGATTGAGCGCTTGTGATGTCTCATTAGTGATAATCTCAACCACCGCCTGTAATCTTATAATACGGTTGAGCATATAAATAGGGGTTCTGTAACCAAAGGTACCATCCTCAGCCCACGTGGCTGGCCCATAATAGTCTATAATACGCTGGGGAGGCCATTCATTATCTTCCCAGGTGCCTATCTCTATGGGTCCCCTTTTCTTCCTATGATTCACATCATACACTTTAACACCTAAAGTCTCACCTGTTTCAATCGGTAACAAGAAGAAGGATGGTTTGAGCATACCCAACACACATGCCCCTTCCCAGTCCTGTGGCAGCTCCGAATAGGCTTTCTTACCACAGATCCAGTACAAATTTGCTGGGGCTCTCCAGGTAGATGTGATGGATAGATCAAACCACACGTCCTTTAAATTGGCATATCTAGCAAACGGGTTTGATGGTTCTGAGACATTTGAAGCCGACCACCAAGTTGTATTCTTTGTATCATCATCATAAGCTTTTTGCCCTAGACAAGTTAATTCTCCTACAGAAGTGTTATACATTATTCCTTTCCTTGCTATGCAAACATAACCTATGATGGAGGTCTTTAATCTCCACTCAGATTTACCTCTAACACTCATATGATAATCGGCTTGTGTAGATATTAGTTGGTCAACTGCCTCGGAACCGGACATTACCTCCTTTGCTTCCCAAGGCCATTGGTCTCCCATGTTAGTACCTCCACACACATAGCAGTTGGTAACATTAAGACTACCGGCAATACTTTCAGCTAGGTCGATGAACAGGTTTTTAGCGTTATGGGGGATCTTATTATCTATGCTCATCTCTTCATAAAAGGAATGATATACTTGATGAGTCTGGGAGGATACCGTATCAGTCTCTATCCCTATAAACAATAATGTCCCAGGATCTAAACCCGTCCCGTATATCTGAAACCCAAATAAATTGCCATACTTATCTAGGAACTTGTCGGGGTTATTAATAAGTATATGGACTGGGTTGCATTCCATAGACTTACAATAAGGGCTAGTCGGCAACTTAGTCACTATCATGTCTTTGTCTACTGTCTGTCCCCAAGTCGCCCACCCCACACAAGACCAATATGGGCAAAAGTTATAGTCTTTATTTGGGCATCTAGGACTCACATATTTATTTTTACTACTGGGACAAATATATTTATCGTTAGACCCATACGTCCTCTCCCATCTAAGATCCCCACATACATTCCACGGCTTTCTACCACTCGATATCGCTTTACACGCATCAAATAGCAGAACACCCGAAGAATGTACGGATTCTAACACCGTCTTATTAATTAGGGTCCCCTGAGGATCTCCATTCCTGAGAGTCAACCAAATTGTACGAGGTTGATACTCTGGACTGAAGCACTTAGGTTCTCCTACTCCTAAATGGCACACACTATAGTCTATATTTAAGTATCTACATCTCGATACATCTCCTTTACACTCGTATTGTGAATGCCAAATTAGGGTTTGGGAAATATGGTTACCTGTTCTCGTAGTCTTAATGCATACCTCACAGCTAGGAGTGTCGGTACCTCTACCTTCCTGAATATAAAAACACATATAAATAAACACAATCAAAAGCACATCTTTCGCCGTCATCCTCAGTCTTCGTCCGTGCGATGGAACCTCAGCTTCCAGGATGTGAGGGCTGCAGGGAATGGAGTCCTGCTCGTCTTCACAGGTGTCCCTTCGAGACTTTCCTGGCTTATACACTATGTGTTGGTAAGAGGACAGGCTTTATTATGGCCTTCTCACTCACACCTGTAACAATAAAATTTGTAATCCACAATAATTCCTCGTTACTCCGACTGAGTAGTGCGTTTCAACCGGATCTTGCAGGGATTCTCTGGATCTGCTGTAACTTGCCAAGAATCGACTGCTGCTGGTTTAACCCTGGAGTGATGTATCCACGGAGTCACTTCGGCTACTTTTATCGCTGTAGGGGTAGACAAAAGAACAACATAAGGACCTCTCCACTTGGGCCCTAACGGTACATTATTCCACTCTTTAATCCACACTTGGTCTCCTGGATGATAACTATGAACAGGGGGATAAATATTCACAGGTAATCTATCTTGTACCCATTTCTGTACCTCCTCCATAGTCTTACCCAACTCTACAACCTGCTGCCGGGTAATTCCTTCTCCCAACTGACTCAAATCCCCCCTTAAGTTACCAAGTACGGGAGGTGGTCGCCCATACATAATTTCAAAAGGAGAGAGGCCCATCCTTCTGGTAGGGGTACTGCGGATTCGCAATAGAGCTATAGGTAAGAGAACGTTCCACTTAAGTTGGGTTTCCTGACACATTTTAGCCAACTGGTTCTTTATAGTTCTATTCATTCTCTCTACCTTACCAGAACTCTGGGGTCTATATGCAGTATGAAGCCTCCACTTTATACCAAGCATATGAGTCAGTTGTTGTAGGCACTGGTGAACAAAAGCTGGACCATTGTCCGATCCTATAGAACAGGGTAGTCCATATCGGGGTATTATTTCTCGTAGCAGGAATCTCACAACTTCTCCTGCTTTCTCTGTACGAGTAGGACATGCTTCTACCCAGCCTGAATAGGTGCACACAATTACCAGCAGGTAACGATGTCCACCCGATTTAGGCATCACTGTAAAGTCTATTTGTAGATCGGACATGGGGAGTCCCCCCATAAACTGGACTCCTGGTGGCTTTACTGGTCCTTGTCTTGCATTATTCTTAGCACACGTTACACATCTACGTACAATGGCCTGAGTCAAGTTGGACAATCTTGGTATGTAGAAATGTTTTCTAAGAGATTCTTCAGTACTGTCTCTCCCAGAATGTGTCCCGTTGTGATAATTTTGGACAATTTCTACCGCTAGCGATGCTGGTATAACTATTCTTCCATCTTCTAGCTGATACCACTTGTTCTCCAGATACTTTCCCGGTTCAGTCTTTAACCACTCCTCTTCTTGAGCTGTATAAACTGGAGTCCATTGAGACAGTGGGGTTGGTATTAGAGCAGCTATATGCCCCACATACTCCTGTCTTCCTGATTCAGCAGCACGCTTAGCTGCACTATCTGCCATCCGATTTCCCTTGGTTACATCACCATCTCCTCTCAGATGCGCTCGACAATGTATGATACCGACTTCTTTCGGCTCCCACACTGCTTCCAATAGTTGTAGGATTTCAGCTGCGTACTTGATTTCTTTGCCTTCTGAATTCAGTAGTCCTCTTTCTTTATACAAAGCTCCGTGGGCATGAGTGGTTAAAAACGCATACTTAGAGTCCGTATAGATATTTACTCTTAAACCTTCAGCCAATTGTAACGCTCGTGTTAGTGCTATTAATTCTGCCTTTTGTGCTGATGTTCCTTTTGCCAGTGGCCGAGCTTCTATCACCTTGTCTATTGTTGTCACTGCATATCCTGCATAGCGGATCCCTTCTTTCACATAACTACTGCCGTCGGTATAATATTGAACATCGGGGTTCTGGATGGGAAAATCACGAAGATCTGGTCTACTTGAAAATACTTCATCCATTACTTCCAAACAATCATGTTGACTTTCAGTAGGTTGTGGCAAAAGGGTAGCTGGATTTAAGGTGTTTACAGTCTCTAAATGCACTCTTGGGTTTTCACACAACATTGCTTGATACTTGGTCATACGGCTGTTACTAAACCAATGATTTCCTTTGTAATCCAACAACGTCTGTACTGCATGTGGGACTCGTACATAAAGTTCTTGACCCAGAGTGAGTTTATCGGCTTCAGCTACTAGCAGGGCGGCTGCAGCTACGGCTCTTAGACAAGGTGGAAGTCCGCTGGCCACTGCATCCAGTTGCTTAGACATGTAGGCAACAGGTCTTTGCCATGATCCCAAGTACTGTGTCAATACTCCCACAGCCATTCTTCTCTGCTCGTGTACATATAAGTAGAATGGTCGTGTGTGATCAGGTAGACCTAATGCTGGGGCACTCATCAAAGCCTTCTTCACATCTTCAAATGCCGTTTGCTGTTCTTGGGTCCATAAGAAGGGGTCGTGCTCTGTACCTTTGATGGCTGCGTGCAGAGGTTTTGCTAGTATCGCATAGCTGGGAATCCATATCCTACAGAAGCCTGCTGCCCCCAAGAATTCTCGCACTTGTCTTCTATTCTTGGGTATTGGTATTTGGCAGACAGCTTCTTTTCTCTCTGGCCCCATAATCCTTTGACCTTCAGAGATATGGAATCCCAGATACTTGACAGTTGGCAAACACAACTGAGCCTTCTTTCTAGACACCTTGTATCCTGCCTTCCAGAGAATGTGTAGTAGATCGTGCGTTGCTTGCTGACATTTTTCTTTTGTAACTGCTGCTATCAACAAGTCATCTACATATTGTAACAAGACACACTCTCCTGGGATGGACTCGAAATCCAATAGATCTTGACTTAGGGCTGAACCAAATAGGGTAGGTGAATTTTTAAACCCTTGGGGCAGTCTTGTCCAAGTCATTTGGCGTTTTGAGCCCGTTACAGCGTTCTCCCATTGGAAAGCGAAAATACATTGACTTTCTGCGGCAATTCGGAGGCAAAAGAAGGCATCTTTGAGATCTAAGACTGTGAAGTAAGTAGCCCCGCCCGGAATTAAAGCAAGCAGGTTATATGGATTGGGTACAACTGGATGTATACTAACAACCGCATCATTGACTGCTCTCAAGTCCTGCACAGGTCGATACTCATCTGTACCGGGCTTTTGAACAGGCAGCAATGGGGTGTTCCAGGGGGAAGTACAGAATTTTAGGATACCATACCGTATGAACTTATCCAGATAGGATTGGATGTTCTTCTTAGCCTTCTGTGGGATGTGGTATTGTCTTAGGCTTACTGGATAAACCCCAAGTTTCAGTTCAATTTTTATAGGTGGAATATTGCGGGCCAGTCCTGGTGGGTTGTTCTCTGCCCAAACTCCTGGTATGTTAAACAATGTCTCATCACTCCTAGGGTTTTGGCTAGTCAACACTGTATAAAGTCGCCACTCTTCTTCCTTTGGTACGGATAAAGTCATAATACCTGAAGGTCCATTAAACTTTAAAGATGTTGTTCCATTTGGTAGGAACGTAATCTGCGCTTGTAATTTTGATAGCATATCACGTCCCAGCAATTGGACTGGACATTCAGGCATATAAAGGAATTGGTGTTTTACTACGTGGCCTCCCAATGTACAGAGTCGACTTTTAAGAACCGGTCTTTCAGCACTTCTTCCAGTTGCTCCTATCACAGTAATAGTCCTTCCAGATGGAGGAGCAACTAGATTAGTCACCACTGAATGTTCAGCACCAGTGTCGATCATGAACGCACTCCTTTTCCCCCCTATTGATACATCGACCATAGGCTCCGCTCGACCAAGGGGGATGGAGCCCGGTCGGTATCAATAGTCCTCCATGACCGTGTCAGCCAATCCTACGAAGTCCCTACCTTCTCTATCGCGGGACCTTTGCACTGCTGGAATATACCTATCTTCCCTAACACTTCCTCTGTTCCCATTACTCCCTCTATAACCATTACTCCCTCCGGGGCCTCCTCTACCTCTCGCTCTGCCTCTAAAGTTTCCGTAACCTGACCTAGGTCTGTCTCTCTCAGACTGTTCCCTTCGCGGACACTCATTTCTCCAATGCCCTTCTTCCCTACAGTAAGCGCACTGATTTCTACTTAGAGGTTCCTCATTCCATCTACTATCGCCTCTATCTGGGCCCCGTCTATCTACGCCTGCGATCGCTACCGCTAGCATATCAGCCTTTTTACGCATCTTGCGCTCTTCCTCTTTCTTATTTTCTGTATCCCTGTTCATATAGACCTTATTTGCTACCTCCATTAGTTGGGTGATGGACATACCTGCAAACCCTTCTAACTTTTGTAGCTTGCGCTTAATATCTCCGTATGCTTGGCTGACAAAGGCGGAGTTAACCATTCGGGAATTGTCTGCGTCTTCCGGATTAAAGGGGGTGTACAAGCGGTACGCCTCCAATAATCGGTCATAAAAGACACTGGGCGCTTCATCGCTTTTCTGAATCACCTCAACTGTCTTCGACATGTTAATGGCTTTCTTTCCTCCGGCTTTCATGCCAGCAATTATAGCGTCTCTATAGGCTCTAAGTTGAACCATATCAGCACCATTTACGTTCCAATCGGGATCAGTGTTGGGATAGTGTGTTGCGGCCCATGCTGCTGGATTAGCTTGGTTCAAAGCACGGGCTCTATCTTCTAATGCTTTAATGGCTGCTTGATTTATTCTTGTCCTTTCCTCATTGTTAAATAAAGTCATTAGTAACTGCTGGCAATCAGCCCATGTCGGATTATGCGTCTGTACTATTGAGGTGAACAGATCAGTCATGGCTTGTGGTTTCTCAGTATACGAGGAATTATGGGTCTTCCAGTTTAAAAGGTCGGTAGTGGTAAATGGGACATATACGAAGACTGGGTCAGCGTGTGCCATTTGTCCTGCGGCATCGATATAAGCTGACCCGGGATTTAAGCGAAGAGGCATCTGATAGTGCTTTAATTGTTGGGCACCAGTCAACTGTCGGGTTTGGATGGGGCTACGTAGGGAAGCGTCAGTCATGGGTTCCGGTCGGGGAGAGATAGGGTATGGGGATGTGGGAGGTTGGTTTTGGGAAAAGGTAGTGAATAGAACACTTCGGGCCGAGCTAGATGAAGCTTGACCGGAAGTCTGAAGTGGCGCCAAATCAGGATATTCGTTTTTAATGGGGGTGGGTTCTGGTTCCGGAAGGGGAGATTTAGTACGAGGGGGGGTGGATCCTGTACTGGAGGAGGAAGCGGAAGTGGATGAGGGTAATGAGGGGAGGGGTGCAGGGCTTCCTGCGTTTGCGTCACTTCTTCTTAACGGAAAGTAAGGGGGCGGCAAAGGGATCTCGGACTCAGGGGGCGTGTCCAAAATGGGCCTAACACCAGTCCTAGTGGACGAACAAGTCCTAGCTACCATGAGGCGACACTGCTCCTCGTGGCATGTCTGGAGCCATTTTGGCGAGTCATTTACGGCCTGTCTCCAACAGTCAATATAAGGAAACTGGCCGTAAAGTTCAGGCCTACCTGATACAGCCACGTGTAAGCGCTGTACCAGAGTTGGATCCAAACTGCCACGTGGCGGCCATGCAGCAACCAAAGTAGGCCACTCCCTAGTACACAAAGTAACTAAACGGACAGGAGACATCTTAACCCCAAAATCACAAGTTTTGAATCCCTTTTTAAAATTCTTCACCATACAACCTAAGGGATCCGGAATCGTTGACTGCGACGCACCCATACTTAACAATGGAACGTCGTCGACAACGAATACTATACACGCGTACTATTCAACAGTCACACCCGTTTCCTCTGGCAACAGCACCACGTGGTACGGTTACCAAGTGAAACGTACACAATAACAATAAACACTCAGGGAATTCCCGTACACACACAGCTGTTACACCAGTCACTATATAATCAATATTATGCCCTTTGGCGTAACTATACAGTCACCCACGCTATAATTCTCTATATACGAATTACCCGTCTATAACACACCCCAGTAACATCGTCTTTTACAAATAGCGGTTACAGTACGGTTAGCATAGGTCAAAGCACAAGTTAAGGTCACAATACAATTATTAGTGGTTATGGTGTTAAACATGCAATGGACGACAATGATTAGTACTTATTATACAATGTCAGTAAATATACAGGGTTATGGTACCGTGCACTATAATACAGCAACACACTATTAACACTCTCGCTAGACGGCTGAGCTCGCGCTATCTAACAAGATATACACTTTACTAAAACAATCGTTAACACATTTACAATTCCCAACTAAACTATTGGCCAGTACCTTGAATGGACTACCTAAAAACAATCTACATACGTTTTGGTTAGCCACACTGCCCAATCACCACATATATAGCGAGCTAGAGAACCGAATTTACACAGACGCCTCTTAGTCGCACTATACAACGAGCTAGAGGACCGAATTTACACAGACGCCTCTTAGTCGTACTATCAAAAGTCTAGTGGGTTCCAAATTTACACGCCTTCCCACTTAGCCCAGATAGGATGAGAACTAGCGAACCGGATTTACACAGACGCCGCTTAGTCTCCCGGTCCCTCCGACCTAGCGAACAAAATATACACCCTAGAACGCTAGTCTAGACAAGACACCGGTGTCCGGCTAGGGCTATTTTACACCAGAGCGCCCCGCCTGACTAACCAAATCAAACGGTCTGACTAAAGAGCGTTCGATCGAGCGGTGCGCCTTCGCTCCTTCCCTCCGACAGAGGGGGCAGATACAGATTCAAAAACCCCTTTGGGCCTACCGCACAATCGGTATACCCCTAGCGGGTCCTGCCGTCTAAAACAGCAGTTATCTTACCTCCTCGTTCCTGAACCTGAGTTCACACTCATCGACGGGGACACCCCAGCACTTCTCACGTAGAGGCCGATGATCTCCTGGACAACAGACCAGTGGCGCCGAGACGAAGGGAGGTCCACGCAGAAGTTCAGGGGTGCAGCCGTAGAGAACGTGGGCAAAGATAGACCGTCTCACGCCTCTGCCTCTCAGCTACCGTTGAACGATGAGCTTCCCGGCCAACGCACCAAATGATACCGGAGAAACTGACGGAAGCCAAGCACAGAGAGATGGACACAGGTTTCTTCAGGAAGGAAGAGATTCTTTATTGGATCACCGATCGGGACTCAGAGGGACTAGCGTCACCAAAATACAGCAAAGTCTGAGCCCCGGACAATAGTGCAGGCTCCTTATATAGGCATATAACTCCTCCCATATTAAGCTCCACCCGCACATTCCCTTGACCAATCAACACAAATAAGAATTAACTTCCTGTTTGACCGCATGGCTTGTCCAGCACAATGGAGGAGGGGGAATACTACATCCTGTATTCTTGCACATGCTCCGTACACTACTGATCGTATCTTGCCACGTGCAACCAACTGATCGATACGTCAGCATATGCACGTACACATGCCACGTGGTAATCTCGGCCTACTAAATTTATTTTTACCGAGATTCCACCACATGTAATCATTATAAATAAAGTGACATGGGAGAGAGTGTAATCATTATAAATAAAGTGACATGGGAGGAAGTGTAATCATTATAAATAAAGTGACAAGGGAGAGAGTGTAATCATTATAAATAAAGTGAAATGGGAGGGAGTGTAATCATTATAAATAAAGTGACATGGGAGAGAGTGTAATCATTATAAATAAAGTGACATGGGAGGGAGTGTAATCATTATAAATAAAGTGACATGGGAGGAAGTGTAATCATTATAAATAAAGTGACATGGGAGAGAGTGTAATCATTATAAATAAAGTGAGAAGGGAGAGAGTGTAATCATTATAAATAAAGTGACATGGGAGAGAGTGTAATCATTATAAATAAAGTGACAAGGGAGGGAGTGTAATCATTATAAATAAAGTGACATGGGAGGGAGTGTAATCATTATAAATAAAGTGACATGGGAGGGAGTGTAATCATTATAAATAAAGTGACATGGGAGAGAGTGTAATCATTATAAATAAAGTGACATGGGAGGAAGTGTAATCATTATAAATAAAGTGACATGGGAGAGAGTGTAATCATTATAAATAAAGTGACATGGGAGGGAGTGTAATCATTATGAATAAAGTGACATGGGAGGGAGTGTAATCATTATAAATAAAGTGACATGGGAGAGAGTGTAATCATTATAAATAAAGTGACAAGGGAGGGAGTGTAATCATTATAAATAAAGTGACATGGGAGAGAGTGTAATCATTATAAATAAAGTGACATGGGAGGAAGTGTAATCATTATAAATAAAGTGACAGGGGAGGAAGTGTAATCATTATAAATAAAGTGAGAAGGGAGAGAGTGTAATCATTATAAATAAAGTTACATGGGAGAGAGTGTAATCATTATAAATAAAGTGACATGGGAGAGAGTGTAATCATTATAAATAAAGTGAGAAGGGAGAGAGTGTAATCATTATAAATAAAGTGACAGGGGAGGGAGTGTAATCATTATAAATAAAGTGACAAGGGAGAGAGTGTAATCATTATAAATAAAGTTACATGGGAGAGAGTGTAATCATTATAAATAAAGTGACATGGGAGAGAGTGTAATCATTATAAATAAAGTGAGAAGGGAGAGAGTGTAATCATTATAAAAAAAGTGACAGGGGAGGGAGTGTAATCATTATAAATAAAGTGACAAGGGAGAGAGTGTAATCATTATAAATAAAGTGACATGGGAGGGAGTGTAATCATTATAAATAAAGTGACAAGAGAGAGAGTGTAATCATTATAAATAAAGTGACATGGGAGGGAGTGTAATCATTATAAATAAAGTGACATGGGAGGGAGTGTAATCATTATAAATAAAGTGACAAGAGAGAGAGTGTAATCATTAAAAATAAAGTGACATGGGAGAGAGTGTAATCATTATAAATAAAGTGACATGGGAGGGAGTGTAATCATTATAAATAAAGTGACATGGGAGAGAGTGTAATCATTATAAATAAAGTGACAAGGGAGAGAGTGTAATCATTATAAATAAAGTGACATGGGAGGGAGTGTAATCATTATAAATAAAGTGACATGGGAGGGAGTGTAATCATTATAAATAAAGTGACAAGGGAGGGAGTGTAATCATTATAAATAAAGTGACATGGGAGGGAGTGTAATCATTATAAATAAAGTGACAAGGGAGGGAGTGTAATCATTATAAATAAAGTGACATGGGAGGGAGTGTAATCATTATAAATAAAGTGACATGGGAGGGAGTGTAATCATTATAAATAAAGTGACATGGGAGGGAGTGTAATCATTATAAATAAAGTGACATGGGAGGAAGTGTAATCATTATAAATAAAGTGACAAGGGAGAGAGTGTAATCATTATAAATAAAGTGACATGGGAGGGAGTGTAATCATTATAAATAAAGTGACAAGGGAGAGAGTGTAATCATTATAAATAAAGTGACATGGGAGGGAGTGTAATCATTATAAATAAAGTGACAAGGGAGGGAGTGTAATCATTATAAATAAAGTGACATGGGAGGGAGTGTAATCATTATAAATAAAGTGACAAGGGAGAGAGTGTAATCATTATAAATAAAGTGACAAGGGAGAGAGTGTAATCATTATAAATAAAGTGACAAGGGAGAGAGTGTAATCATTATAAATAAAGTGACAAGGGAGAGAGTGTAATCATTATAAATAAAGTGACAAGGGAGAGAGTGTAATCATTAAAAATAAAGTGACATGGGAGAGAGTGTAATCATTATAAATAAAGTGACATGGGAGGGAGTGTAATCATTATAAATAAAGTGACATGGGAGGAAGTGTAATCATTATAAATAAAGTGACAAGGGAGAGAGTGTAATCATTATAAATAAAGTGACATGGGAGGGAGTGTAATCATTATAAATAAAGTGACAAGGGAGAGAGTGTAATCATTATAAATAAAGTGACAAGGGAGAGAGTGTAATCATTATAAATAAAGTGACAAGGGAGAGAGTGTAATCATTATAAATAAAGTGACAAGGGAGAGAGTGTAATCATTATAAATAAAGTGACAAGGGAGAGAGTGTAATCATTATAAATAAAGTGACAAGGGAGAGAGTGTAATCATTATAAATAAAGTGACAAGGGAGAGAGTGTAATCATTATAAATAAAGTGACAAGGGAGAGAGTGTAATCATTAAAAATAAAGTGACATGGGAGAGAGTGTAATCATTATAAATAAAGTGACATGGGAGAGAGTGTAATCATTATAAATCCAAACACACAGCTGGTTTGGGGTCAGTTCTAAACTCTGCCATTTCCTAATGTTTTCCAGAGTTGCGTACGTCTCTTGAAGAACACCAGTCTGCTCTGGAACTCATCATGAGCAAGTACCGGGAGCAGATGTTTTGCCTGTTGATGGCCAGCAAAAAGGACGATCCTGGCATTGTTATGAAGCTGAAAGAGCAGCATTCGAAGGTGAATGGACTGTTTGTTTGACGTGAATAAGGCTTGGCCTACTAATTTGTCTCTTACTGACTTTTGTTGATTAGAACTTCCAAAGAGAATACATCTCCCCATTCCAGAAATTGCAGAGATGCATGTGCATTGCTTGGATTGACAGAAAGAGTGGAGCAGTCACCATGGTAACAAGTGCAATGATCCTGTTGATTTGTCCATTTAGCTTTTCATTCCCACCAATCAGAAAAAAACAATCCGATTAGAAAAGGAACATGCAGTTCAGATATAGAGGGGGGGGGTGTTAAAGCGGCACTGTCATGCTGAATCCCCCTTTTTCCCTTCAGATTAGAGGCAGTGCTTATACCACAGGGATTTCTAATCTGGAGGGAAAAAACAGGCAGGCAAATCTCCAAACATTTAAACCCTCCCCTAATTACCTCCTTTCCAATAAGTAGCAGCTCCTGAACATACCCAGTTCTTTGCCTGCCTTCGGCAGGGGAGGTTAGACAGGAGGTTCTCCAGGAAGCAGGTGAGAAGGGCTGAGGCTCGGGAGGCTCTGCTTCCTTTATGTCCGGGTAAGTAGCGTTTCACACGCCGGACGGCGTGGTCCCTGCCTTTTTATTATGCCGTCTCTTGCCGTGCCAGGTGCCGGTCTGACGAAGGACGCAGGCGTGCGTCGGCTGGGAGGTCCTGTCGGTGGAACGCAGCCACAGGTTGCGTTGCGTTCCACCAGGGAGTCGCAGAGCGCTATACACATGCGCAATGCGAACCTTGATTCAGGCGCCAAATTTGAACTTGGCGTTTTGGTTTGGTTACAGGACTTAAAAGGAGCAATTACCAGCAGCAACCTCTGTTTGCCAGGAGCTCTCAGAACGGTTGCAAAGTGTGTTTCTCACCTGCCCTCCAACACACTCTCAAGCCATTTAAGGTAAGACTGATTAAGTTTTTATTTTAAATGGTTTTAGCCTGAATCTTTAAGGAGAACATTTTGATTATTTTCCCTTTCTTGTTTTCTGTTCCCAGTATGTCTAATCCTGAAAATTTGGATAAAGTTGCTGAGAAGGGGAAATGTACATCTAAAGCCAAGCATTTAATGTGCTCTGTGTGTGGCCAACCTATGCCAGATGGTTGTAAAAAGAAACTTTGCTCATTGTGTTCAAAAGAAGCTTCAGAGGAAGCAAAAAGAACAGAAATGTCCACTTTTCTCAGCTGGTTGCAGCAAAGTATGCAGCAAACATTTGTGGATATGCAGTCGGCAGCATTACAGTCAGTCCAGGCGTCGGTTGCCCAGGATTCACAGATTGTAAAACATGCTAAGAAAAGACTGAGATCTTGGGAAGTTTCCGATACTAGTTCAGGAACTAGTGGTTCTGATTATGGCGAAAATTCAGGTAGTGACTCATCAGATGAGGAATTTGCCTTCCCAGATGAAGCCATTGGGAAATTGATTAAAGAAGTGCAGTGCATTTTTGAGATTGAGGAAACAGGGAAAAAGTCCAAAGTGTTTCCTTTTCACCCACAGATTAAGGAGTTGATTTTAAAAGAATGGAAATTCCCGAGTCACAAGCCGTTTATTTCTAAACATTTTAAAACTCTCTTTTCCATAGAAGCGGAACAAGACTGTAAGCTGGATACAGTCCCTGTAGTGGACGTTCCTATTGCTCAAATAGGAAAGAAGACTACATTACCGATTGGAGACTCAAGCGGGCTGAAGGATGTCATGGAAAAACGCATGGACTCCTCCTTAAAAAAGTTGTTTCTCTTCTGCAGCCCAAGCTAAAGCTTTGATTGCGGGGGCATCCGTTGCCAAGGCCCAAAAACTTTGGTTGGAAGAGCTAGAAAAGGTCTATACGGGAGAAGCAAAGGAAGATCCGGTAAAACTATTAAAAAATATCAAGATGGCAGCTGATTTTTTAGTAGATGCCTCTGCAGAAAGCCTGAAATTATCGGCCAAGAATATGGGTATTTCAACAGTCGCCAGAAGAGCGCTTTGGCTTAGAAATTGGTCAGCAGATGCGGCATCTAAAAATTCACTGTGTGAACTAGCTTTTGAACCAGGAAGACTGTTCGGCTCGAAATTGGATGAGCTGTTAAAACAGATGAAGGAAGGAAGGAAAGCTTTACCAGAGTCATATAGGAAGCAGTTTCGAAGCCGGAAATCGGAGACGCTTCCCTCATTTAGAAGTTCCTTTCGTAGAACCTATTTCAGCGGTCAACATAAAAGAGCCTTTGATTATAGGAAGAAGGAAAGATTTACAGACAAGAGAAATAAAAAATTATGACGCCAGGCCTGTGGGAGGAAGGTTGAGTCACTTCCTAGAGCACTGGAAAAAGACAACATCAGATCGCTGGGTCCTCGCAGTGATAAAGGATGGATACGCTCTAGAATTATCACAAACCCCAAAGAAAATGTTTCTATGTTCCGAGGTTCATTCTCTAGATATGGAACTCTCTCTGATGCGAGAAGTATCAAGTCTGTTACAAAAAAGAGTGGTGGAAGAAGTTCCTCTAAAGGAAAGACATCAAGGCACCTATTCAAGACTTTTCTTGGTGCCAAAACCAGATGGCTCGTTCAGACCCATTTTAGACCTAAAAGCCGTAAACAGGCGGATTATCAAAAAGAAATTCCTCATGGAAACAGTAAAATCAGCTACTCTGCTTATTCATCCAAAAAGTTGGTTTGCGTCCCTGGATTTAAAAGATGCCTATCTTCATGTACCCATAGCAGAATCCAGCAAAAGTCTTCTAAGGTTTGCTGTGTGCTTCCAATCGGTAACCAGACATTACCA
This sequence comes from Pelobates fuscus, assembly GCF_036172605.1. Taxonomy (NCBI): domain Eukaryota; kingdom Metazoa; phylum Chordata; class Amphibia; order Anura; family Pelobatidae; genus Pelobates; species Pelobates fuscus. The sequence continues at coordinate 10,558,857 of NC_086319.1, forward strand.
ATTCAGAGCACTGCCTTTCGGCCTGTCATCAGCGCCCAGGGTATTCACAAAGCTTCTAGTAGTCGTCTCAGCTTTTCTAAGAGGTATGGGCATCGCTGTCATTCCTTATTTGGACGACTGGCTGTTGATTGCAGAGTCTCAAGATCAGCTACAGTTAGACCTGGGGACAGCTATAAAAACGCTGGAAAATCATGGCTGGCTAATAAATTTCAACAAATCGGAACTAGTGCCAGTTCAAAGGATTCAGTTCTTGGGTCTAATTTTGGAATCTATCGCTATGAAGTTATTCCTGCCAGAAGAGAAGAAACTAAAGATCAAGCGTTTAATCCGGAACCTCAGAAAAAAAGGTGTGTTTTCGATCAGAGAAGCCATGTGCTTACTGGGTCTGTTTACAGCCTCAATCCCGGCAGTCGGTTGGGCAAAAGCCAGAATGAGACCTCTACAGAGAAACATTCTGCAAGTCTGGAATCGACAGGAACTCGGCCTAGAGGGGCTTATGAGGTTCAACAATCTAACTTTGAGAAGTCTGCATTGGTGGACCTCTTCTCGATTCCTGCACGCAGGTCTTTCATTCCGGATGAAGTCCTTCACTATAATAACAACAGACGCCTCTGCACTGGGCTGGGGGGCCCATTTGGGAGACATAAAGAAGCAGGGGTGTTGGCAAGAGAAGGATATGAGAAATTCCTCAAACTTCAGGGAATTAAAGGCCGTATGGATGGCGCTCTTGGCATTTCAGTTTCTCATCAAAGATCAACATATTCAAATTCGTTCAGACAATCGAACGACAGTGGCATATTTGAACAAACAGGGAGGTACAAGATCAACAAAATTAGAAAGTCTTTGTTCAAAGATCATGCTGTGGTCAGAAGTTCACCTTATGTCGATCTCAGCAGTTCACATTTTAGGAAAATTCAATGTGGTGGCAGATGCCCTGAGCCGGCATCATTTGAAACAAACAGATTGGTCCCTGTCATGCAGAATTTTCAAGCTCATTACAGACCGCTTCGGTGTTCCGGAGATAGACCTGATGGCCTCCAGAATAAACAGGAAGACAAGACGTTTTGCATCCCTAAATCCAGCAGACAAGCCAGATATCATAGATGCCCTGTCAGTACCATGGAAGTTCAACCTGGCATATATCTTCCCGCCAGTAGTTCTTATTCCCAGAATACTTCAAAAAGTAAAGCTGGAAAATATAAGGATTATCCTAATCCTTCCCTGGTGGCCAAGAAGAAGTTGGTTCTCGGTTCTTCTGAACTTTCCAGGGGCCACCTTTTGGAAGCTTCCTCTATCAGAAGAAATACTAGAGGACGCCATGGTGCCTCTTCCGACCCTTCGGAGATTCCAATTGACGGCCTGGTTTCTGAACTCCAGATTTTAGAGAGTAAAGGTCTGGATCCTGAAGTTATAAAAATTTTGTTGGCAACAAGGAATCTACTTCGAGGATCTACGCTAGGATTTGGAAGATATTTTGTCAGTGGTGTTGTAGGTTTAAAGTCAACCCTGTTTCCGCGTCCATCCAGAAGATTCTAAGTTTCCTTCAGATGGGATTTGCAAAAGGTCTTAAACCTGCTTCATTGAAATTACAAGTTTCTGCTATCAGTTTCTTCTCCCTCAGATGCTTAGCTTCAAATATTCTGATTTCAAGGTTCTTCAGAGCTCTGACACGTTTGGTGCCCTATGTTAGGGAAACCTGTCCTCCCTGGGATCTAAACTTGGTCCTTTCCGCACTTTGTGAGCCACCCTTTGAACCATTGGAGGAAGCTTCCCTGAAGATTATTTCGTTAAAAAACGTTTTTTTGGTGGCTATTACATCAGCTAAAAGAGTGTGTGAGATCCAAGCTCTTCGGGCGAATTTTCCTTTTTTGGTTTTTCATCAGGACAAGGTGGTTCTAAAGCTCGATCCTTCATTCATCCCTAAAGTTTTATCTGTTTCGAATGTCAACCAAGAAGTTGTTTTGCCGACTTTTTGTCAGAATCCGTCTAATGCCTTGGAAAGTAAATTTCACTGCCTAGACGTAAAGAGATGTCTTTTGCAATATCTAAAAGCTACGGAATCCTTCCGGAAGGATAACAGTCTTTTTGTCTTGTTCAAGGGCACAAGAAAAGGTATGAAGGTTTCGAAGAGTTCTCTGGCTAGATGGCTGAAGGATTGTATTCTGTTGGCTTATTCCAAGAGTGGCACGGAAATTGCAGGCCCTATAAAGGCCCATTCTACTAGAGCTGTTTCTACGTCCTGGGCTCTGCGAGCAGCTGCTTCTCCTTCTCAGATTTGTTCAGCTGCTACTTGGTCCTCTCTCCATACGTTCTCAAGACACTACAAGTTGGACATACTGGCCTCAGAGGATGCAGCTTTTGGGCGCAAGGTGCTTCAAGCAGTAGTGAAATGAAACCCGCCCTCAGGATCTGCTTTATTATATCCCTGTGGTATAAGCACTGCCTCTAATCTGAAGGGAAAAACATAAATTTTACTTACCGTAAATTTCTTTTTCCTGAAGATTAGAGGCAGTGCTACAATTCCCGCCCCTTTTTCTAATAAACTCAGTAATTTTGCAGCTATTTGGCTTATGTATTTTCTGGGTATGTTCAGGAGGAGCTGCTACTTATTGGAAAGGAGGTAATTAGGGGAGGGTTTAAATGTTTGGAGATTTGCCTGCCTGTTTTTTCCCTCCAGATTAGAAATCCCTGTGGTATAAGCACTGCCTCTAATCTTCAGGAAAAATAAATTTACGGTAAGTAAAATTTGTTTTTTTTGTGTTTTTTTTACAGTGAGCAGCTATAGGCTGCTCACTGCTTACTAGACATGCCCTACTCGCGGTATAGCGAGTAGGGGCATATTATTTACTAATACTAAGTAATCTTTACTTAGTATTAGTAAATTTGGCTGAAAGACCAATTTAGTTCTTTCAGCCTTTTAGTAGATAGCTCCCTGATACCGTGGGAATTAGGGAGTTAGCTACTAAGCGGCTGCAAGATGCAGCCGCGGCAATGAATATTCCGAAATGAAATTCCGATACGAACAAAGTACCGAATTGCATCCTAACACCAATGGAGAAACTCTTCTTATTCTGTTAGGATGCAATTCGGCAGTTTTGCCGGCGTTCTGTCTAAGTGACAGGACGTTCGGCAATAATGACAGGAAGCATTGTGGGAACTGGGAGGAAAGCTAGGGATCATGGGAAAATTGCTCTGACCAGCGGAAATGAAGCACACTTTGCTCCTCCGCTGGTCAAGCGGAAGAATCCTCCATAAGGCAAAGAGTCCCTACTTTGTCTTATGATTTTAAAGAAAACTAAAGAAGACAGGAAGAAAAGAATAACAGATCCCGAGAGAGGGGGAGAAGAGGAAGAGATTGAGGAAAGGTAAGTTCGGCATGACAGTGTCGCTTTAAGGGCAGGGTTCAAAAACCTGTTTCAATTTAATAAAGTGTGAATATTCTGCCTGGGCTTATAACACAAAATAAAACTGGTGTGAGACAATGGCAGAAAATAGAATTCGTTTCTAGCGCAAAAAGACAGTTGAATTAATTAATCATGCCAGGAAAAAGAAAATGATTGAACAACTTTTTGATAAATGTCTCCATGTTTTTATTTTTCCGTGTATCTGTATGCTCTCTCGGTCTACTCTGCCTGCCAGACGCAGTGGGCGGAGCTTATAACAATTGACAGGGAACTATTATGGAGGCGCACGCTTTCAGCATGAATGTGTGAATTTAATATAAATATTAATTACAGGGATAAGTAAACATTTAAAACTCTATTAATGATTAAATTTACATGATTGATCTACTTTAACCTTGTTTTTCACTGAATTTATTCCTGCAGGCAGTAAACATATTTGGGTAATATAAAGCTTTCCATGAGTTTTGCAATCTGTGTTTATTCCACAATCTGTTTCACGATTTCCATCAGGATTTACAGACCCATGTGGAGAAAATCCATGAGATGACGGCAGTTATAAAGTGCGCCATCGAAATTGATGATCAGGAAGGGAACATGGAATATGATCGAATTCTAAAACTGGAGGTGAGGAAGCACACAGTTTGCTGCCTAAAACACAAACAACACACTGCGTCGGGGAAAGAAAAACTGAAATGTGTTTGTTTCTCCTCCTTTTCTTAAGCTGAGTGACAGGTGTAAAGGACTGAACTTCTAATAATGATTGACATGGTGGTGATCTCTGCATTCTAGCGTCCTTATCCTGGTATATTGTGAATACATTTGGTAATTTCTTCCCCATCATGGTTTTATATCTCAAGGCTGAGAATTCCTGTGTTGGTTTACCAGAAGCCTTCCCCCAGCATCAGACCACCATTACTGGCTGTCTGGGCAGTATTCAGAGCTGCAGACGGCCTCTTACTTAGGATTGTGGTTCCCTGACACATGAGTCAGCCCAACAACAGTTACTGATTGGCCCCTGTGCGGTCTGATCACTTTGGGAGCTGTCAATCACATGGTAAATGACAAAGGTGTCAAAATCTGAGAAAGGCCCACGTGGGGGTATTGCTGTAGTCAGCGGCAGCTGCAGAATTTATAGCTGGGGTCTGCAAAGTAGTAGAGGACACCCTCAAGCTATGAAATTCCATGTCGAAAAGAAAAAAGTTTGAATGAGAAACACAAATCGCGAGGTTTTGTGACAAAAAATGTTAAATGAAACGCTCACTGATCCGGGCTAAATACTCAGCATAATCTGCTTTATCCATAGATATATCGCTGTGTAGTGGTTTTGGATCTTGTGTTATTGCCTAAAACTACATTTAGCAACCGTTTTGTTTTTAAATAACACAATTCACCCTTTGCAACGTTTGTCTTTTAATGGATGAACAATAATGAAGTATTGGAAATAGAAGTAATTATGTTTTTTACAATATAATATTTCAATCATCCTTAATGGGTTATGCCTAATTATTGGGTATTAGAACACTGTTCTGATCCCTAAAATATGATCTGTGGTAGTTGTGGCTACTTTGGAAGAGAGAGCATTTCGATTACAGTGGAACAAAGACTTAGAGGTGCCAGAAGACATTTACAAAAGGGTTAGTTTTATTTTTCTTATCTCACAAAAACACACACTTGTTAAATATAGGGGGATAAGTAACCAAATGAATCCAGGGAAATAATGGTTGCCTTTTTACGGTGTCAGTACTGTGGCACTGATGTAATAGTTTAGTGCATTTTACAGGGGAGACTGCATGATGCGTGTAAACACTGCCGAGAGCCATCACAGGAGGCATTCCCCAAACTGCAGTATCCATTTCTACCACTAGATGGCAAGAACTGACATTAGCCGTTTGTGGCCTTTGACCAGGGGTGCCCAAAATGTAGATACCTAGCAGTGGTAGAACTACAGCTTCCATGATGCTTTGTCATTCTAAAGCCCTGCAAAGCATTGTGGTAGTTGTAGTTCTAAAACATCTGAGAAGCTACCTTTTGGGCACCGCTGCCTTAAACAAACTCACATTAAAGTAAAGGTTGTGATTTCACTTTGGCAAGAGATTTGAGGATTATTGTCTTTTTCATTACAGCAAGAAAATAAGGGATTACGGGAAATCCTTCAGATAACGCGAGAATCCTTTCTAAATCTACGAAAAGACAACCCGGAAACCACATCTGTGGCTGTTGTCATCCCAGGGACTGACCTGAGTTTACGGAAAAGCTGAAGCTGTTTTGTGCACTCTGGGCCTCAGACTGTGTGGAACTGTTATGATGGGCATCAGCAAATCAATGTGACTGCACCCCTTTATTTAAACCGGATACGGTACATGGACTTACATCCCCAGTTTAAGAAGGTGCATTATATCTGCCAATCATTGCATAGATAACTCAATATTTTATTCCCCACAAAGCGTGAATTCTAAAAGTACTATTTTTTTAAGAAATATCTGAATATTTTATAAAACATGCAAAGGACGGTCAGATTCTATTCAGGCTGTTAATTCATTACATTCCTTTAAGTATTTCTGCTGGTGTAATCCGTTCTTTTTTGTGTGATTGTGATCAGTCCGTGCTGGTAGAAAGCGAGCTTACACTGGCCACTGACATCCTTTCATCGTTACCTCAATAAAATTGATGGAGTTTGTGAATACATACTAACCAAGTGATGTCTCAAACTTTTTTTTTTTTGGTGAAGAATTGCATTACATCAATGCTTTTACTTCTGTAGCATCACGTAGGTCTCAGTTTCATCCTGTGGTAGGAGGCTAAATTCCCCACAACCTCCTACGCTCCTGTGCTCGGGGATCAAAGAGGTTTTCTTACACTAGGTAAAGACAAGGTAATTCCTCCCTACTACGCTAGATGCTATAAAGTCTTAGGGCCCTAATAGAGTATGGTAATATAAGGTGACGCTAGTCTATGCCAGGGAACAGTATGTGGTTTTGTAGCATTAATTAGAATGAGTCAATCAGCAGACATTGCTTTGTGAACCGTTTAACCACACTGAAAGGCGTTTTAATAATAAGTGAGTTAAACAATTTTTTTTAGGTCACAGAGTGGAGTGAATATGTTGCACATGTGACAAGCAGAGTTTCACTTTTCACCTTGTGTTTGTGGTCAGGCCTCTAAAGAAAGGTGTGAAATGTACTCGGTTTACAGATACTGAAATCACAATCCTAACTAAGCAGAACTCTTACTGCCTCTCTAAACGCTGAGAACCCGTCTGTCCATCACGGTAATCTACTGACAATATTACGGTGGCCATACAACATCTCTGCAATCTTTTTATTCAATTTATCAAAATCTCTTACATGCTGCCATTGCATTGTTAATTCACAGTGGGTTTTCTGAAGAAAACAAAAGAAAAAAAAATATCGAACAGGGACCAATGTACAGAATCGCTCACTAGACAGTTTTCTTTTTCCAAAGGTTAGAATAGAACAATTTCCTCCCAGTGCCTGTTTCTGCTTTTTCATGTTACATTTTATACAAAGCATGTTTGTTGTGTGATACAGAGACTTATAAACACTGTAAAATGATTACATGTTACTCATAACAGGTCTCTTCTCAATGAGAGAAAGTGGACATTCGCTGCCAATTAGGGAAACTAACAGATCTCTAGAATAATCCACAAATTGACAGTAGTGTCACAAATGCAGCTTTTATTTTATGATGAGGCCTAGACGGTAGCTTCATGTTTTGGAATGTGATTTTATTTTTTTAGTTGTAAACAGGGAAGTCCAACCTTGGTTCTCTTGTTAACAGGTTACAGTGTCTCGCCGGCTTATAAAGAATTCTGGGATAATGTAGTCGGGGGGGGAGGGAGTGTTACAAAATGCAAGGTTGAAAGGTTGAACAAGCCTGATGCACCCCAAGACATGGTGATTTAGCCATGGCATAGTTAGTACAGGACCCATTACGTAGATAATACTGACACATTGTACAGATTAGAAAGTAGTCTGTAAATATCCTGAGAACTATTCTTAAAGAATATCTGAAATAAAATATTAACTCTATGAGCACCAGGGAGCAAACTAGCTAACAGCCGGAGCCATTAGTCCTCAACAATTCAGCCTCCCCATTTAGCTACAACAAGGTATAAACGCGCAGCATTAAGAAAGGAAACGGAGTGTAGGACTAGTAGTAGGCAGCAAATATAACAATTCATTCAAAAGAAGCCATTCATAGCCTTGTACACAGGGACAATTCAATGTGTTCACCACGTCCACTTTATGACAGGATCTCTTGTGCCGGTAATCTGCATTTCGTGTCTTGTCAGGGGAGGCAGATAATGTCCACATCATATCTGGGAAGAATCAACACATTGATATCACTGGTAGGGGATAGAGACTTATTGGCAAGTTTACTGAATGGCTGGTTATTTTACCATCTGACAGGTTTCATTCCACAGTAAGTGGGGAGTTCTGAATTCCACATGTGCGCCCTACTCCGCTGGGAAGTAACTCCAGGTAAAGACTGTAATACTGACTCTGGTTACATCATTCTGTACACCTTGCAGGCGAGAGCTAGGTTTCTTTATATCTGCGTCACAGTACAGGCTGAGCTACAGGATAACTCACCCGCCATCACAAGACCAAAACCTTTTCCAAGTGTGCCCCACTGCTGCCCTCAAAGCTCCCTGCCCTCTTTCTGTTAGATACAATGGACACCAATGGCACCACACTTGGTTAGAGAAGCAATGGAGTTATCTCTCCAATAGGTTGCGGCCGGCGGAACATGTCCCTAAACTTAGCCAGTCTGAGCAGCATCCGTTCTTTCAGTGGTGGCATATGGTGACTTGGGTCCAAAACATTGGTTTTCCGTCTCTCTCTGTCTCGTTTCCATATTAGATACGGGGATGGTGGGAACGAGGGACGCCCTCTCTCTCTGAGAACCTGGGTGGTAATGGCAGCCATAATCAGCACAACCCATAATGCGATAATGATGAAATCTGCAAGTAAATTTAAACAGTCAATATTTTTTTGTGCAAATCAATGGCAAGTCCTTTTTGGACTCCATTCTACATATAAAATCCTCCAAATTCCATAGAGATCTGTGCACCGAGCATATTCAGATCATTAAGTGTAATTTGGAATTACTCCACACATCTGCGTACAGAACTCTCCAAACTGAAACCTCTCAGAAAAGGTAAAAAACTTACTGTGGATCGTTAAAAAAAACACGTGGCTGTGTGACTAAGATATATGTGCAGTTTAGAAACTCATATATAACAAGTATAACATAAAAAGTACAACTACAGTTTTACACATTGTGAGTTTTAGCACTACGGAGCTCTGTGAGTCACAGTAATATGTGCAGTATACACAAAAAACAAGTAAAAAGTAGGCGCTCGTAAAATACTAGTCTCCAATAGATGTTATCTACCTTTAAATGAAGCTGCACCAAGAAATAAGTGTAAAAACTTCTCAAAACACTCTTGTGAATACAATAAAATAAGGTGCGCTGTGTCTTTAAGACCCAAGTGATACAAAGTGCAATATTTTATAATAAAGTGCAAAGTGTTTTAAGTGCACTCAATTGTGTAATAAAATGTTATACATACATATGTCCTCTCGAATTATACATAAAGGAAAAAGAGACATAAAGAACACAATAGTGTAAAATCGTTTTTTAAAAAATATATATAAATAATAAATGCCAGAAGGGTGCACTCACAAACATAGAGCAGAATGAGCCTGCTCTAGCTTTAACTGCTTCTTCAGATATAGGACTGCATAAACGGAGATACTTCAAAATATTTATTTGCCCAGCACAGCATAGAATAGTCACCTTCCTTCACATCCAAATTTCAAATAAATACAAAGTTCGGTAAAGTACTTACATAGAAAAACTTTATAGGTATCATAAAACCTTATGAATATATTAGAAATGTATTAAAAACAGGAAAAGTTTATATATTGTTACAAATCACAATTTCCTAAATAAATATATTTAAATATCTTCAAGTAGGTCTATTTAAATATATTTATTTAGGAAATTATGTGATTTGTAACAATATATAAACTTTTCCTGTTTTTAATACATTTCTAATATATTCATAAGGTTTTATGATACCTATAAAGTTTTTCTATGTAAGTATAGTAATATAAAGATATTTTTAATTAAGAAGGTTTTCATAATAAAGTATGATTTTGGTTTTTCTGTATATATGTATTCAATTGATACTAACGTTAAGGTAATGGACTTTGATTGCCAACCATCCGATTTTACCCATTGAGATGGGTATAAAAGAACGAATAGGACATGTATGGGCAGATCTGATGAAGCCGTGAATACGGCGAAACGCGTCATCACGCAAAGTTACGCACCTTACGTCACGCATACAAGGAAGTCCCTCCCCCCGGAAGTCTTTTCGGATACAGACGGTAACTACAGCGGCGAACACAACAAAGGGAACAGTCGACACCCTGAAGCTGCACTTTACCGAACTTTGTATTTATTTGAAATTTGGATGTGAAGGAAGGTGACTATTCTATGCTGTGCTGGGCAAATAAATATTTTGAAGTATCTCCGTTTATGCAGTCCTATATCTGAAGAAGCAGTTAAAGCTAGAGCAGGCTCATTCTGCTCTATGTTTGTGAGTGCACCCTTCTGGCATTTATTATTTATATATATTTTTAAAAAAACGATTTTACACTACTGTGTTCTTTATGTCTCTCTTTTTCCTTTATGTATAATTCGAGAGGACATGAATATGTGCAGTATGTATGAATGTATCACAGAGCTCCAAAGCAATAAAACTCTTAGGAATGTGAAGTGTGTATGAGGTTTATTACTGTGGAGCTCTGTGATGCATTAACACACATTAAGCTGGTATAACCTTTAATATAGCCTTTGTACCAGTATAAAGAGTCTAATGAAATGTTAATTGACTGGTCAACCGCCAGTTATCGCCCCAGTCACATTGCATGACTCCGATCTCTCATCCAATCACATACCGTTTCTTTGGAAGGGAACGCTGGTGTATGCTGTATTGAATTCATTGTTTAACGCTCTCTTGAGAATGTTTAATGTGATGTAGGACAAACTCGTGTACAAATAGCTATCAATCGCCAGAACCACGCTGTACGATCCAACCATGGCACAGCTCAATATATTCAGCTAGAAGAGAGGGAGAGACAGTTATGTTCAGTAAAACACGGATTAAAAGAGACATTTATATTGCAAATTGCATAAAAACAACCCGTCTGACTGCTATCCACCTAAAATAACCAGTTTGGGGAAGACTCTCCTAAAAGTACAAGCTCTTAATGTTGGACCAAATGTTGCACATTCAGGATTTAAGTTGCCTCAAATCACTACTCACAGCCCCACTCATTTATAAAACATCATCACACGCCGTACAGCTGTAGAAAGCAAAGGAAGAGTGTGAGGAATAACTGAAAATGACCCAGAAAGTTACTGCCCCAACCATCTGCTAGTGTTAGAAATATTTAGAATGGTCTTTAACTCAGTGCTAGTGTTAATATCCCTCCTCCCACTCCCAAATGGATAAAAAAAAAAACATACAAATTGTATCGCAAATCACTTTACACAAACAACTTACATGTTTTGGAATAATGAGCAATACACTAGACACCATCATGAAACAGCAGAAGGTCAGCCAAAACACCAGGTTGTTCCGAAAAACTCCGTACTCTCCTGCAGGAAGACAGACCGAGATCAGCTACAACATAAACAATGTATAACCAGGGGAGGGGGGAATATACACCAGGGAGCTGGTGCTTTGTAATTGGGAGCAGTTACTCCGGGAACTCCCCGAACCCCATTAATAAAGTCAATCCATCTTTAGATCACAAAAATATAGAAAGCTTTAATACAATATACAGAAGGAAACATTGTGAAGGGAAATGGAAAGTGTATAATCAGGGGTTTGAAGACTTTCCAGAGCGTACGGGACAGATCGCTCTAAGCAAACTACTAGCAGATACATAGATTGCAATACTTCTCTTTTACACTCACATATTATTTTACTTAACCCCTTAAGGACACATGACATGTGTGACATGTCATGATTCCCTTTTATTCCAGAAGTTTGGTCCTTAAGGGGTTAAAGGGACACTTCAGTGTCCTAACAAAACATAAATATTTAATAGATATAGCCCCATTTAATTATACTTATTTTCAAGGCAGAATATCTGAACAGCTAGAACAGCTGCAGATCAAGGAGACACGACACAAAGCTATCCAGCTAGATAAAGTGTTTTAGTGGACTGGAGTGTCCCTTTAACCCCTTAAGGACACATGACATGTCATGATTCCCTTTTATTCCAGAAGTTTGGTCCTTAAGGGGTTAACAGATGTGTAGAATATAAAACTAGTCTTGGACATAATTTGGTGAGACAGGATTTAAATCTTCTAAACAATACTCAACGCCAGCTTTTATTAAAAATAAATTGAATTGTACTTTATCCATTTTAAGATTTTAGTGAATATGTTCCAGGATTAGACCTAGAAATAGAGTATGTTGGTTTGTAAGTGTTCTGCCGAATGCATGGTATTTGTGGAATGTAGAGACCTAGAACACCGATCTTTGAATTCAATGGCGATTTCTACAGCAAAATTCACAGATTATCGAATACGTTCCTGAAGCTCAAATCCACACATTTACAGCAGAAAAGGCCAGTTTAAATCTAGCAGTACTGGCCCGGTTTGATCACATATCTCACTTAGGCAAGATATTTGCTAACCTGATCATATCTAATGAACACAGGACACTCGTATCCTTGTCTGATTAGCAGGTACCACGTAAGCCAGGGCTTCCCAAACTTTTATGGCCCGAGACCCACTTTTCAAAATGGTAATTTTTTGAGACCCACTTGCTTTTAATGCATATTTTAAAAAATGAACACCATGACAATCAGCTTTAGAGGCATGCAATTGGCACACCAAAGCAATCCGCTTTAGATGTACACCATGGCAATTGCTTTTAGAGGCATAAATCTGGCACACCATGGCAAACAGCTTAAGAGGCATACAATTGGCACACTATAGCAATCCGGTTTAGAGGCATACAGTTGGCATACCATGGCAATCAGCTTTAGAGGCTATAAATTGGCAAACCATGGCAATCAGCTTTACAGGCATACAATTGGAACATTATGGCAGCTTTAGATGTATAAAATTGGCACACCGTGGCAATCAGCTTTAGATGCATAAAATTGGTACATTATGGCAATCAGTTTTAGAGGCATACAGTTGGCATACCATGGCAATCAGCTTTAGAGGCTTACAATTGGCACACCATGGCAATCAGCTTTACAGGCATACAATTGGAACATTATGGCAGCTTTAGATGCATGAAATTGGTACATTATGGCAATCAGTTTTAGATGTATAAACTTGGCACATCATGGCATCTTTAGGTGCATAAAATTGGCACACCAGTGCAATCAGTTTTAGAGGCTTACAATTGGCACACCGTGGCAACCAGGTTTAGAGGCATACAATTGGCACACCATGGCAATCAGTTTTAGAGGCTTACAATTGGCACACCATGGCATCCAGGTGTAGAGGCATACAATTGGAACATCAGGGCAGCTTTAAATACATAAACTTAGCACACCATGGCAATCAGCTTTAGATGCATAAACTTGGCATATCATGGCAATCACTTTTAGATGCATAAACTTGGCACTCCATGGCAATCACTTTTAGATGCATAAACTTGGCACTCCATGGCAATCAGCTTTAAAAGCATACAATTGGCACACCATGGCAATCAGCTTTAGATGCATAAAATTGGCATATCATGGCAGTTTTAGAGGCATAATTTGGCATATCATGGCAGTTTTAGATGCATAATATTGATATATCATGGAGTTTTAGAGGCAGAAACTTTGCACATCATGGCAATCAGTTTTAGAGGCATACAACTGCTTACTCACAGACTCAGTCAGAATCAGACGTTGTGTCCTGCTCATCCAGGCACCTCACATTGATTATCCCAGTGGTGGAACTAATGTAGAGAGGGCCCTGGTGCAAGTATGCTTTCTGGGCCCCCCTCTAGTGCAAGTGTGGCCAAAAGGTAGATCTCCATCTGTCGGAGAACTTCAACAATGCTATGCCAGCTGGGAATCTACCCTTTGCCCATAGTTGCAGGGTTATATTTGTGAGCGGTGTTTAAGCGGTTAAATGTAAGCATGTTTGTGTATTAAAAGACCACTGTAGTGCCAGGAAAACAAACTCGTTTTCCTGGCACTAAAGAGCACCCAACCTCAGGGTCCCATTCCCGCCGGGCTGAAGGGAGAGGAAGGGGGTTAAAAACTCCCCTATCTCCAGCGCCAGGCTCCCTCAGTGCTGGGGACTCTCCTTCTCCTTTGGCCGTCATCGGCTGAATGCGCATACGTGGTAAGAGCCGTGCGCGCATTCAGCCAGTCCATAGGAAAGCATTCAATGCTTTCCTATGGACGCTGGCGTCTTCTCACTGTGAAAATCACAGTGAGAAGCGCTAAAGCGCCTTTAGCAGCTGTCAATGAGTCAGCCACTAGAGGCTGGATTAACCCATTTGTAAACATAGCAATTTATCTGAAACTAAATGATGTTTACAGCAGGCAGGGTTAATCCTAGATGGACCTGGCACCCAGACCACTTCATTAAGCTGAAGTGCTCTGGGTGCCTATAGTGGTCCTTTAAGTATTTGTATGTACTGTTGCCATTGGAATGTAGTGGTGTACTTGTTTGTAATGTTTGCGTCTGAATGCAGGGATGTTTGAATGTAGTGCTGGACTTTAAATGCAGGTGTGCTTTTTGTGTGTAGTGTTGGTGTTTGAATGAAGGGGTGTTTGTATATCATTTTAGTGTTTTAATACATGGGTGTGTTTGTATGTAATGTTTGCCTTTGATTGCAGTGCGTGTGTAGTGTATGCAGTGTGTGTGGTGGATGCAGTGTGTGTATATTGTGTATATAAAATATACATATACACAATGTGTGTTTGGATGTAAGCATGTTTTTTGCATGGAGTATGTGTGCAGTGTATACACATACAGAGACACACAAATACACACATACAGAGACACACACATACACATACTGACACAGCGATACACACACAATACACACACTTATTTTCCTACACACAGATACACATACACTCATGTAAACAGATACACACACCCTGACACAAAAGGAGACTCAGATACACATACACGCAGAGACAGGTGAGGGTGACCGTGTGGTAGTGAGTGTGTGTGCAGGTAACAGTGTAGGGGGGCAGGGTGAAAAAGGGTTACAGTGGGCGACGGGCAGGGGCAGAAAGTGTTACAGTGGGTGGGCAGGGGGAGAAAGGGCTACAGTGTAGGGGCAGGGGGAGAAAGGGCTACAGTGTAGGGGCAGGGGGAGAAAGGGCTACAGTGGGGGGCAGAGGGAGAGAGGGCTACAGTGGGGGGGACAGGAAGAAAATGGGTTATGGTGGGGGAGCAGGGAGAAAATGGCTTACAGTGGGGGAGCAGGGAGAAACTGGCTTACAGTGGGGGAGCAGGGAGAGCAGGCGTTACAGTGGGGGGGGCAGGGAGAGCAGGGGTTACAGTGGGGAGAGGGGGGGCAGGGAGTGAAGGGGTTACAGTGGGGAGAGGGGGGCAGGGAGTGAAGGGGTTACAGTGGGTAGAGGGGGGCAGGGAGAGCAGGCGTTACATTGTGGGGGTGCAGGGAGAGCAGGGGTTACAGTGGGGAGAGGAGGGCAGGGAGTGAAGGGGTTACAGTGTGGGGAGGGGGGCAGGGAGCGAAGGGGTTACAGTGTGGGGAGGGGGGCAGGGAGTGAAGGGGTTACAGTGTGGGGAGGGGGCAGGGAGTGAAAGGGTTACAGTGTGAGGAGGGAGGCAGGGAGTGAAGGGGTTACAGTGGGGAGAGGGGGGCAGGGAGTGAAGGGGTTACAGTGGGGAGAGGGGGGGGCAGGGAGAGCAGGCGTTACATTGTGGGGGTGCAGGGGTTACAGTGGGGAGAGGGGGCAGGGAGTGAAGGGGTTACAGTGGGGAGAGGGGCAGGGAGTGAAGGGGTTACAGTGTGGGGAGGGGGGCAGGGAGCGAAGGGGTTACAGTGTGGGGAGGGGGGCAGGGACTGAAGGGGTTACAGTGTGGGGAGGGGGGCAGGGACTGAAGGGGTTACAGTGTGGGGAGGGGCAGGGAGTGAAGGGGTTACAGTGTGGGGAGGGGGCAGGGAGTGAAGGGGTACAGTGTGGGTTGGGGCAGGGAGTGAAGGGGTTACAGTGTGGGGAGGGGGCAGGGAGTGAAGGGGTTACAGTGTGGGGAGGGGGCAGGGAGTGAAGGGGTTACAGTGTGGGGAGGGGGGCAGGGAGTGAAGGGGTTACAGTGTGGGGAGGGGGCAGGGAGTGAAGGGGTTACAGTGTGGGTTGGGGGCAGGGAGTGAAGGGGTTACAGTGTGGGTTGGGGCAGGGAGTGAAGGGGTTACAGTGTGGGTTGGGGGCAGGGAGTGAAGGGGTTACAGTGTGGGTTGGGGGCAGGGAGTTAAGGGGTTAGTGTGAGGAGGGGGGCAGGGAGAAAATAATTTACATTGGGGGGCTGTGTCCTACCTTCCTTTAATTCCCTGGTGGTCCAGTGGGGTAACTCTCCTGTCTCGGCTCCGCCGGGTGCAGAGCTGCAGACCGTGTAATAAAAGTCTCGCGAGCTCCTTGAGTGTTGCTATGTTAACGCTCTGGGAGCTCGCGAGACTTCTATCACACGGTCTGCAGCTCTGCACCCGGCGGGGCTGCAGACCGGAGCTGCTGGGCAGACTGACTGGAGGGAGCCTGGCGGCATACAGGGCAAGCCGCCGGGCCCCCTCCTTATGTCAGTCTGCCTGACTCCCCAGCGGCCCTGGATGTGTGGGTCAGCGCGACCCACTGGGAATCGCCATGCGACCCACCAGTGGGTCGCGACCCACACTTTGGGAACCGCTGTACTATTGTATTATGTAAATTCATACACCGTTTCATCTTCCAGTCATGCTTATACCTCATTAAAAAAAAAAAGTTTTACCATACAAGAGGCAGAGTTTTAAAGAATATATTATGTATATGATAGAGAGCCATGAAATCTACCCTTGCCACCTATTTTTTTTGCACACCTACCAGCACCCCTTGTTCAACGTGATAACATTTGGTCACCAAACTATTCTCTCACCTATTGGAGTAAAGAAAATGATGGACGCCACAAGGAACCCGAACACCAGCCCCACAAACAGGATACAGATACGGACACAACCACAGCGCCACCAGAACGCCACTAGCAGGAGCCCCCCCAAAACGCCAGTCACTGCTGTCAAGTACAAGCGGGCTGTGGGTAGAAGGGTGGGAAAATTATGTTATCTCAGCATTGCATCAATCATAATATGTTCATTTACCATTAAAAGCACCTCCTGTGGTTTATGAATTACAGAGTACTTTAGATCTGACCGACTAATGGCGCCGGCAAACCAAGTGAATGTTTCTCAAGGTCAGTGATCCTTTGCAATAGGAGGGGCTCTTGTTTTAGCCAAATTAGCTACAATAGTGCGAAATTACATTTTACTCACATTGCATGAGCTGCAGTTATACTGCTTGGAGGGCTAAGCTTGAACTACAGGGATACATTATATATCAATGCCAGGGAGGGTGCACACATTCTATTTTACAGTTCAGCTCGTAGAATTAATCAGAGAATAAACAAATCTGTGTCTTGTAATAGTTTATTCTAAAGATTCTACAAGACCCAAATAAAACACCTCTGGTACTGGACGGGTGTATTTTTTCTTTCCTACCCGGGGGCTTTGGCAAGGTTAGTCAGAGAGAGCTGAGGAGACTTGCACCGTTTGCGAGTCTCAGTCAGGGGATGCGCCAGTACTTACTGTCGTACTCCAGCAGAGTCACTCGACTGAGGAGAATAAACATCAGGAATCCGGTGATCGTGAACCCCATAAAGAAGAAATCTACAACACGACAGAGAATCGGAGTGGGAATAAACGCAATAACCGACTGCACTTAAAGCATGTGATTTCCAAAATAAAACATAAACCCACAGGTCGTCCCTTCATTCACAACAATGACAGGTAATGGCTAACCTGGCACTCACGCTGTGGCGGAGGTGGATGGGGATTGTAGTCTGCAGAAGCTGGAGTGCCAGAGGTTAATAATCACTTTCACAAGTTTGCGTGCGGAAGGCGACACGACCCACGGTACCTTCAGATCTACAAACACCCCACTTATTCCTTTTTTAAGCATCACCATCGGAAACGTACCTGTTTTTAGATATCTGTGTCCGAAGAAGCAAATAAAGAGTCCAATCACTGCACAAAACGTAAAAAAAACTTTGGTAGAACCTTTCCCTAAGAAAAGAAAAAACAAAAAAACAGCCATCAGATCACAGAGTGCATTTACAGCTATTTAATCTATCAATCACAATCATTTATTATTCCTCATTCCCCATCCTCAACAGGCACAAATTGAAACCTTGCAGATTTAAGATGAAGCAGAGTTAGTCAAGGTTCACGTGGAGCAATAAATTGCGGTGTTTGTTGCGAGGACACAATAAAACCAATGATTTTGGTTTTGTTGTGAACAGAGCAATGTTAATGCTATCTCAAGAAAAAGAAAAACAAGAAAAAAAAAAACAACACCGTTTTTTTACCATCATCCCATCAAACACACACACGGGGCGACAGACATATTCTGAGCAAATGTTTCCTCTCTCACATGGCAATTGATGGTTTAACGCAAATCCCTGACTACTCGAAGACCCATGTACAGATGACGGGAATTATACGGATTATACGCTGATAGACTAATAAAAAACCCAGACATGGCTCCATACCCAGTGTGTAGCAGTTATCCATTTTTGCTGTGAAGTTACAGGCGTACGTGTGAGCGGGAACATACGCTGCTGAGGTATTAAGAAGGGGATCGCGCACGATGACTGTATAAATCACGCCTTGCCCAGGGATGGAGGAGAAGGATGCCAACGGCGGGTCACTGGATTCCAGGGTAGCCAGCTGTGGGACAGATTCATATTTTCAAAGAATGGAAACACAAAGATCCGAGTTAGAACAGTGACTGCCGCCTGTTACACGACACAGGTTTCCGTAACTATATTTCCCACAATGCTTTACTATGTAGTATCTGAGGTGCAAAGGTCCGCTATTTTAACGGTAGATTACAAGGTTGTCCTCTCTCATACATCAGCTTGTCAATGTCAGTTTGGAAACTCCCAACGTCACAAAAATCCGCTTTCCATAGATTAGTTCATGCAGAGACAGCAACATGAATCATTCTCACCTTCAATCCATTGGCAACCACTTGTTCCACCATATACATCTTCTGCAGGTGTGCCAGGAGAGTGGAGCTATTCAGATTATTCTCTGGCAGGAAATATTGGTAAATATCATACTGCAGCCGCCATCGGGAGGTCTGGCCTGTCGTCACATCACAAGCAGGGGGACTGGCATCCCTGTGTTAAAGATAAAGCACTTGTATAACCTCTTCTGACACAGTCGATGTCTGCAACAATGGAACAAAATGTGCAGCACTGTGTCAGCCCCCTCCCCAATATATTATTCATTGTTAGTGAAGTCATCTCTCAGTATGAATTCAATGGTTTCCAGATTTAAGAGGTCCCAAGGTTCTGCTTACCTGGCATAGCCCAGATTTGCTGGAGCAAATGTAATCGTTGTTTCATACAAATTATATTCTAAATGTAAATTTGGGTAAATGTCTAAGTCAAACTCCAAGTTGCACGCTCCTGGGACAGGATCTGGAAGAAAAACAAAACACTAATTTATACCCATGATGTGCCATATTTCCTACGTGAAAGGATTTGTGGTCTAAACAGCTGAGACTCCTCTTACCAAACATTCACAATGACGAACACTTACCTCTCTCAGTGTACGGAATGTTAACAACTGAAGCCAGGACTTTGTCAGGATGACCGGACTCCAAGTACCAGGTGCACAAAGTCTGCTCGGGGTGGAGGACCGTCAGTAATCCGGTGTCACTGCCAGTATCCGAATTGTTTCGGTTAGGGATCTGAAAGGACAGACACTAAATGAAAGAACGCAATAAACAGTTATCAGTATTGGGCAGCCATTCCATTATCCCAAACTCCGAGGTTCATAGATTGATACAGAGAAGAGAGTTTTGTGAGATCAATGAATATCCCTATTCTTTCAAGAAAATTACAAAATCAGTCCATAGTACTGCCTGGAAACCCCCACAATACTCTCCCAGCCCTGGGGCGTTACCATGTCTGGCAATTTAGAAACAAAGAAAGTTCACACCAGTTAGATTATAGAGAAAACCTCAACAAACAAAAAACAGTAAAAGGAATGGAATGCATTCAGAAAGTGTGAGTAGTTTGCAGGTACTCCTTATCAAATGATGGATAAAACGAGAAACAGAAAGAAAGGCCCATGGTTTTAAACAGTAAGTTCATTTTCTTGAGGTTCAGGCAGAGCTATGGGTAGCACATACTTGGCTTGTATTAGTTGTGTGTGTTAGGATTCGCTGCTTATTAATGTGGTCAGCCCAGCTGCAAAGAGGAATCTCTTTATATACTAAAACTAGCCCAAATATTACAAAATATGGGCCGTTTGTGCACAGAACAGCTCTATTGTTAAAAAACAGAGGGAACTTCCTGAAATAATGGGGCTTTCAAAATAATTTCATGGGGAAGTAAAATATACAGAGCCTGTTTTTAGTAAACATATTACATGCGTTTTACATTGTTTACAGCAGATATTTTTGTAGTTTGTTTCCCCTCATTATTTCTGTTGTGGTGTATTATGTCAGACAGAATGTTTGTAGGTCTGTAGGTCCTATTTAACCAACGGTACGTGAAGGTCTGTAGGGAGGTGAGAGTACAAAACAAACTCCACAGTAAAATGGGGAGGACAGCGCAAACTGCCGATGAGGCTAGACGCACCCTCTGCAAGCCCGGTGGCTACTCCCAGATATCTACTCTATGTTGCAGATTTCGCCACCAGCTTCCCAAACAGAATGGATAGTAAGAGCAAGACACAGAATGCAGACAGACGTCTGGAAATATGAATGTCGACAAAACGTTTGCAAGGCCACGCTGAGTACAGCAAAATGTCAGCCAAGGATAGCATGTGTCACTTCCCCAGGAGAACAGCCCGTTCACAGCCTAGATCTGGCACCTACTTACATGGCACCTACTTACATTATCACTCTCCCTCTCAACAACCTCGTTACCAACTATCAGAGAGACTTACAAGCATTCAGTAACTGTGCTGTGAAATGAACACTCCACTGCCCAAATAAAATGAGAAAATAATCACTATTCAGTAGATATCTAATTATGCATTTTTCATTGTGGGTATATATATAAAAAACAGCTTGCAATTGATGCAGATATCTTGTCTGCAGCCTTCTGAGAATATCTTAAATCAGATCTAGTGATCCTCCGAAGCAAGTTTAACGATTTCTTGCTATGTTTAATAAAGCTATTTCATATACACAAAATCCACGCTAGGTTTAAAAACGTATTTGGGTTTACTATTTGATAATGCTTGCTGCGTCAGATTGAATTTCTTGGCTTAGCATCTGTGAATTATATGATATGCATAAAACTTGAAAATAAATACAGAGTAAACTGTAAATAATTATTCGGCTGTGTTTTGAGGAAATCAGCAAAATGTCAACTTTAAGGCAAACTTAACCAGGTTGGAAAAGTAATAATATGAGAAACTAAATTAAATGGTTTCTACCCCGAGGACAACTGGTTGAAGGGCTTAAACAACTTGTTCTGTATGTTACCCACAAGGGGGGGGGGGGGGGTGAATATTAAAAACAAATATGTGCCAATCAAGTAGCGGATGTAATACCAGCTAAGGAGCCATAACCCAGAGGGTCAGAGATGCCTTCATTTTGCTCCATTTGGTTTCCAGCAGTCGCACACCAGGCATAGTGCGTACATGAAATATTGCTGCTTCTACATGTGTCACTGCGAGAATAAAACACCGAAGCCAGAGAGCATGCGAGTGGTTCACTTCCAGACATACCTAGGGCCGGTCCGTCCTGTGGACACGAGACTTGGCATGGGATAAGCATAATGCTTGGCATTTGCTGTTAAAGATCTGCACGGAGCAGGACGCTGTGGTAAAAACCACAGGAAGTAAAGATGCAACCGATAATATAATTAAAAAACAGCAAGTTTAAAAAAAATAAGCCTGACAGTTTGGAGCAAGGAAAGTTCTATTTCCTCTGCAAATGGCCCTGAAACCTCCTGATCTGACTTTAAACAGTCCTTTTATTCAGACTATTATAAAGTCTCTCTATTTATAAATAAATCAAGTTACTGGTCAGGAGTCTGCAGCCGCTGCCAAACTGCATGAAGGCAACAGCAGGAGACTGCGCCGGACTGGAACCGTATGTAAAAATAAAACGCAGGGACGGCGGAGATCAGATAAAGAGAGGAAAATACAGAATTCACATCATGCGGGCTGGTGGCAGGAAATGGATTAGAGTACCAAGGCCCGGACATTGTTACTAATGAAGATGAGAAGGTTTCATAAAATCTGTAAATAAGCCGTTTTATGCTTCACTCCATGCTTCATCAACAGCTGTCAATCCACAGAATCTTACAAAACAGATACAAATACGTTGTGTGAATCAAATTAAGAAATACATCCCCCATAAAACACTCATACTAATTTGGGAGGGAAAGGACAAAAAGAAAGGGAAGGCAATTTATTTATTTTATTTATTTATTATTGCCATTTATATAGCGCCAACAGATTCCGTAGCGCTTTACAATATTATGAGAGGGTGTATATAACTATAAATAGGACAATTACAAATAAACTTACAGGAACAATAGGTAGAAGAGGACCCTGCTCAATTGAGCTTACATTCTATAGGAGGTGGGGTGTAAAACACATTAGGACAGGAATTTGCAGTCAAATAAAGTGGGCTGCCCTTTAGGAGAGGGCAAGAGACAGGTATGTGAGGTAAGGGTTAGTCTTGGAGGTCATAAGCTTTCCTAAAGAGATGGGTTTTAAGGCACTTCTTAAAAGATGCAAGACTAGGGGAGAGTCTGATGGCGGTAGGCAGGCTATTCCATAGGAAGGGAGCCGCCCGCGAGAAGTCCTGCAAGCGCGAGTTGGCCATACGGGTGTGGACAACGGACAGGAGGTTGTCATGGGCAGAGCAGAGAGACCGAGAAGGGACATACCTATGGATCTGTGAGGAGATATAAGAGGGGATAGAGTTGTCCAGTGCTTTATAGGTGTGAGTTAGTACCTTGAATTGACTCCTATAGCATACAGGAAGCCAATGTAAGGACTGGCAGAGGGGTGAGGTGTGAGAGAAACGACTAGAGAGGAAAATCAGTCTAGCAATGACAGCATGTACAGCAGGGTACAGAGTCAGATACACACACACACACACACACACTGACAGCATATACAGCAGGGTACAGAGTCAGATACACACACACACACACTGACAGCATATACAGCAGGGTACAGAGTCAGATACACACACACAGTGACAGCATATACAGCAGGGTACAGAGTCAGATACACACACACACTGACAGCATATACAGCAGGGTACAGAGTCAGATACACACACACACAGTGACAGTATATACAGCAGGGTACAGAGTCAGATACACACACACACACTGACAGCATATACAGCAGGGTACAGAGTCAGATACACACACACACACTGACAGCATATACAGCAGGGTACAGAGTCAGATACACACACACACACACTGACCGCATATACAGCAGGGTACAGAGTCAGATACACACACACACTGACAGCATGTACAGCAGGGTACAGAGTCAGATACACACACACACTGACAGCATATACAGCAGGGTACAGAGTCAGATACACACACACACACACTGACCGCATATACAGCAGGGTACAGAGTCAGATACACACACACACTGACAGCATGTACAGCAGGGTACAGAGTCAGATACACACACACACTGACAGCATATACAGCAGGGTACAGAGTCAGATACACACACACACACTGACAGCATATACAGCAGGGTACAGAGTCAGATACACACACACACTGACAGCATATACAGCAGGGTACAGAGTCAGATACACACACACACACTGACAGCATATACAGCAGGGTACAGAGTCAGATACACACACACACACACACTGACAGCATATACAGCAGGGTACACAGTCAGATACACACACACACACACTGACAGCATGTACAGCAGGGTACAGAGTCAGATACACACACACACTGACAGCATGTACAGCAGGGTACAGAGTCAGACACACACGGCATGTACGGCATGGTACAGAGTCACACAAAACCACACACAGACGGCATGTACAGACTCAGAGTCCGACACACACACACACACGGCACATATAGCAGGGTACAGAGTCAGACACATACGGCATATACAGCAGAGTACAGACTCAGAGTCCGACAGAGACACACACACACACACACGGCACATATAGCAGGGTACAGAGTCAGACACACACACACACATACGGCATGTACAGCAGAGTACAGAGGAAGACACAGACAGAAGGCATGTACACATTTCTGATGCATATCATGAAGACATACCTTGCTGAGTGAGAGTGTGACGTTCTGGAACTGAGTGTGCACTTGGAACAAGATGAAGGATACATTACTTGGAATGTTCTGTAGAAGGATTTCGGTGGGAGATGTTGGATCCAGTGTCAGTTCTGTAAATGTTCCGATAGAAACTTCATGGAGACCTGTAATATGCCCCCAAAACACAGATCCCATTACTTCCTCCGTCAGAACCCAGAAAGTCAATATTAAACACTATTCGTGTTTTAGCTCCATCTACCACAGTTTATTCTGGCACATACATTACTTGGCAACCTCCTTGTCTGTACTCATAAATTTTATGTAATGGAATACTATAGTGCCAGAAAATACAAAACTGTATTCCTGGTACTATCGCTTCCTCTGTCTCCCTCCCCCATCGACGTGAATAAAGAGTTAAAAAACATTTATTTACTTACCTTTTCCCTGCGCCGATGTCCCTCGGTGCTGGGTTGCGGCTCCGCCTCTTCCGACAATGCTCTCCTATGGGGGAAATATCAGACACCAGAGGTCCTCATGCAGAGCGCGAGGACGACCAGCATCACTTACCGGACCAAAAGTCCATTAACATCCAGGAAGTATCTCTGAGTGTTGTCTGTGAGTTAGTCACTGGAGGCAGACTTAGTGCAGCAATGTAAACATGGCAATATTTAACATTGTAGAACTAAGTGCAATACGGACACTGCAACCAGACCACTTCAATGAGCTGATGTAGTCTGGATGCCTATAGGGTCCCTTTAAGAGTGGCTAAAAGGGGTGGGGGTTACTTTTTAACTCTTTTTGCTTCCCCTGAAGTTACGGCACAACTATGCCCCCTGGTAGAAACTGATCTGGGCACGGTTTCAGTTTAGCAGTTTATTGCAGTCAGTCTAAACAGAAAACTCCGGCAGACCTTCTTGAAAACACACAGCCTGTGTTGGTAACATTACAGTGTCAGGACGGCAGCCATAGACTTCCACTGACACAATTTATGTTTGGTGAAGGTGCAATGCCAACCTGAGAACACAGGAACTAGATACAATGTCACTGATAGAATATATCCCACGGCTGGTAGGGTCTACCTAGCCTGATTCACCAATTAGTTTTTTACTGCTGAGAAAACCATAGAATTAATCTCCACCTCTGCTTTTCTGATTAACCTCTTTAACAGAATCACACGCAATAAAATAACCAACGAGCAGGGACAGGTTTAGTGAAAGCCTGCTAGCGCTGTGAATGTAATAACAAACCAGAGATATAGAGCTTGCAATCTTTTATTACATGCGTTAGAAGGCTGGCTCCACCAATACAGAGCGAGAACCTACAATATCACATAATAAACGATAAAACCAAGTATGGGAGGGACAGCTGCCGGACCCCGATTCTCTGACATGGATTAACAGGCTAACTATCTGATTTAATGGTCACGTTTACAGAAACCAACGTTCGGCAGCAAACTAAAAACACTTATTACACTGGAAGAGAATAGACGACAAAACCTAAAGTGTGAAAAATAAGAAGGAAGTTAAATTGTCTTTAAGGGAAGTTGCAGACCAGAACAGGGCATTAAGTTCCTGCATCTCAGCGGGCAGCGATTCTCCCCAAATCCAGGTCTACTTTCTAAGGGATCAATTTTGCAATATTTCATTTCCTTAAACCAAGAAAAACTTCAGTATCGGAAACAGCACTTTCCCCCAAAACTTACATAACCCCAGCGACATGCTAGCAAGGGCTGCCCGCTCACAAAATCCCTCTCAACGCTTCAACATTCAGCTTTGCTACATTTTTATATTAAAACACACTCACAATTTGTTTAAATTATAGTTTTCTCAATTCTGTAAATATTTTGAATATTTATTGGGCTTATAAAAGGTTCCTAGTTTTTAAACTTTAAAAATGACAAAGCTCCCCCAAATGGTGAAAAAAACAGCACACACTTTTAAGGTTCATACACCCTCCCCCTTTTCAATCCTGGAGTGCAGGGGTCATTCTCTGCCATTACAGTGTGTACACAGGATCCAACCAGGCACCCTATCTTCAATGCGTTATATGCATGCTCTGCATGCGGCTTGGCTCCCTCCATGCCCTTCGTTTCTTAGCCTAAATATCCTTTAGAGCTTCCCCACAGTCCCTGCTCCCCTTACAGCGACTACGCCTTTTCTGTTTCTTGGCTATGAGCTTGGAGATCACGTGACGCTGCTGGCAGCGCCATCTTTGAATACCCTCTACCATACAGTTTCCGATTTGGTTTGCCCCAACTCATTGCAACCTTCATTTTTAACATTCACACATTTTACACCTTATTAATATGCCAATATTTTAGGCACTCTGTATATTTTAACCTATTTAAGCAGCACAGGTCCCCTTCCTTCTCTAAACACTTTTGAAAAAGCCAAATAAGTTTAGGTTTATATAATTTTTTAAATCAGTTTTCTACCTTTATTTTATTATTTTTATCAATAATGTACTGTTCGTATTGTACCTGAATACCCTGCTCCATTCCTGATCTACATATCCTGGGGATATGGACCACTTCGACCTTCCGCATTGAGAAAACCATATTTTGCTCCAATTTGTTTCACACTCCTATTTCATGGTGTGCGCCATTGTGTGTCTTATTTCTCTTTTCTACATATATGGAGACGACCAGCACTACCGATAAACCCTAGGGTGGGGATCATACCACTTCACGCTATATTCCAGGAGACAATATAAGAGGCCCCTTAATATGTGAGTGTACTATTCTACTCCTTACTTTTAGAATTTTAAAAAGGGACACTATAGTCACCAGAACAACTACAGCGTATTGTATTTGTTCTGATGAGTATAATTATTCCCTTCAGGCTTTTTTGCTGTAAACACTGTATTCTAAGAGAAAATGCAGTGTTTACATTACAGCCTGGGGATACCTCTAGTGGCCACCCCTGAGATGGCTACTAGAGGTGCTTCCTGGGGCAGTGCTGCACAGTGTGACTGACACCAGTGTCTCCATGCATGCAGACACCGAACTTTCCTCATAGAGATGCATTGAGGAGATGCTGATTGGCCAAGGCTGTGTTTGGCATGTGCTGGCTCTGCCTCTTTGTCAGTCTCAGCCAATACTATTGGGAAGCACTGTGATTGGATCAGGCCAGCACTTCTGATGATGTTGGTCTATGCTGATGATGTCTATGTTTCTATGTCGGCAGACACAGGCACTTTCAGAGGCAGGCAGGGGCAGAGGCAGCAGCTGCAGACTTGAATGCAAGTAAGATTTGACTATATTTAGGGAGGCAAGAGGGTGCTAGATGGTGATTTTAACCATCATGTTTGTGTTCCTAAAACTATAGTGCACCTTTAAAGAGACACTATAGTCACCAAAACAACTTTAGCTTAATGAAGCAGTTTTGGTGTATAGAATATGCCCCTGCAGGCTCACTGCTCAATTCTCTGCCATTTAGGAGTTAAATCACTTTGTTTATGAACCCTAGTCACACCTCCCTGCATGTGACTTGCACAGCCTTCCTAAACACTTCCTGTAAAGAGTCATCTACAGTTTATCCTTCCTTTATTGACAGTTCTGTTTAATTTAGATTTTCGTTTCCCCTGCTATGTTAATAGCTTGCTAGACCCTGCAAGAGCCTCCTGTATGTGATTAAAGGAACACTATAGTCACCTAAATTACTTTAGCTAAATAAAGCAGTTTTAGTGTATAGATCATTCCCCTGCAATTCCACTGCTCAATTCTCTGTCATTTAGGAGTTAAATCACTTTGTTTCTGTTTATGCAGCCCTAGCCACACCTCCCCTGGCTATGATTGACAGAGCCTGCATGAAAAAAAAACTGGTTTCACTTTCAATCTGATGTAATTTATCTTAAACAATTTTATCTCTTGCTCTGTAAATTGAACTTTAATCACATACAAGAGGCTTTTGCAGGGTCTAGCAAGCTATTAACATAGCAGGGGATAAGGAAATCTTAATTAAAAGGACCACTATTGTGCCAGGAAAACATACTAGTTTTCCTGGCAATATAGTGCCCTGAGGGTGCCCCCACCCTCAGGGTCCCCCTCCCGCCGGGCTGGATGGAGAGGAAGGGGTTAAACTTACCTCTTTCTCCAGCGCCGGGCGGGGGACTCTCCTCCTCGGCTGAATCCACTCGCGCGGCAAGAGCAGTGCGCGCATTCAGCCATTCTCATAGGAAAGCATTCAATGCTTTCCTATGGACACTGCGTCTTCTCACTGTGAAAATCACAGTGAGAAGCGCGGAAGCGCCTCTAGTGGCTGTCAATGAGACAGCCAATAGAGGCTGGATTAACCAATTTCTAAACATAGCAGTTTCTCTGAAACTGCTATGTTTATAGAAAAAAGGGTTAAACCTAGCTGGACCTGGCACCCAGACCACTTCATTAAGCTGAAGTGGTCTGGGTGCCTATAGTGGTCCTTTAAACAGAACTTGCAATAAAAGGAAGGATAAACAATAGATGACTCTTTACAGGAAGTGATTAGGAAGGCTGTGCAAGTCACATGCAAGGGTTAGGGTTAATAAACAATGTGATTTAACTCCTAAATGGCTGAGAATTTAGCAGTGAGACTGCAGGGGCATGTTCTATACACCAAAACTGCTTCAATTGCTGGGAGGCGTCAATATTTGCAGTCCTTGGTGGGACGGCCATTTTATCTGTTATGCCGCAACTCTCCAGCTTGCTCCTGAATACTAGATTATTGTTAAATGATTGTGCCAAGATTTCCAGTGGGGACTGGGATAACCCCCACCGTTCCAAGGCAAGTGAGCTCCAGGTCAAGGCCGAGGATCGTCCGCTTCGCCGTCCTCGACTGGTTTTTCAGGCTGCAGGTAAGATTGTCACAGGCTGCATACACTTGCTGCAAGCAAGAGAGTGCCAATAGATTAAGAGGGTATCCCTCAGGGTTGGGAGCAAGATTTGCACCAAAAAGACTACAATAAAGTCAATTTGGGGCCAAGTAAAAGATTTTCCTGAGGAGCTCAAGCACCATGCGACCGTCTCAGTTGGCTGCCAGGCCCTGTCCCCATATTTTAGAATTTTAAACAGGATTTTGGTCCATGCTTGGCTCTGGGTGTGCCCTGTTTTTTGACAAACTTTTTAAAAGCAATTTGAGGGAAAATAGAGAATGCACCATAACCACTGCAATAACAGCGGCTTACAGCATAGTGTCCTAATAACATCTGCAATTCTCTTGTCATAGCTTCACAATTCCCCATTTAGTGAATATGTAATCACTGGGTAATTCTCCCAAATTCTGAATTAACTCATTAGCTAGGATCCAACGGAGTGCAACTCACATGGAAGGCTTATGACTGACTTCCTGGGGGAATCTTGTGATCGTTGGACACAAAGCTTCCCCTTAATAAAAAGGTTTAACAGACTAAGCACCATCCTTTGTATTACGACTGAAATAAACCAGTTATTGGAAACTGAATACCTCGAGCTGTAAAATAACCATAAGTACTGTGATGCTCTGACACCCTTAGGTAAGCAAAGCATTATGGGAACAGCTGTTTTATAATATCTAAGAATTTATCTCTTGGTCAACTCTGAACAAATAAAATAATCTAACTTGTTTTCCCAGTGCTGAGAGACCACAGTATTTCATTAAAAAAGCCGCCAACTCCCAAATTAAAACCAATCCAAGCGATACAATTATCACTAACCTACAAAATGAGCCAACGGTTAGTCACACCAGTCATTCATCAAAAGCCAAAACGAATATTATTCTTAGGAATCGCAAATATATACCGTATGTAATAATACAATCATTTGTGTAAAGAGTAAAATGTACAGGATTTACACTGATTTAGGGCGTATTAAATGATGAATTAAAAAAACAAACTACTAAATGTAGTTTGTCCAATTTTGCTTTCAATTCACCACTTTGTAAATAAACACACTCTACTGTGACAGTGTCTCTCCCGCAGAGCTCACAATCTAAAACAACAAGAAATCACTAATATTTCTACAAATCCAAATAAATGACACATTGTATCAGCCTGACAGATATTATTATTATCCAAATACACTGTGGATGTTAGTATTCACTCTATAAATTACTATTTACCCATCACATTACCAGTTATATACCCGCTCTCTCCTCATTGCTGATTACCCCCCCCCCACCCCACCACCACAGGCTCCCAGTGCCCGGCATGTAACCTCCACAGGCTCCCAGTGCCCGGCATGAACCCCCACAGGCTCCCAGTGCCCGGCATGAACCCCCACAGGCTCCCAGTGCCAGGCATGTACCCCCCACAGGCTTCCAGTGCCAGGCATGTACCCCCACAGGCTCCCAGTGCACGGCACCCACAGGCTCCCAGTACCAGGCATGTAACCTCCACAGGCTCCCAGTACCAGGCATGTACCCCCACAGGCTTCCAGTGCCCGGCATGTACCCCCCACAGGCTCCCAGTACCCGGGATGTACCTCCACAGGCTCCCAGTACCAGGCATGTACCCCCACAGGCTTCCAGTGCCCGGCATGTACCCCCCACAGGCTCCCAGTACCCGGGATGTACCCCCCCCACAGGCTCCCAGTACCAGGCATGTACCCCCCCACCCACAGGCTCCCAGTGCCCGGCATGTTACCCCCACAGGCTCCCAGTGCCCGGCATGTTACCCCCACAGGCTCCCAGTACCCGGCATGTACCCCCCCCACAGGCTCCCAGTACCAGGCATGTACCCCCCCACCCACAGGCTCCCAGTGCCCGGCATGTTACCCCCACAGGCTCCCAGTGCCCGGCATGTTACCCCCACAGGCTCCCAGTGCCAGGCATGTACCCCCACAGGCTCCCAGTACCCGGCATGTACCCCCACAGGCTCCCAGTGCCCGGCATGTACCCGCAGAGGCTCCCAGTGCCAGGCATGTACCCGCAGAGGCTCCCAGTGCCAGGCATGTACCCTCACAGGCTCCCAGTACCAGGCATGTAACCTCCACAGGCTCCCAGTGCCAGGCATGTACCCCCACAGGCTCCCAGTGCCAGGCATGTACCCTCACAGGCTCCCAGTGCCAGGCATGTACCCTCACAGGCTCCCAGTACCAGGCATGTAACCTCCACAGGCTCCCAGTACCAGGCATGTACCCCCACAGGCTCCCAGTGCCAGGCATGTACCCCCACTGGCTCCCAGTACCAGGCATGTACCCCCACAGGCTCCCAGTACCAGGCATGTACCCCCACAGGCTCCCAGTACCAGGCATGTACCCCCCACAGGCTCCCAGTACCAGGCATGTACCCCCCACAGGCTCCCAGTGCCAGGCATGTACCCTCACAGGCTCCCAGTGCCAGGCATGTACCCCCACAGGCTCCCAGTACCAGGCATGTACCCCCACAGGCTCCCAGTACCAGGCATGTAACCTCCACAGGCTCCCAGTACCAGGCATGTACCCCCACAGGCTCCCAGTGCCAGGCATGTAACCTCCACAGACTCCCAGTGCCAGGCATGTAACCTCCACAGGCTCCCAGTGCCAGGCATGTAACCTCCACAGGCTCCCAGTGCCAGGCATGTAACCTCCACAGGCTCCCAGTGCCAGGCATGTACCCCCACAGGCTCCCAGTACCAGGAATGTACCCCCACAGGCTCCCAGTACCAGGAATGTACCCCCACAGGCTCCCAGTACCAGGCATGTACCCCCACAGGCTCCCAGTGCCAGGCATGTAACCCCCACAGGCTCCCAGTGCCAGGCATGTAACCCCCACAGGCTCCCAGTGCCAGGCATGTAACCCCCACAGGCTCCCAGTGCCAGGCATGTAACCCCCACAGGCTCCCAGTGCCAGGCATGTAACCCCCACAAGTTCCCAGTGCCAGGCATGTAACCCCCACAAGTTCCCAGTGCCAGGCATGTAACCCCCACAAGTTCCCAGTGCCAGGCATGTAACCCCCACAAGTTCCCAGTGCCAGGCATGTAACCCCCACAGGTTCCCAGTGCCAGGCATGTAACCCCCACAGGCTCCCAGTGCCAGGCATGTACCCCCACGGGCTCCCAGTGCCAGGCATGTACCCCCACGGGCTCCCAGTGCCAGGCATGTAACCCCCACAGGCTCCCAGTGCCAGGCATGTACCCCCACAGGCTCCCAGTGCCAGGCATGTACCCCCCACAAGTTCCCAGTGCCAGGCATGTAACCCCCACAGGTTCCCAGTGCCAGGCATGTAACCCCCACAGGCTCCCAGTGCCAGGCATGTACCCCCACGGGCTCCCAGTGCCAGGCATGTACCCTCACAGGCTCCCAGTACCAGGCATGTAACCTCCACAGGCTCCCAGTACCCGGCATGTACCCCCACAGGCTCCCAGTGCCAGGCATGAACCCCCACAGGCTCCCAGTACCAGGAATGTACCCCCACAGGCTCCCAGTACCAGGCATGTACCCCCACAGGCTCCCAGTACCCGGCATGTACCCCCACAGGCTCCCAGTGCCAGGCATGTACCCCCACAGACTCCCAGTACCAGGCATGTACCCCCCACAGGCTCCCAGTGCCAGGCATGTACCCCCACAGGCTCCCAGTACCAGGCATGTACCCCCACAGGCTCCCAGTACCCGGCATGTACCCCCACAGGCTCCCAGTACCCGGCATGTACCCCCACAGGCTCCCAGTACCCGGCATGTACCCCCACAGGCTCCCAGTACCCGGCATGTACCCCCCCACAGGCTCCCAGTACCAGGCATGTACCCCCACAGGCTCCCAGTACCAGGCATGTACCCCCACAGGCTCCCAGTACCAGGCATGTACCCCCGGTGCCCGGTATTTACCCCCCAGTCGGTATTTACCCCCCGGTGCCCGGTATTTACCCCCCAGTGCCCGGTATTTACCCCCCGGTGCCCGGTATTTACCCGCTCCAGGTTGGGCTGTGTCCCCCCACACCAGGCAGCCCAGGAGCAGCAGAGCAGCGCGGGCCCCCGGGGGCCACATTGCAGGATCCGAGCTGAACCGACACTGAAACCCCGACTGAGAGACACGGGAACACCCTGAGCGGGTCACACAACCACAACCGCCCACTTCCTGTACACAACACGTGACCACAACAACAACACAACACAGAGACACACAGCAACACAGCGACAAAGAGACACAACAACACAGAGACACACAGCAACACAGAGACACAGCAACACTGAGACAAAGAGACACAGCAACACAGAGACACAACAACACAGAGACACACAGCAACACTGATACAAAGAGACACAGCAACACAGAGACACAACAACACAGAGACACATCAACACAGAGACACACAGCAACACTGAGACAAAGAGACACAACAACACAGAGACACACAGCAACACAGAGACACAGCAACACAGAGACACACAGCAACACTGAGACAAAGAGACACAACAACACAGAGACACAGCAACACTGATACAAAGAGACACAGCAACACAGAGACACAACAACACAGAGACACACAGCAACACTGAGACACAGCAACACTAATACAAAGAGACACAGCAACACAGAGACACAACAACACAGAGACACAGCAACACAGATACAAAGAGACACAGCAACACAGAGACACACAGCAACACTGAGACACAGCAACACTGATACAAAGAGACACAGCAACACAGAGACACAACAACACTGAGACACACAGCAACACTGAGACACAACAACACAGAGACACAACAACACAGACACAACAACACAGACACAACAACACAGCAACACAGAGACACAACAACACAGAGACACAACAACACAGCAACACAGAGACACACAGTAACACAACACAGAGACACAGCAACACAGAGACACAACAACACAGAGACACACAGTAGCACAACAACACAGAGACACAACAACACTGAGACACACAACAACACAACACAGAGACACAACAACACAGAGACACACAGTAACACAACACAGAGAAATAACAACACAGAGACAACAACACAGCAACACAGAGACACACAGTAACACAACACAGAGACACAACAACACAGAGACACACAGTGACACAACACAGAGACACACAGTAACACAGCACAGAGAAATAACAACACAGAGGCACAACAACACAGCAACACAGAGACACACAGTAACACAACACGGAGACACAACAACACAGAGACACACAGCAACACAACACAGAGATACAACAACACAGAGACACACAGCAACACAACAACACAGTCACACAGCAACACAACACACCACAGAGACACACAGCAACACAACACAGAGACACACAGTAACACAACAACACAGAGACACACAATAACACAACAACACAGAGACACACAGCAACACAGAGACACACAATAACACAACAACACAGAGACACAGCAACACAACAACACAGAGACACACAGTAACACAACACAGAGACACACAGTAACACAACAACACAGATATGCAACACAACAACACAGACACACAGTAACACAACACAGAGATACAGCAACACAACAACACAGAGACAGCAACACAACAACACAGTAATACAACACAGAGATACACAGTAACACAGAGATACAACACAACAATGAGATACAATACAGAGGCACACAGTAACACAACAACACTGAGCTACACAGTAACACAACACTGAGATACACAGTAACACAACACAGAGACACAACACTGAACTACACAGCAACACAACAACACAGAGATGTGCAGCAACACAGAGACACACAGTAACACAACACTGATATACATAGCAACACAACAATGAGATACACCGTAACACAACACTGAGATACACAGTAACACAACACCACAGAGATACAACCCAACACTGAGATACACAGCAACACAACACTGAGACACAGTAACACAACAACACAGAGATACAACACTGAGATACACAGTAACACAACACAACAACACAGAGATACAACACATAGACACACAGCAACACAACACTGAGATACACAGTAACACAACACAACAGCACAGTGATACAACACAACACTGAGATACACAGCAACACAACACAGAGATACAACACAGAGACAAACAGCAACACAACACTGAGATACACAGTAACACAACAACACAGAGACACACAGCAACACAACAACACTGAGATACACAACAACACTGAGATACGCGGTAACACAACACTGAGATACACAGCAACACAACATTGAGATATAACACTGAGATACACAGTGTGCCACACAGTAACACACACACAGTGTGACTCACAGTAACACACACATAGTGTGAAACACAGTAACACACACAGTGACATAGGATAACACACATACACAGTAACACACACACTGTGAGACGCAGTACCACACACACAGTAACACACACAGTGTGACACACCGTACACACACACTGTGACACACAGTAACATACACATTGTGCAGAATATACAGTAACACACACAGTGTGACACACAGTAGCACACACAGACAGTCTCACTGTTCAATTCTCTGTCATTTAGGAGTTAAATCACTTTGTTTATGGAGCCCAAGGCAAACCTCCCTGCATGTGACTTACACACCCTTCCTAAACACTTCCTGTAAAGAGAGATGTCATGTTTACACTTCTATTCTTCTATTTAATTTATAATGTTTATTCTGCTTTCTGTTAACTGCCTTCTAGACCCTACAGAAGCCTCCTGTGTGTGTTTAAAGTTTAATTTACAGAGTATGATATTTAAAAAAAAACGTCTAAAGCAAGTTAACATCTGATTGAAAATAAAAACATTTTGTTTTCATGCAGACTGTCAGTCACAGCCATGGCCTATGGCTGCATAAACCGAGACAAAAGTGATTTAACTCCTAAATGGCCGAGAATTGAGCTTCATTAAGCTAAAGTTATGGGAAATGATGTACGAGATTTCTGGGCTATTCACGAAGCCATACATTGTCGGGAACAGATAATAAAATGACAAATTTTAGACCAAATTAGCCCAGCTGGAAACACGATTCTGGTGGGAAATTGTGTCCACGTGGGTTATTTTTGGTGTAAATGTAAAAATCCCAAATTAGCGAATAACCGGCGCTGTGTGACGGAGGCTCACATTAATCACTTATGGCAAATAATGGGTTTATTCCATAATATGGAATTATTATTATAACTGGGGGAGTGAGATACTGGAGCTGTGTCTGTATCTGACACTATGGAGGATGTTGGTGTTTCTGATTAGTGAATAAGCCATAGAACAAGTATAGAGAGGCAGACATTTTCCCGAAGCCCACAGTTCCCTACATTCTGCGAAATGAACTCCTCCAAAATGGACACTGCTACGTCATCATTAGTCTCGAGCCAATCAGAGCCACGCGACTCGGAGCAGGTCACACCATTGTCAGGAGAGGGGGATCCTGGGAGAGACCATCTGAGCTCCCCGCAGCAGCCAATAGGAGAGCGCGGCCAGCAGAGGGCGCAGTGTCTGGGTGCCAGATTCCAAGATGGCGGATCGTCTGACACAACTACAGGACGCCTTGAACTCAGTGAGTAAAAACACGAAATACTGCCCCCCCCCCCCCCAACCAGG
Source organism: Pelobates fuscus (assembly GCF_036172605.1). Lineage (NCBI taxonomy): Eukaryota > Metazoa > Chordata > Amphibia > Anura > Pelobatidae > Pelobates > Pelobates fuscus. The sequence goes on from NC_086319.1 coordinate 10,595,331, forward strand.
GGAAATACTGTCCCCCCCTCCCCCAACCAGGGGAAATACTGTCCCCCCCCCTCCCCCAACAAGGGGAAATACTGCCCCCCCCCACCAGGGGAAATACTGCCTCCCCCCCCCCAACCAGGGGAAATACTGCCCCCCCCTCCTCCAACCAGGGGAAATACTGTCCCCCCCTCCTCCAACCAGGGGAAATACTGCCCCCCCCTCCTCCAACCAGGGGAAATACTGTCCCCCCCTCCCCCAACAAGGGGAAATACTGCCCCCCCCCAACCAGGGGAAATACTGCCCCCCCCTCCTCCAACCAGGGGAAATACTGTCCCCCCCTCCCCCAACCAGGGGAAATACTGCCCCCCCTCCCCCAACCAGGGGAAATACTGCCCCCCCTCCCCCAACCAGGGGAAATACTGCCCCCCCTCCCCCAACCAGGGGAAATACTGCCCCCCCCCCAACCAGGGGAAATACTGCCCCCCCCCAACCAGGGGAAATACTGCCCCCCCCCTCCCCCAACAAGGGGAAATACTGCCCCCCCCTCCCCCAACCAGGGGAAATACTGCCCCCCCCAACCAGGGGAAATACTGCCCCCCCAACCAGGGGAAATACTGCCCCCCCCAACCAGGGGAAATACTGCCCCCCCCCTCCCCCAACCAGGGGAAATACTGCCCCCCCCCTCCCCCAACCAGGGGAAATACTGCCCCCCCCCTCCCCCAACCAGGGGAAATACTGCCCCCCCTCCCCCAACCAGGGGAAATACTGCCCCCCCTCCCCCAACCAGGGGAAATACTGCCCCCCCTCCCCCAACCAGGGGAAATACTGCCCCCCCTCCCCCAACCAGGGGAAATACTGCCCCCCCTCCCCCAACCAGGGGAAATACTGCCCCCCCCTCCCCCAACCAGGGGAAATACTGCCCCCCCCTCCCCCAACCAGGGGAAATACTGCCCCCCCCCTCCCCCAACCAGGGGAAATACTGCCCCCCCCCTCCCCCAACCAGGGGAAATACTGCCCCCCCCTCCCCCAACCAGGGGAAATACTGCCCTCGCCCAACCAGGGTTAATCCTGCTCCCCCCCCCTCGCCCGACCAGGGTTAATCCTGCTCCCCCCCCCCTCGCCCGACCAGGGTTAATACTGCTCCCCCCCCTCGCCCGACCAGGGTTAATACTGCTTTCTCCCCCCCCCCTCCTCGCCCAACCAGGGTTAATAATGCTTGCCCCCCCTCCTCGCCCAACCAGGGTTAATCCTGCTCCCCCCCCCCTCGCCCAACCAGGGTTAATCCTGCTCCCCCCCCCTCGCCCAACCAGGGTTAATCCTGCTCCCCCCCCCCCTCGCCCAACCAGGGTTAATCCTGCTCCCCCCCTCGCCCAACCAGGGTTAATCCTGCTCCCCCCCCCCCTCGCCCAACCAGGGTTAATCCTGCTCCCCCCCCCCCGCCCAACCAGGGTTAATCCTGCTCCCCCCCCCCCTCGCCCAACCAGGGTTAATCCTGCTCCCCCCCTCCCTCACCCAACCAGGGTTAATCCTGCTCCCCCCCCCCCCCCCTCGCCCAACCAGGGTTAATCCTGCTCCCCCCCCCCCCCCTCGCCCAACCAGGGTTAATCCTGCTCCCCCCCCCCCCTCGCCCAACCAGGGTTAATCCTGCTCCCCCCCCCCCTCGCCCAACCAGGGTTAATACTGCTTCCCCCCCAACCTGGGAAAATACTGCTTCCCCCCCTCCCCCAACCTGGGAAAATACTGCTCCCCCTCCCAACCAGAGTAAATACTGGCCCCCCTCCCCTCAACCAGGGTAAATCCTGCCCCCAACCAGGGTAAATTCATTGTGGGCTGCATGCGGCGAGTTTGACATGCTTGATGTAGGGGGTTCAGCAATACAGGCTTAGTTTAGTATACCTTATAATGTGAATGGATGCCCCCATTCCTTCACTGAATCTGTGCGTTTCCAGGGCAGGTTCAGCAGAGAATATGATGTAAGATCTGCCTCCTTTGTATTTTAAATATCTATTATTCTTTCTTGTGCTTTCAGCTGGCAGACCAGTTTTGCAATGCCATTGGTGTTCTCCAGCAGTGTGCGCCGCCCGCATCGTTTGCCAACCTCCAAACTACTATCAACAAAGACCAGCCCACTAATCCCACAGAAGGTAAGGAGAGAAGTTGGCACTTTTCTATATATTTGGTTTGGTGCCTGTAATCTCGCTGAATCACCAAAAGATCTGTTGATTTAGAGAATAAACTCTCGAAGATTTTTACTTCCCCGTGGTGTCATTATATGGACAACCCACCTTAATTGACGTGTGCCATCCCACAATTCCTAGCTCATTGGTCCACATTAGGTGTAACTTTCGCCAGCAATGACCACTCTGTGTTTTTTTTTTGTTTGTTTTTTTTTGTGGTTTATTTTTAAGGGAAACTATAATCACCACAGCAACTGCAGCTTTTAATGTGTTGGTTCTGTTTTCTAGAGCCTGTCCCTGCATGCTTAGCGATGAAAATGCTGCCTTTTCAGAGAAAGATACAGTCGCCGTGACTTTACACCACATTCCCTCAATCATCTTGCGGCTGCTAGGAAGCGATATCTTGTCATGTGATGCATTAAAGTCTTGTGTAGTTCTAGAACTACAGCTCCCATGATGCTTTGTTGGTATTAAGGGTTTATTACAATCAAACACTATTTTATTTTGTTGGAGGAACCCTGCTGGCATCATCCAATTCTCCCACTTTAAAACAATAAATGCGTAAACTTAGAGGTAATGCCAGTTCTCCTACAGCCCAATGCTACTTCTGTGACGATTCAGGAAGGGCATCCATGGAAAGTAAAACATAAATCTTGTATTTTAGCTTTTGCTTTGGATGAGACAGTTGCCTCACTCTGCAGGCTGTAAAAAGATTTCATATTTACCTGCTTCTTTATGTATTGGGGGGGTGCTGGTCTGACCAGTGTCCTACACCGACCGCAATGAAAACATAAATTTTGTTTGTTTATGCACTTTTTTGTTGGGGATTCTATCTAAATAAAGCTGTAGATCTTCTGTCTGCAGCATTCGTAGCCCTCCCCTTTTTGACTAGTCAGGGCTTCTCAGCTGGGAGCTTGCGCACATGATACACATATATTTGATGGGTATAAATTGATATTGGTTTTGGGTTTATATTATACATGATTAAAGCGTAACATGTTTAAATAAAGTGAATACAGAAAGATAAGTCCTGCGCTCACTCCCAGCACTCCTGGGTGGCAGCAACGACTACAGTACACATCAGCCCCAATATATAGTAAAAACCAAAGAAAAACAGGTAACTTGTTTTTCTTTGATGCTTACATAAAGGTTTATGTGCTTTTACCTTTCGTGGATGTCCGTTTCTGAATTGCTTTTGACTACTGAAGGAGTGGTTTGTGGTCCCCTCGGGACTCTATGCTCGAGGTACCATTTAATAATGAGTGCCGTGGCCTCACTCCTGCTCACTGCAGTCATAGAGATGTCAGGAATGACCGAGGGGGAGCCACACCGCCGTGGAATGTCTGTCACCAGAGTGCTACATGTGTGAACGACAGACCCACGTGCACAGAATTCACATTAACCGTCTGGAATGCTAAGCAGCTGAAACGCTGCACATACAATCTCCAGGCACCATGACCTCTTCAAAGCACTAAACGGCTCATGGTGCTTGATAAATGGTGTTTTTTAAAGGACATTGAATGATAACATGTAGGATTTGATAGTGATATTTCTTCTGGAACCCGGTTATTCAGTTTGTTGGTTTATTTTTAGAATATGCTCAGCTCTTTGCAGCGCTCATTGCGAGAACAGCAAAGGACATCGATGTACTGATCGACTCGCTGCCCAGTGAGGAATCCACTGCAGCTCTCCAGGTTGGTTATTTACATCGTCTACGTAATGGCCTGCTTATCTCTGCTTTGTCAGAACATTCTCATTGCTCTCAGCCAGCCTTATCCTAGAAATTACTCCACTCAACAGAAAATTGTTACAGGGCAAGCCAGACACTCAGGGAGCAAATGACAGGACATAGTATATTAATATTCATTTCTGCTAGAGTCAGTCACTCCTATGTATTGTCCCTTTTATAAGAATATGAAGAGTTCCTGCACGTGTTATATCTAACTGTGCTCACTAATTCTTCCTTAAAGGGATGGGAGTCTATGGATTGGCTGAGACCCCAGACACATCCTGCTTTAGCAAAATATAAGCTCACCGTCATCAGATTTATGAGTGTGTACAAAACAATATTTTATAGAACGTTACATTTGGATAACATTAACACATTGATCAATCGATTCACCTGGGGAGTCCTTTATTTAACCCCTTAAGGACCAAACTTCTGGAATAAAATGGAATAATGACATGTCACACATGTCATGTGTCCTTAAGGGGCTAAATACTTTGCTATGTACAGCTGTGAATAGTAGATTGGGATTTTTCCAGCCCCTCTTGTTTCTGTTTGGTATCAGCTGACAATGGATTGGAGCTTAATTTACTGTCACACTTCCAATTGGACTTTTATATGAAGCCCCCTTTGAAATTAAATGCTGCAATTATTCGTAAATAATATTTGCCCTGGGAGCACGCTGTGTTTCTGTTTTTTATCTGCTTGTGATCAGTTTTGTCCTGTGTATTCCAGGCTGCCAGTTTGTTTCAGCTGGAGGAAGAGAATCACGCTGCTGCAGCTCGGCTGGAGGAGGTGGTATATAGAGGGGACCTGTTACTGGAGAAGATACAGACGGCATTGGCAGATATTGCTCAGTCCCAGCTAAAGACACGTAGTGGAGCTCACAGCCAGCCTGTACCAGAGTCCTAACAGCAGGTGGCAGCATTCCTCCACCAGAACGCACTATAAACATGTTCAATATGTACAGTGATGGTGAACGTCATGGACCAGAACCCAGCGTCCTGCTCTCTGTAACCAGAACCTCACTCACTGGATTCCATGGGCTTTATTTTTAATTACCTTTTCGGGAACTCAGTACACAAACTGAATGAATTTGGAGAAGAAAAAAATATCTCTAAACTGCTTAAACGAAGGACGACAAACTGCGCCTGTGCAGATCGATTTGTGTTCATATAGTTTTGTAACATTTCATTTGTAATATCCTGTTATTTCACTTGTTTTGGTCACAATACAAATTGTAATTATGATATTTAATGGGGATTTCCATCAACATTAGAAAGTTTGCTTTTTCCCAAAATATTGTATATGATTCTTTTGCTTTCCTCTTTAAGGATTTCTCTTTTGTGGACAACGTGCACTCCGTTCCAAATGCTTGAAGGAATCCTTAATCTGAAAATATTCAAATTGATCAAATTCCATGTTCCTAGGTAGGAAAAAAAGAAACATTTTTTTTTGACACAATTTTTCTCTTGTTGCAATCACATCTCAAAAATAGAAACTGTTACCGTGTTTCAAAAATTGGCGTTGATGAAAGTGATTTATTTTAAACCCCTGTAAAATTGAAAGATTTTCCAATATGTCGCCACCATTTCCTCTTATTCTCTGCGTAATGAGGGCAAGTAGAAACAAAGCTCCCATAGAGCGGCTGTGCTCGGTAACCGCTCACATCACTCGCTCATCCTTACTTGTTCATTGATCGTATTGAGGGAATTGTGGAATATTTAACATTTGCTTTGGGATACACTCTAAAAGCTAAAACTAATAAATAAAGGATTTATTCGCTAAACCCCAAATGGTAGTTGATCATCACATTTCAAACTTTAGGCAGAAAGTTCCTAAATCTGATCTAGTACCATTTTTTTTATTTATCCAGCCTGTATGGCAATTTCTGTGAGAAGTGAATAACCCCAGAATTAGCAGCAGTGGATGTTCGTACCTCCTATAGGAGCCTGTTTAAGGGAGACAATAAAAGAGCTGGTAGAATGGGCACTGAAGTCAGTGATTTGACTCTTGATGTAGAGGGGTATAAGGAAACGCAGGCACTAGGAGTGTTTACATTCTAATACTTTTATAGAAGATTCACTCTTGAACCGGAGTAGACAGAATGGCTAGTTTAAAATATGAAGTGTCTGTATGACAATGTCCCCTGCCTTTGCAGCATCGCTTCCATCATAATTACTTCTCATTAGCTGATGATTACTGCTGTCTGTCCCTTACCTCGATATGTAATGTCATGGACTACAATACCATCCTCTTGTCCAGACATTCCTGGCTGAGAATGATCGACATGTACCCTGTAATTCTGTTGGTGCAGTGAGTTCAGTATATGAGGAGGTGGATGGTCTGTAAATTTACACTGCGCCATCGTCCCACAAACAATTTGTCAGACTATCCACCTTCTCTTTTTACATAAAAGAAAATGTAGACTGTCTCAGGAGGAAGTGATGTACAGTTCTACCAATTAAAGATTCATAAAATTACAAGGAAATCCATTTTTTTGTCCCGAGATTCTTTTATGATTTGTCTGTCCTTTTCATGGTCTCTGTTCCTGTACGGTCCCAGAGCATTTTATGTGTGATTAGTCCTACTACACATGATGTGTGATATTCCTTCCAGAGTGAGCAGACTGGAGCAGGTTATCTGCTCTTAACACATCTGTGTCGAAAAATTGCGTAATCACTGCTGTGGACAAAAATGACAAAATTTGAAGAAAATAATGCTGAGCTTTTACAAAATCTGTACTTACCTCCCCTTATACTCACCGTTTATTAAATATAACCATCAATTCCAACTTCTGTCTTGATGCATTTTTACACCAAAGCTGAAGCTGAATTTTGTTGGGTTTTGTTTTGCTACTTAGGAGTCTGTGTATTTGGGATATGAGTTACCGGGGGGTAAAGACATTGATTTGATTCAAGATGAGTGACCGATAATCACAATTTCCTCCATTATTTTTGAATTATTTTCTACATGATCTTTAGATACGGATTATAAAACCAATCCTCTCACTTTCTTTATTTAGATCAATGTCATTTATTGATGATTTATTTAGTGATCCACAATCAGACTATCACAGACATATTTATTATTTTTTATTATAATTAAGTGTTCTTGCATAGCAAGACCACTTAATGTTATCTCACATATATATTAATATTATTATAGCCAAATTTGCCACCCTAACTCCTCCTACAGTTTTTACACTACATAGACAAAAATATACCAAAACATGCAGATTGTTCCCGATCGGATTGCTATTACTTTGTGGAACGTTTCGCCGAATGGTTCTCGGAATATCGTCGTTCTTGTGGCGAAATTTGTCCCATAGGAATGAATGGCAAAGCTAGAGTGGGAGCTGGCAAAAGCTGAAAAATGAGGACATGATTTCTAAACTGCCACCACTCCCTCATTTTCAGGCCCACCTACACAAATCTTATATCAAAACGTTCAGCTATCCCTGCTGCCACTAAAAATGTCCTGATAGTTCTCACAATATGACCATTTGTTTGCAACTCACGCAGTCCATTGACATTCATTGAAACTTCACTCAAGCCAGCTCAAACTTGAAGGGCAATTTCTAAACTGCGACTGTGCCTTCATTTTTAATACTTCAGAGACATACGAAGCATCAAAATGTAGGTCTGGGTCTTGTGATTCTCACAATATAAAGCTCTTCACTGTAGGATTTATAGTTTTTTAAAATATGACCGTTTGAAGATGGCAACCGCCAAAATACTCTGACCTGTGCCAGGCTGCAGCAGCAAGTGATGTCATAGACAGGGCCTTTTGTACACCTGCTAATGTTTTAATGTAACTGTGCAACCACGTTGGAATTAAATGTACTATATAAATAATAACAGTTACTCCGCCCACTCCAGTTGTAGACTACTGGTGGAGGCAAGAACACTTCACACAATTTCCCCAGAAATTGTAGCTTTTCTAGTATATTATTATACTGCAATATACAGGCAAAAACGTTAACATTGCTGCAATTCTCAGGATTAATAATATCTGATCCAGAGGAAGGCAAACAAAAGCCCGGTGGATGATGTCTCACAGTGGATCCTTCCTGACCACAATTATGGCGATCGGTTTAATACTCCGACAAGCCACTGAATGTGTATAACTGTATATTGCTGGATATTACACGGATACGCTGAAAAAAGGTTGTATTCCAGAGGAGGCCCTTGCTCACAGAGCTTCCACTCTAATATGAACAAAACTACATAAATGGAGGTACTTGCTCACAGAGCTTACACTCTAATATGAATGTTACAATACAAAGAAGGAGGTCCTTGCTCACAGAGCTTACACTCTAATATGAATGTTGCAAAACAGAGAAGGGCGTCCTTGCTCCCAGAGCTTACTCTAATATGAACAGTACAATACAGATAATGAGGTCCTTGCTCACAAAGCTTACACTATAATATGAATGTTACAACACAGAGAGGGAGGTCTTTGATCACAGAGCTTACATTCTAATGTGAAGAGTACAATACAGAGTAGGCGGTCCTTACTCACACAGCTTACACTCTAATATGAACAGTACAGATAATGGATGTTGCTGCTCACGGTGTATATTCTAATATGAGAGATAATGTACACAATATTCTGAGAATCTTCATTTCTTTCTCTCCCTTTGTTCCTCCCGACAGATGTTTTGACAAAGATGGAGATTTCTATTACAATTCCTATTAGAACACAAAAGAGAATGGTATGTCTATAGCAGGGGTAGGCAACCTACGGCACTAGTGCCGTGCACGGCACTCGAGGTGTCTTTGCACGGCACTCAAGGCTGCTAGAGCCAAACACACTCTGGCCTATCAGGAGTCCCAGTGAAACTTCAGATATCTGCTAATACGAAAAGGTGGTGAAGGAAAATCCTCAATGTATGCATTGCAGAACGTAGAGGAAGTGATCTCAGATCAGTTCCTCCCAGCACTTATGAATGGGAATCCACACTGTAGTACAGCAGCCTGCAGCTGCTGTTGCAGCTCCTGTCCTTGACCTGTACCTGGCCAGCCTGGTCCCCACTGGAACCCAGGGAAGCCACCCACACTGCTAGATATACACAGACCTGCAGAATAAGCCTCCCTTCATACAAATAATACGAACAGCCCACACACAAACATACACATAATCCCCACAAACGCAACACCACTAACAATCCACATACATGCACACAATCCCACATGCAGCCTCTCACATGCAAAACCCCAAACAGCTAACACACACTACCAAACACACAATGTGACATATCCATCCACACACACAATTCCACAAGCAGCCCCCATACACAGCCCACATTCATGTGTATCACACATGATACCATAAACTACTAATGAACATATACAATATAATAGCTCATTAACGCACAAATACAACGATACAAAGCAATTACAGTAAAAATAACACAAGCAGAATACGGCAGCATACACACCTCAATTTACAAAAATAGGATCGGCACGCTACGGGACATCACAATCCTATATCGGCACAGTGCTGCTAAAAGGTTGCCTACCCCTGGTCTATAGCAATGATACTAGCTCTTAACACCTGAGAGGTATCCTCTACACCTTCACCTTAAATCATATATAACACACACAAAAAAATAGGTGGAGACGGTAGTGGCAAAATAAAGATATACTTCCCTCTCTTCTTACTGTATCACTGTAAAGATAGAGAGGTACAGAATAGTGCAGCTATCTCGATATATAATATGTAGAATAGATATTACTCAAACACACTCACAAAGGAAGAGCCATATACTGGACCTGGCTCTGGTATGAATCTCCTTAGGATCTTTTTAGGGTGATCCAAAACCCCTTTGGTGGTGTTTGGAAGATGTTTGGTACTCCTTTCCCAAGGATAGGCAGCAGAGATAGGGTTAATTCCAAAGATACATTTATTGAATAAAATACTGGATAAAAAGAATGCAAATAAAAAGTCTACTAGTGTCCAAAGTATTGCCAAAACGCGTTTCGCCGATATGTGGCTTCCTCAGTTGGAGTGGATAATGTTCTTGTGTACTTAGGTGTCTTAAATACTCCGTTTTCATTTCAATTTTCGCGGTCTTTTTTGGTGGAACGCATCCATGCGTTTCACCTCCTACTTCCGGGTTCTCAGCACCATATCCGGGTTGTCCGCGTCATATCCGGTTTCGTCCGGTCCATCAGACACGGCTTCAATGGAACGCAATGCGTTTCAGTGTAGTTCAAAGCGGATATTAAAGTCCCAAAAGATCCATCATAGAATATATATCGATTTTACAGAACAAACTTTTCAAAGTGCAATTATATCTATATTGTTTATCCTTGAAATAAAGATACTCTATAACTTATAAAATATATATAAATCAATTCTAATCTCTGATAACCTTTGAATTAAAAGTGGTTATTATAAATGGTGCCCTTTTACCTATTGCAAAGGGATAGTATATTCCTATTAGAAACAGAAACATAGATTGTGACAGCAGATAAGAACCATTTGGCCCATCTTGTCTGCCCAAAATTAGAAAGGCTGCAATATTTCCACTCTCATTGAAGACTGAATATAACACTTCTAACCCCGCCCAGACTTTCTGTGGCTGTCCAATCACAAACTTCCCAAAGCAGATCAAAGACAAGTCTATACAAGGCAGATGCTCTGGACAATTGCTGTCTCTTGAGTTTAGTTCCACTGAGCTAAACAACCAGGAAGTAACAGGACCAGCTGTCTGATTGACAGCCAGGGGGGTGTAACAAGTATAATGTATAAAAGTGATAATTTCTATTGATATCTGCATTTATTGTAAAATTAAAAAAGTGGGCACACTCAATTTCAAGATAACGTTTAGAGGTCTGGAAAAACTGGAGAATTCAAGTTTGCACAACTATCCCAGAATTCCCAGCTTGACATGCAAATTAGCACAGGAAGGCATCTTGTTTGAGACTTCATATTACATTTTAAAAAAGAAAAAGAGGGACTTCACTCATAAAAAAATCACAGGGTGCTGACTGAGCATGGGTCAGCATATCCCATAAGAACAGGTATAAAAGAAAAATCCTCAGGCACTAGAAATCAGGCAGATTTATTGGATACTGCAACATTGCGACATGTACCCAGGTCTTTATCACAGCTTAATAAAGACCTGGACACAGGTCGAAACGTTGCAGTGTCCAATAAATCTGCCTGATTTATCACAGCTTAATAAAGACCTGGACACAGGTCGAAACGTTTCAGTGCCCAATAAATCTGCCTGATTTATCACAGCTTTATAAAAACCTGGGTACAGGTCGAAACGTTGCAGTGTCCAATAAATCTGGCTGATTTATCACAGCTTAATAAAGACCTGGACACAGGTCGAAACGTTGCAGTGTCCAATAAATCTGCCTGATTTGTCACAGCTTTATAAAGACCTGGACACAGGTCGAAACGTTGCAGTGTCCAATAAATCTGCCTGATTTATCACAGCTTAATAAAGACCTGGACACAGGTCGAAACGTTTCAGAGCCCAATAAATCTGCCTGATTTATCACAGCTTAATAAAGACCTGGACACAGGTCGAAACGTTGCAGTGTCCAATAAATCTGCCTGATTTATCACAGCTTAATAAAGACCTGGACACAGGTCGAAACGTTGCAGTGTCCAATAAATCTGCCTGATTTATCACAGCTTTATAAAAACCTGGGTACAGGTCGAAACATTGCAGTGTCCAATAAATCTGCCTGATTTATCACAGCTTAATAAAGACCTGGACACAGGTCGAAACGTTGCAGTGTCCAATAAATCTGCCTGATTAATCACAGCTTAATAAAGACCTGGACACAGGTCGAAACTTTGCAGTGTCCAATAAATCTGCCTGATTAATCACAGCTTAATAAAGACCTGGACACAGGTCGAAACTTTGCAGTGCCCAATAAATCTGCCTGATTTATCACAGCTTAATAAAGACCTGGACACAGGTCGAAACTTTGCAGTGCCCAATAAATCTGCCTGATTTATCACAGCTTAATAAAGACCTGGACACAGGTTGAAACGTTGCAGTGTCCAATAAATCTGCCTGATTTATCACAGCTTAATAAAGACCTGGACACAGGTTGAAACGTTGCAGTGTCCAATAAATCTGCCTGATTTATCACAGCTTAATAAAGACCTGGGCACAGGTCGAAACGTTGCAGTGTCCAATAAATCTGCCTGATTTATCACAGCTTAATAAAGACCTGGACACAGGTCGAAACGTTGCAGTGTCCAATAAATTTGCCTGATTTATCACAGCTTAATAAAGACCTGGACACAGGTCGAAACGTTGCAGTGTCCCATAAATCTGCCTGATTAATCACAGCTTAATAAAGACCTGGATACAGGTTGAAACGTTGCAGTGTCCCATAAATTTGCCTGATTTATCACAGCTTAATAAAGACCTGGACACAGGTCGAAACGTTGCAGTGTCCAATAAATTTGCCTGATTTATCACAGCTTAATAAAGACCTGGACACAGGTCGAAACGTTGCAGTGTCCCATAAATCTGCCTGATTAATCACAGCTTAATAAAGACCTGGATACAGGTTGAAACGTTGCAGTGTCCCATAAATTTGCCTGATTTATCACAGCTTAATAAAGACCTGGACACAGGTCGAAACGTTGCAGTGTCCCATAAATCTGCCTGATTAATCACAGCTTAATAAAGACCTGGACACAGGTCGAAACGTTGCAGTGTCCCATAAATTTGCCTGATTTATCACAGCTTGATAAAGACCTGGGTAGTGAGTGCCTGAGAATTTTTCCTTTTTCGCTCATTTTCCATTTCGGCAGATATCCTTACCAATGGGCGCTGGTTGAAACATGGATTTTTGTCTCTCTGAGATGTTGCTGTAGGGAGTTTAATTGTGTTTGGTGTCACCGGTACCTAGCTATACGGTATCAGAGAGACTACAACTTCCAGTCCAGAACCAGCGCCATGCCGATGAGACCCACAAGGTGGGAACTGTGCAGTCCATGGCGGCTTTCTGATCACTGATCACAACCCACGCTATGGATATATATTAGGGTTATTTACTAACGTGAGAATTCGTTTTGAATTTAAAGCCAAAGTAGCTGAATTGTGGACATATGATTTAGATAATATTTCCAGGTTGCTTTGGCTGTAAATGAGAAATTCACGTGGAATTTTCACTGTAATGAATAACCCTGTATGCACCCAATATTGTATCAGAAAGAATACAGAGATCTCCATCACACACGGATACACTGTTATACATTATTACACATATAATTAATTAGTGCTGTCGGATTTGGAAGATTAACGATGCAGATGTTTACCGGGATTGCAGACTATTGACAGATTACAATACATTAAACCTCTGAGTTGTTCTCAGCTGGAGTACCAAAGCAGGAACTCACTGGCCTCTGGCTACCAAAATGTACCTTGTCATTAAAAGTCCACACGATAAAATGACAGGCGATTAGATATGACGACATACTAACGTGATGACATTAGCCTATTTACTGCATGCCTCATTTTTACAAACATTTCTACGATTACTAGCATTACACAGAGCATGTGAAGTGCAATGTGCTGCTAATTATAGATTTATTTAATGACTCGGTAACACACGGCAGGACAGGAAGACTGCTGATCCAGTTTGTGATTAGCGTGACGTCAGTTTATACATTACTACAGTTAACCACACGTTGCCTTCAGCCAGTGGTTTTGTTGATCCAATTGTCTGATCCATGATACATTTACCTTTGTCTGTTAGAAGCTTTCCATGTTAACTTGTATTTCACGACCTTTTATGACTAATTTTGTAGCATTTAAATTCAAGCTGTTTCATACAATGTGCCAAAACGAGTTATATTACTAGTCAGATAAAACCAATTGACATGCGCGACTCACAGCCTGACCATAGTGTGTAACGTTAGCACAACACCAAGAGAAAACTCAAGCTGTACGTTATGATTATGATTTGAATTGCGGCATTGTGTCACCGCCATTATTACTGTATTACTCTCTGTCTGTAACCATCGACGGGACTTTAACCAGGAGCCATGATTGTACAGAACCATTGTTCTCCACTTGCTGTGCAGTGTTCTGAACAACCTTTTCTATTGTTTGTATGTGACGTGATTTTATTAAACAAACATTTTCAGATAAGAGGGAGATATTCTATCGCTTCTAATGGCTGTAAAATGGATATGAGTTATAACTTAGACCATGGATTTCTAATAATGAAATTATCTAACCTGGTTACAATGCTGGGCTGTAAATACAACTAGTTAGAAACAACGAATAACAGAGCAGAGAGGGGGCACGCGTGACGCTTTCTATGCCCGCTGTCTGCTAACCAATGGTGGCAACATTTCATGACCAGCAGTTTTACCACATACCTTGTGCCATGTGTTCGCCTTATGAATAATGGTTTCGAAGTTGACTCTACCCCCTCCCTCATTCCTTTATATCACAAGCAGGTCTGGTGAATTCACACATTCCTGACATCTTATAAATCACCATGGGGAATGTAATTTATTAACATCGGCTTTGCCAAAGTTATCCAAATTAGAACAAAATGCCCTCAAAATGAAACTGGCCACTTTGCAGCCTATTCCAGGACTCGTTGAGGTGGACGTGGGGCGTGTAGCGTGTAAACAGATGTGATGTGGTTTCAGGAATTTGGAGGTTGGATAAGTCAGAGAGGGTCACTTCTGGTGTGAGAGCCCAATATGGAGCGTCTCCTATGTTTAGAGTGGAAATAACCCGGGTTAATGCGGTCACTGGGTCTCAACCAAAAGAGGAAACAAAAAATGTTTGGCAGTCACATAAAGAAATGATTCCTGGGGCGGGGCTAAGCGGCCGCGCTGAACGGTCGCACATGAAACGAGCTCCAGGCCAAAAAGCTCGAAAATAGCTAAAATCAGGGCAAAAACACGACAAAAGACGAATAAACGACCTGGAGAAGGAGACCCTAAACTACAGAGCCAAGCACCAAGCATCCCGACCAAATTCAGAGGCTCCTACCCGGGGATCGACCTGAGGCCTACCAGAGGCCTACTCGGACACAGCAAGGGAGGCGGCCGACCCCTAAGCTGACCGCAGCCACTCACCTGGAGGTCTCCCCGGCACACTCCCCCCCCCCCTGTCGGTGAGGGTTATCCCGGCAACCACAGCTGGAGACACACACAGGAGCAAGACTGTAGCGATGACTGGCAAACGAGCAACCACGACTACACA
This sequence comes from Pelobates fuscus, assembly GCF_036172605.1. Lineage (NCBI taxonomy): Eukaryota > Metazoa > Chordata > Amphibia > Anura > Pelobatidae > Pelobates > Pelobates fuscus. The sequence goes on from NC_086319.1 coordinate 10,610,425, forward strand.
GCCAGCAGAGACACGGAGCAGCCAGAGCTCAGCCAAGATGGCCGCCAAGATAAGGCCACAGAGAGGGAGCGCGGGCAGCCATTCACACACTCACTCCCTGAAGGCCCTTGACCGGCTCTGCGCGAGCCTATGCATGATACTGTGTGACGGCGGAATGCCATACCATCAAGCAGCCCGTGTAGTGGCTTCATGGATACGTCCTGCGCTACTATGGACTCCCTCTGCGGACCTTCAAGGCGGCCATTCAGCCACGCAAGCACCGACGACCGCAATGGCGGGACAGGGATCCAAGCAACCCGGGTGCTTGCACCCACTCCCACGCACACAGGAACAGGACCGCCGGGCAACCCCAAAGACCAAGCGATGCAACCAAATATAGAATCTCAGGCCTGAGTGTAACCACTCTGCACTCCAGGGCTACAGAGAACCGCCGGAAAACCAACGCCCCGACCCTCATCTTGACCTGGGGCAAACCGCATGGTGAGAAACAGAGGGGTCGTTACCTGCCGAGCACTACCACGCTGGACCACCCCCAGACGCACACCAGCGGCACCGGACTGACCAGCCACAAAGGAAAGGTCGAAGACGACAACGCCCGAGCTGAACCAACAAGGGGCATCGGATAGACTTGCTCTCTGCAACACACTGGTATTTATAGCACAGACTGCCCAGAGCTTTTGCACCAGCTAAATACCCAATCTCAGTAGCCTAAGACTTACTCCACACGGACTATTCTGACTCCCTCTGCGCCTCTCATGCTGCCTGGTACACGGACTGACCTGAGACAAACCCCAAGTGAACCCTACCAGCATCGATCCAGCCTGTGGTTTATATTTGACACCTCATTACCTAGATAGCAATGTTAGCTTGTTAATTATCCTTTGTGTCCTAGGCCTCATTGCGTTGTTTAGCCCAGCATGTTAGTAGTTAAAAATTCCTGTTACACATAGCCTGCCGACAAACCATGCCAGAGTATACAGCAAAACAAGCCCAGTTACAAAACTAGCTTGTAAAAATATAGCAGCTCCATTGGAAGCTGGAGAAATAATTTAGATGGTATGTAATCTGATGTAAAGTGCTAGCTGCATTAGAATGACCAATTACGAGCACAAAACATAAAGCAACACAGAAAAGTAAGCAAACATTGCTAGGTGATAATCTCTTGTATTCTATTACTCAATTCCATACCTAGCGGTCCATCTATACATTGACTATAGCTGTCATAATCTTGATCTAGAGAGATCTCTAAATAAGCTTGTTTATATTCCTGTTATTCCTATTTAAAAAAATTGTGCATCTTAAACGTAATGCCTGTTTGCATGTAAACTATGTATCTTACACTCTTTTGTTCATTGCTATTGGGGCATGACAAGCCGTATGTTATTCTCTGCACTACAAAAATAAAGAATTAAAAAAAAAAAAAGAAATGATTCCTGAATAAATGTGTTTTAAGAACAGAAGGATCCGGGTTTATTTGCCATTATTTATGGGTTTCACATTATCTAATACTGACTAAATTAAAAAAGAAACCATTGACTGAAAGGGAGGAGAATGAGTAATGAAACTGTAAATGGTCAAATAAACAAACCGGGAAATTTTACAAAATCAGACATTTTCACCTAATATTCACAATTGCTTTGTCCATTTTCCACAATTCCAGTAAATATAAATAAATCCAATAAATCGGGTCAAATAAAACACACGGTGCTTGTTCCCTGGGCGTCTAAACCCAGAACTGAGTGCAAACAGCAATTGCTGCCAGTTTACTGGAGTTAACTGTTTAGTAAATAAACCCTTTTTACAAGTCGTACATCAGAGAATCACAATGACATGAAAGGGTTGAGACCAGGGGTGAGACGGCTGGAAAATGGGGTACGACAAATCGGATAAAAGCAGGAAGTAATGGAGGAACAGATAATTACACAAAATACATGATAATATTGGGGTTCATTTTTTATAAATTCTGTAATGCAGTGACTTGAAATTCAGGCTAAAATAGCCAAACTGTGAAAGAATACCTATTTCCAGATCAGCTGCTTTTGCCTCAAATTTGACATTTGAATCTCAGTTAATTAAAATGTATACTTTAGTGAATGAATCCCACAGATTATATAAATATCCAGAGATCCTTTTCATATTGTGCGCTAGTCAATTAACTTTACTCAAGAATGATTCCCACAAAACCAGACCAGATCCCACCCGATTCAATGGGTTAATTATAAACCGATTTCTGTTCTTGTGGTTAAGTTTGGGTGGATAATTTTTTGCTGTTTTTAGAAGAATCACCTCCCCCCAGGATATACTGAGTCACTCACTGTCTGTACCCGGAGAACACTTGTGTCATTGTGCGTTCTCCCAAGTGATGGAGGTAGACGAGACCCCCATCGAGTGCTACAGAGTGAGGTCACCTCTGAGAATGAGAGAATGAGCTGTCTTTTAATGTTTAACATGGGACCCAGCCCTTCTAAATTCCTGGACATTACGCAGGCCATCGTAACGGGCAGGGCTGCCTAACATGGGGCAATGGTGGGACCTTACTATTCTTAGATAGACTAAATAAAACCGACGATATAACAGGGGATATTTATAAAATAGCCTATTTCAGGGCTGGAAAATGAAGATTAAATTCTCCGTATTGTACACAGTTTTGGTATATTGAACCTGGGATAAAACCGTGAAGGTAGTCACTGCGTCAGCAGGCGCTATTACCAGACTATTTCAAACTCTCTGTCCACTCAAAAGGCACTTCAAAACACATTACAGTACCAACCAAACGTCCCGATTCTAGTGGGACAGTCACGGTTTTGAAATATTGCCTTGCCTTCTCAGTTCCCCATTTCCCAGAACCTGCCTTCATGGTATTCAAAGGACACGGTTCGTTAATTTGCTCACATCTCAGCTGCAAATAGCTCATGATTACCCATATTATTATTATTTCTATTACCTGCAAAACAACGCGAGGCGTATTAACTAAACTCAGAATTGTACAGAATTATTACCCGAATGTCAGAATTGGAGATAAAATGCCAAGCTGTGACCGTGGCGAAGTTGGAGAATGTTTTCCTCAGTTTTGCCGTTTGGGTTTTAATTTGCTGTAATTCAGAGTATAGGAAATAACCCCTTTGAGTTTATTACTGATATCCGGATTATAGCTCTGCATAAAAATACCAGCGTGATGTCTGCGCCAAAATAAAAAAAAATGTGTACTTCTCGTATTTCATTGCAAACTAGTTATGTTGTTTGAATTACTTTAATTACTTACAGGAAGCCCACAAGGTAGGCTGACACACTGCAAACTGAGAGATATCTTTATAGCTGGTCGAGAGCCAGGCATTGGTACTTTTATAAACCATAAATACGTAGGCACAGCCACTCCAGACACTACCTAGTCAGGCAGGAATTCAGCTCAGATATGTTTCTAAATTCTAAGTTCTTTAGTTCCTGTTCTTATCGGAGCTCTCGTGATATAATTTGCCGTAGCTCCCAGGCCGGGACAACACTCTACTGACAGATTTTGGAAACAGAGAACAACGTATTCTGTAATAAGGGGGATTTAAAGCTGAAACGTAATATCTTACATTGTGGGGAGACAGCATTCTGTACTCCAGCTGTAGTAAACATCAACTCCCATAATGCTGAGGGATTGTCTGGCCATAGTGGGAGTTGTAATCCATGACACATGGGCATACCTCCCAAGTGTCCCAGTACAGGAGGGACAGCCCCTATTTTAAGCCCAAATCCATCTGTCCCTCTTTTCTCTCCTTGTGTCCCTCTTTTCTAGGAGCTTCATATTGTTGGTGTGGCTCCACAGCAATAATACTCCCAGTAATGTGCCTTTAAACTGCAATAAATGTGTTTATAAATCAGTCTTACGCCTATCTTCTGTCCGTACTCCCACCTCTGATGCTCGACTTCAAGAATTCTCGAGGGCTGCACCGTTCCTGTGGAACTCGCTTCCCTCCTCCGTTAGATGCTCACCCAGTCTCCACTCCTTCAAAAAATCATTAAAAACCCACTTCTTCATAAAAGCGTATCAATTAAACTGTTACTAGCTCCCAACTGATTCCTCTTCTGCAACTGTCAGTAGTCTAATACTATCCTTACCTTTTGTGTCACTTTACCCCACTCCCTCTAGCATGTAAGCTCATTGAGCAGGGCCCTCAATCCCTCTGTTACTGTGTCACTATACCCCACTCCCTCTAGCATGTAGCCCCATGTAGCCAAAGCGCAGCTTAAGCGGAACAGGGCCTTGACAGGGGTTAGGAGGCGGGCCCAGGAGGAACAGACAGGACAGGTGGGTTATGGGATATGCGGGATTGGCTATTTAAGGGAGGAGCCATTTTGTAAGGTTCACTTCTAATTTCCTACCCGGTTCAGTTTGTGTGCATCCCGGTGCTCTCTAGACTTTCTGGGTAGGGTTTCTCTTTTGTCTCCTCTGCAGGGCCATGGATATCGTGGAGAAGCTTTTGGAGGGAATCAGGACAGCGGCGCGGCAACAAGGAGCGGATTGGGTGCAGGCCCAGCTGGGCCCGGTCCTTGCTGCGGCAGCAGGACAGGAGGCCGGAGACTCACGCCCGGCGAGGGCCAGGAGGCCCCCGAGGCGTTTGAGCCCGGGAGGAGAACCGGAGGTCGGTGGCACGGGAGTGCAGGAGACAGCCAGTGGAAGTCGTAGCAGGCCCAGGAGCTGCCTGGTTGAGGCTCTGCCTCCCAGTGTGCGGCCGGGGCTTCGGCGTGGTGAGTCGAGACGGGCGGCTGCCCTGGACATCGATGCACCAACCCCTAACACGGAGGGGGCCGTGCGCGGAGCAGGATCCAAGATGGCGGCCGGACGGCCTAGTGCGGGGCCTGGCGGGGCGGGGTCTCGGCCCAGGAGGGCACCCCCATCGGTCTTGGCGGTGGACTGCAGCACGCGGACTGGGACGGTCCACGACGGGCCCATCGTACAGCAGGCAAGTGCAGGGGCTCCTTCCGGGGGTCCCCTTGGCGTGGTGGGCAGGCGGGGAGTGAGGCCCGATTCCAGGGAGCGGGCGGACGGGGAGGCGGGTAGGCGAGCGGCCCAAGGGGAGCAAGGGTCGGGCGGAAGGCCCCTGGGGGGGGTGCGGGATGCTGCGAAGGGGTCCCGCGGAGTGCAGACTGGGCGGGCTTCCGTGGGAGGGGATGGGGGGTCCCTCGGTAGTTCTCTTGCGGGGCGGAAGGTATTGCCTGCGGGTTCGATGGATGTTAGGAGGGTGGTAGAGGGTAAGGGGAAAGGTAAGGCCCCGAGGTCCGGTCGGTCGGGGATAACTGTCTCGGGGAGCGGGGTGTCACCATCCGCGTCCGTTGAAGGCCCCGGGGGAGGTGCCCCTGGTCTGGGTTCCGTAGGTGTAGTGGTAGGTCGGGCTGCGGCGGGGTTGGGGCGCGGGGCGGGAAGCGGGGAGGGTGGGCCTAGTTCGGAGTCGGGTAGTGCTAGCCCCTCGCCGGTGAGGGCCCCCAGGACACGCAGACGGAGGCCCCGGCGCAGGCGCGCAATGTCAGGGAGTTCGGCAGGGTCCGGGTCCCCCAGGTTGTCTCAACGGGGGTTGGCATCCAAAGGCGATGGTAGGAGTCGTAGTCCACGTGGCAGGGCTCTCAGGGCCTTTGGGGCGCGACGGCGGGAGGATACCCGGCGGGAGGCTTTGGCGGTTAGCAGGCGCTCCCCGGTTCGGGACGGGAAGGTGGTGGGGGAACAGTACGCCTTGCCCAGGACTTCTTCTCCTCTTTCCAGGTCCCGGAGTCGCTCCTCATCTGATTTTTCCAGGCACCGGGTGGGATCCCTGGTTGGCGGGATATCGGCGGATGGCGTTCATCCTGGACGAGCAGTGACGGACTGCGCAGCCCCGGGTGTCCTCGGCCCCAGGGGCTTGGCCGGTGAGTCTATTGAATCGCTACAGTCCAGTGCACTAGTACAAACACTGCAGTCACTACTCCACTCACTGGGGGCGGGGGGTGGCACACAAGGTAGCGTAGGGCAGGTGTGGACGCAAGGGGGAGGGGAGGTGGGGCCCGGTCTAGGGACCCCGGCGGTAGTTGCGGGCGGGGACGCTGTGTCGGCTTCCAGCGTGGGTGAGGCGGGAAGCGAACGGGCGGAGTTGACGGGGGGGGTGACGGAAGCAGCGAGGCAACATGCGTATGTGTCCTTCGCGGGCCCGCTGGGGGTGCACCTCAAGCAGGAGGTGAAAGATAAAATCTGGAAGGGGGAATTTTGCGAGATTTTCTCGCTTCTTCCCTTGGAGGACTTTCTTGACCTCAAGGAGGAGGACAAAAAGGACGAAAAGAAAGAGGAGGAGGAGAAACGGCGGAGGTATCGCAAGATACCGAAGTCTTTTGGTAACTGGCTAAGGGCATTCTGTATCCTAGCCAGCGTGATCGGGGAAAAATCTCCGGGCTCCTGCTCGTCCCTGTTTTGCTACTTGGACGGCATATGGGAGGCATACCGCACCTATGGCGGATTGGCATGGTGGCGGTATGATGAGCAGTTCCGGCAGCGGCTGGCGGCGAATCCGGGCATGCGGTGGGACCAGATGGACCTGCCTCTCTGGATGAAGCTCATGATGGCACAGAAGGCGCAGCCCTTTCAGCACGCGGCTGGCGCTAAGGGTCAGTCCTCCTCGTCGGCCGCCTCGCAGAAGGGCTTATGCTGGCTCTTTAATGAGGGCCAGTGCAAGTGGGGCGCAGCCTGCCGCTTCAAGCACGAGTGCTCGGGTTGCGGTGGGGCTCATGGGCTCCAACGTTGTTTCAAGAAAGGGAAGTCCGGGGGGACAGGAGCCTCTGCCGCGGTTGGCGGCGGAGGGTCTCCCACTACCTCGGGGGCTAACCCCAGTGAAATTAGACGCGATGGAGCCCTGGCTAAACCGCTACGGTAACAGGGCAGACGCGGAGCTGCTTAGAGCGGGGTTTGGGCAAGGGTTTGTCATTCCGTTTCGGGAGAGGGGTGGCACTGCTTGCCCTCATAATCTCAAGTCCGTGGTGGAGTTCCCAGAGGTGGTTCGGGAGAAGTTGGACAAGGAAGTGCGGTTGGGTAGGATGGCGGGGCCTTTTGTGGCCCCGCCACTGGCGGGCCTTCGGGTCTCTCCCCTCGGGGTGGTCCCCAAGAAAGAAACAGGGAAGTTTCGGCTCATTCACCATCTTTCCTATCCTAAAGGGGAGTCGGTGAACGACGACATTGACAGGGACCTATGCTCGGTCTCTTACGCATCATTTGACCAGGCGGTCGAGCTGGTGAAGAGAGCTGGGCGTGGTGCGTTGATGGCCAAGGTGGACATCGAGGCTGCTTTTAGGTTGCTTCCGGTGCACCCGGCGTGTCATCACCTGTTGGGGTGCTTCTTTGAAGGGGGCTACTTTGTGGATTTGTGCCTTCCCATGGGGTGCTCCATTTCGTGCTCTTACTTTGAGAAGTTTAGTTCATTTCTCGAGTGGGTGGTGCGGACGGAAGCGGGAGATAAAGCGGTGGTGCACTATCTGGATGATTTCCTGTGTGTGGGGCCGGCCGGATCTCCCGCGTGCCAGCACTTGTTAGGTACCATCCAATGGGTGGCGGGCTGCTTTGGGGTGCCGCTGGCGGCAGATAAAACTGAGGGCCCGACTGAGTGCCTTAGTTTCCTGGGTCTGGAGATAGATTCAGTGCGGGGGGAATGTCGGCTGCCGCTGGCAAAGCTGGAAGGTTTGCGCGGCGTGGTGGCAGAGGTGCGTCGGGCACGAAAAGTGACCCTGCGCCGACTGCAGTCATTGGTTGGAATGCTCAATTTCGCCTGTAGGGTGATACCCATGGGTAGGGTGTTTAGCCGCAGCTTATCGGCGGCTACCGCGGGGATTAGGTCCCCTCACCATTTCATCCGGGTATCTTCGTCCATGCGGGCGGACTTGGGGGTGTGGGATACCTTCCTCAGGGACTTTAACGGGACGGTGTTCTTTCGGCAAGGGGGCGTGTCGACAGCTGAGCTAGAGCTGTACACCGACGCGTCGGGTAGCGTGGGTTTTGGGGCCTACTTTGGTGGGAGCTGGTGTGCTGAAAAATGGCCGGAGGCATGGGGGCAGAGCCCCCTCATGCGTAACCTGGCGTTTCTGGAGCTGTTCCCACTGGTGGTGGCGCTGGCGCTGTGGGGGGACCGGTTGAGGGACAGGAAAGTGGTTTTCTTCTACAACATGTCCGTGGTGCACGCGGTTAATAATCAGTCTGCAGCATCGAGGCCGGTGGTAACTCTGCTGCGGCGCTTTGTTTTGTTGTGCATGTCCCTGAATGTGGTTTTTCGCGCGCGCCATGTGCCTGGGTACTTGAACGAGGTGGCTGACGCTCTGTCTCGTTTTCAGTGGTCCCGGTTTCGAACGATGGCCCCGGAGGCCCAGGACAGGGGTCAGGCGTGCCCGATCGAGATGTGGCAGCTAGGAGCGTCCTGCTTGGCGGACTCGTGAAGGCTTCGCTGGCACCGGCCACATGGGCCGCATACAGTAAGGTCTGGAGTTCATGGGAACGTTCCTGGGGCGGGCTGGGCCGAGGGGTACGAGGGGAGCCGCCTCTGGATGCCTTCTTGTGGTTTACCTTTCAATTACTGGCGGGGGGCGCCTCCCCGGCGGTGATTGACCGGAACATGGCTGCAATGGCGTTCTGGTTCAAGCTCCATGGTGGAGCGGATCTTACCAAGGCGTTTATTGTCCGGCAAGCACTCAAAGGGTATCGGAGGGCTCGGAGGGCCCCCGACGCTAGGCGCCCGGTGTCGGTGCATGTGCTGGACGGGCTTGTTCGGGCGCTGCCCTCCATTTGTTTCAATGCATTTGAGGTGTCGCTATTCCGTGTGGCATTTCTTTTGGCTTTCTTTGGGGCGTTCCGCGTCGGGGAGTTGGTGAGCAACACCCGGGCGGCCACGGGGGGCTTACAGGTGTCTGGGGTACGTATACTGGATGGGAAGCTGGTGGTACACTTGGCTAGGTCCAAGACGGATGTGGAAGGCAAGGGCCGGGACGTTACGCTGGGGGCCCTGCCGGGCTCGGCATTGTGCCCAGTAGCTGCGGTGTCGGAGTATTTGGGTCAGAGGCCCGCGGTTGGCGGGTCCCTGTTGGTCCATGCGGATGGCTCGTCGCTCTCTCGCTTCCAATTTCAGAAAGTTTTCAGTCTGAGTCTGGGTCGGATGGGACTGGATGCCAGCGCATACGGCACCCACTCCTTTCGTATTGGGGCGGCCACGGAGGCCACACGTCTAGGTTTGGGGGATGAGGTAGTCAAGCGGATTGGGAGATGGGAATCTGTTAGGTTTCGCTCATATGTACGCTTGGGTATGTTGGAACACTAAGGGACATTGGGGCGGCCTGGGGGGTACGGGTGGTTTTATCCTGTGTTTTTTCTTTCTTCCCCAGGCCGGGTCGCTTGGATCGTGGGTCATTCCTTCATTTTCTGGGCCGGACGGAGGGCTGCAGCTCGAGCTCAAGGCCAGCAGCTGGGCTTTCCGGAGGACCAGCTCGTAGTGCGCTGGTGGGGGTATCGGGGCTTCTGCTGGGGGGACGTCTGCAGGGCAATATTTGGTATGGTCGCAGGCGGGGCGCGGCCAGATATGCTAGTTTTACATGCAGGCGGTAATGACCTGGGCCTCACCCCGCAGCGGAGGCTGGTAAAATGGATGAAGCAGGATCTTAACCGGTTGGTTGATCTGCTTCCCGGGGTGATGCTGGTATGGTCGGAGATTGTTCCGAGGCAGCGGTGGCGTTACGCCCGGGACCCGGTAGCCATTGATAGATGCAGGGGTAAGGTGAACAGCCTGATGGCAAGTTTTGTTAGGAAACTGGGGGGAGTGGTGGTAAGGCACCAGGAACTGGAGGAGGGGTTGGATGGGTATTACCGCTCGGACGGTGTACACCTTTCGGCAGTGGGTTACGACCTGCTAAACTTGGGTCTGCAGGAGGGGATGCAGAGGGCGTTCCTTCTCCGGGGTGGCGGAGCTCAGACGGCTTAAGGGGTCAAGGTCTGAGCTTGTGGCGGGATAGGGAGCTGAGAGAGAGGACATAGGCTCCCTATGAGGAACGTGAGGAACATGGAAAAAAGTGGAATTATGGTCAATGGTGGTTTCGAGTCCTGGAGGTGGCTCAGAACCTGGTGGGGCAGGGGTATCCGGGTATACCCCTGCCATGGTTACTTATGGTTGGCACTTGTTCGGTTCAAGTTGGCGAGGTTGGAAAATGTCGTTACATATTTGTATTTGTTATGTTGGGGGTCATTGCCCTCTATTAAAAAGAAGGATACGGATGAGAGGGGCGGAAGGTGGGGGCAATGACCCATGTTTATATGTTAATTTATTTAAAGCAATATTATCGTTATATATTATTTAAATTATTTAATAAAGCTGTGGACAAATTTTCCCATATACCAGGTGTCAGTGTGTTATTGGGTTAGGTATGTGGGGGGTTTTTGTCCAAGGTTCCGCCAGCCCATATGGCGACTATACACCGGTCATGTAGCCCCATGTAGCCAAAGCGCAGCTTAAGCGGAACAGGGCCTTGACAGGGGTTAGGAGGCGGGCCCAGGAGGAACAGACAGGACAGGTGGGTTATGGGATATGCGGGATTGGCTATTTAAGGGAGGAGCCATTTTGTAAGGTTCACTTCTAATTTCCTACCCGGTTCAGTTTGTCCCGCCCACCCTCCCTATATTTTATGTTTAGATAGGGGTTTCCCGTTTTTTTCACAGCGGCGGGATAGGGAGCTGAGAGAGAGGACATAGGCTCCCTATGAGGAACGTGAGGAACATGGAAAAAAGTGGAATTATGGTCAATGGTGGTTTCGAGTCCTGGAGGTGGCTCAGAACCTGGTGGGGCAGGGGTATCCGGGTATACCCCTGCCATGGTTACTTATGGTTGGCACTTGTTCGGTTCAAGTTGGCGAGGTTGGAAAATGTCGTTACATATTTGTATTTGTTATGTTGGGGGTCATTGCCCTCTATTAAAAAGAAGGATACGGATGAGAGGGGCGGAAGGTGGGGGCAATGACCCATGTTTATATGTTAATTTATTTAAAGCAATATTATCGTTATATATTATTTAAATTATTTAATAAAGCTGTGGACAAATTTTCCCATATACCAGGTGTCAGTGTGTTATTGGGTTAGGTATGTGGGGGGTTTTTGTCCAAGGTTCCGCCAGCCCATATGGCGACTATACACCGGTCATGTAAGCTCATTGAGCAGGGCCCTCAACCCCACTGTTCCTGTGTGTCCAACTTGTCTGGTTACAACTACATGTCTGTTCGTCCACCCATTGTAAAGCGCTGTGGAATTTGATGGCGCTCTATAAATATCATAATAATAATAAGAATAAGATACATTATTATTCTTCTAAATTATATTTTAGTTCTATAAATTGTTATTAGTAAGTCACCTAAACTCACACCCCACTCACACCCCTAAAATGTAAATGTCCCTCTCTGTCCATTGAAATGTTGGGGGGGCTCAGTTAAACAAGCGTGTCATTATGGAGATCCAAGATGGATGTTTTAAAATTTGCGTACTTGATATAATTGTATATATAATTTGGCTAAACTCAGGACAGTTGGCACGTATGATTAATGTAGAACTGTTATAGAGTTTATCCCATCTGCTTCCGTCTGCTGATACTTCACATCATAAGAATGAGATGTAATCACTGGCAATAGAAATCGGAACGTTAATCGTGTAACCTTACAGATAAAGTCTATAGATGGGGAGGTGGGTTATACACTGTGATCCAGTAAGTATATTTCTTGGACAGTCTCTGGGACACCACATACCATTAAAGCAACACTTTTCTAATTGCATACCAGTGCAATTGCACGTGTGAAGGAGCCATTCTCCACATCTATATAAAGTTATTCTAAGCACCATAACCACTTCATTTTACTAAAGGGTTTCTGGTCCCAAACCCCTGCCATGCAGCGTTAACAAAAATGTTTCATTCGGGGCGGAGCCTGACCACGAGCCGGAGCGGTCGCACCTCAGCAAGGCTCCCGACCGCAACCTGAAAAAAAACCAGACGAGTGGGGAATAAAACCCCCAACTTACCCACTCCTGACCAGGGGCACCATCGGTACTCTCCCCTACAACCTCCCATGCCGTTTGTGTGCCCGGCACGGGTTAACCGCCGGAAGCGCAGACCCGCGGCCTATAAGCCGGCTGCAGCCCTCGATTGGACGGTATTCCTCGACGGCCTCGATCAGCCAGAGGACTCAGCAGGGGACGATCCCTATATAGCACCCTCACCCACTCGGACAGAAATGGGCCGCCGGTCCCAGAAGCCCCCACCGGAGACGGCTTCTGGGTCCAGGGATATCAGCACCATGCTGCAACAACACAGGCCGCCAGCCAAAATGGCGGGAGCGGCGGAGCAGGACACCATGAAGGTACTCAGGGGTCCCAGCCCACATGCCCAATCCCCAGAACAGGTACCTACACCAGGGGGAACCACTGATGGGTCTGCCCCAGTCACCCTGCGGGACTTCCAACACCTAATTGGGGAAATAAAAAACCTCCTGGCGACCAGCATAGCAGCCATTAAATCTGACGTGCAGGCTATAGATGTCAGGGTTCAGGCCACAGAACGATGTTGCTAACATCAAACAGGTACTGACAACCTTGCAGGACACAGTACTGGCACTCCAGAATCAACAGCAAGCACTCTCCCTCCACTATATAGCCCTCGACGACAGGACAAGGCGAAACCACATAAAAATAAGAGGAGTACCAGACGACGTCTCCTCAGACGAATTACCTCACTACTTGAGACGCCTCGTGGCCGCCATCCTGCCACCCACACAGGCAAAGAAATTTAACACGGATGGGATATACCGCCTGCCACCTTCGGGCAGGACAGCCCCAAGCTTGGCCTGAGACGTGATTGTCCGCTGTGCTGCCTCCCAAGACAAAAGAATCCTGATGACCGCTCTCCGGGGCAAGACGCCACTCACATTTGAAGGCGCACAGCTTAACATCTACCAAGACCTCACCAGAGCCACGCTACAATGGCGCAGATCGCTGAACCAAGTCACCAGCACCCTCAGAGAAGCGGGGATAGAATACCACTGGAGGTCACCCAGATTCCTGGTGGTCACTAGACACGGAACTGTCCACAAACTCTCCACACTTGAGGAGTTCCCGACATTCTGCCACGCTTTGGGCATACCCGCACCCAACCAGGCCACTGACAAGCGACCTACTCCTGAGGCCTGACTCCAACAACAGAGACTTTACCACACATGTTTTACGTTGCACAGTTATAACTACACATAATCTGCCGGCCTTGAACCACTCCTAGCTCACCTCATCCCCCCCCACTGACAAGAGGGAGCGACCACTCCAAACCTACGTACCCCCCCCCCCAGGCCCCGATGGGCCCTGGGTATATATAGAAGAAGGCCATAACTCAGAACCCGATAGGGTTACTACACACATACTATGGTTACTCACCCATTCTCCCGAGGCAATTCACACACTCACGATAACATACCATTGCAGGCCCACATTCTCTAGTACATGATTTCGTTTAAATGCTATTGTTCATGCCGTACTATGTTTTCATGATTATGTTTGATGTACAGTTCAAATATTCTTGACCCGCAAGGGTATGAAAAAACTAAATTTCAATAAAAAGAGATTGACAAAAAAAATGTTTCATTCTGGAGATTATCTGGCTCGTACCTGCTCTACTGAAAATATGGCATATTGCATGTGTTTAATGATCAATTAATCTCCTGCCTGGTTATCGTTGTCAGAGGAGATTTTGCTGCCCTGGTACAGAATATTACGGAAACATTCAAGTTTTTTTGTTTTTTAATACAGATATAAACCCTCGGCTTCTGTAGCACTTTTTAGAAACATTCCGCTCTGTGTTTACACAGAAAGCAGATGCTGGGTGTGTCTGCGTTTCCAGTTTATTCCGTTGGATTTTACAAGAGAAAACTCGCTCTGGTTGGTTTAACGCGTGAGTAAAGGTTAAATGCCAAATAAGTGAAATTGATGGGAGCTGAGAGACTGCGAGAGTTAATTATCACCAGTGTCTGGGACTGACGGCTTTCCAAGCACCCTGCATTTACCGATTTACACATACACTGGCTTTATAACACTTACATGTTATTTACTAGAGGGAAAAGTTACATTTAAGGCCAAAGTAATCAAACTGAGAGCATGGTTTTGAGAATTTTTCCAGTTTGGCTTTTTTAAATGACCACTATAGTGCCAGGAAAACAAACTTGTTTTCCTGGCACTATATGGTCTTTAGGTTCCCCCCACCCTTAGGGAGGAAGGGGTTAAACACTTACATTTCTCCAGTGCCGGACTCCCGCGGCGCTGGGGACTCTCCTCCCTCTATGAACGAATGTGCATGTGCAGCAAGAGCGCGCGCAGTCAGTCCATAGAAAAAGCATTCTCAATGCTTTCCTACGGACGCTGGCGTCTTCTCACTGTGAAAATCACAGTGAGAAGCGCGGAAGCGTCTCTAGCGTCTGTCAATGAGACAGCCACTAGAGCAAGCAAGCATGTCAAACTCGCAGGCTGGCGAGCCGCGAGTGTATGCTCAGTGTTATAGCAGAGTAGGCACCTGCTTTTCCCACATTGCAGGTGCCCACTCTGCTAACACTTACCCAGCCGGGGAGGAGGGCCAGTGAAGGAGCTCAGTTTTCCAGCTCCTCACTGCTCCCTCGCGCACGCTGACTGAAGTGAAGCCGAGTGCCGGAATATGACGTCATAATCCGGCATCACTAAACCGCGCGCGGGAGCAGTGAAGAGCAGGAAGGACCCCAAGGAGAGGCCCCTCATCGGCTCCATAAGGTAAGAAGCAGTAAATTAGGTGTAAGTGTGTGTGTGTCTGTCAGTGTGTGTGTCTGTCAGTGTGTGTGTCTGTCAGTGAGTATGTGTGTCTGTCTGTGTGTGTGTGTGTGTCTGTCTGTCAGTGAGTGTGTGTCAGCATGTGTGAGTCTGTATGTGTGTGTGTGTCTGTCAGTGAGTATGTGTGTGTGTCTGCCAGTGTGTGTGTGTCTGTGTGTGTGTGTCTGTCTGTCAGTGTGTCTGTCTGTGTGTGTGTCTGTGAGCAAGTATGTGTGAGTATGTGCGTGTGTGTGTCTGTCCGTGTGTCTGTATGTGTGTGTCTGTCCGTGAGTATGTGTGTGTCTGTCTGTGTCTGTCAATGTGTGTGTGTCTGTCAGTGAGTATGTGTGTGTGTGTGCGGCCCACATAAACTTAAACCTTGTTTATGTGGCCCGTGCCACACTTTGAGTTTGACATGCTTGCACTAGGGGCTGGATTAAACCATATGTAAACATAGTGGTCCTTTAAATATTAAATTCACTTTAAATTCTCCCTTTAGTGAATCAACCGATCTGATCAGTTCGGTTAATAACTGACACCAATAAATATTATGATTTTACTCAATAAGAAGAATTTGACGATATTTCTGCTCGGTAACCCAGTAGTAAACGTGGGGTGTAAATGAAGTTCTGGTTAGTTTCAATGTCCATAAATCAGTTCTAGTTTTACTGTGAATTGCGAGAGGACAGGGCTGCAGGTTTGGTAAATGTGGCCCGAGTCAGGTACCCATCAGAATTGAAATGCCAGCGCACTCTCTGTTTAAATGTGTAAATGTGCTCATATTTACCTTGTTCCGGTTACCGGCCTAATCTCTGCAAGGCGTGCCCGCTGTCCCTTAAAGCTGCTAAGAGGCCTCGTTCCATCCATTCAAAGCTGTATAAAGAGAATTAGGAAGAATTGGCAGTGAAATTGTATAATAAAATCCTCCTTGCATATTTTGGTCCAAAATGGATAATTCTGCTGCTAATTCAGCTTAACTCTCTGTCTAGTGAATAACAACCATTAATAAATTTAAACAATGTATATATATATATATATATATAAAAGCGTATCGAAGATCCTGTAGATTTCCTCTATAGCTACGTGCAGACTCCTTTCACAACGGGAAGAGACCCCCAATCAGGTTCTCATCACTCTGTTATTTGGACTCTGTTATCGTCCCACTCCCACAAATCCTTGTCAAGCAGCGGTTTACGAGACAAGTGGTTTATCCTCAAGGAGCAATTCCACGCCTGTTTACTGATCGGGGCGAAGCACGTCCGTTGGCAGAGGCGCATTCTGTAAACGCACACCGCACAAAACATCCCTCTCTCCGGAGATGGGAGAGAGCGCAGTGCAAGCCAGGCGTATGGCATGCGCATGCTGCGTACACAACTTGGTCAAATCGGGCATTCTGTTTGCATTAATGACAGCTCTGTGCGGATGGCTTAAATCGCTGTGATTTTATAAATCCCGCCGCTGAGCGAGTTTCTACTTACAATTTCGCAACATTACACAAGTGCTTAGAGTGGCTATTTTTCATATATATTAAAAATGGTCATTAATGTAGAAATAACCTCCTGGTCCTTATTTATTATTAAATAGAATTATTATTATTATTAAATAGAACCTAGAACTTAAAATCAATCCTTGTAACAAGTCAGCGCCGTGGGAGGAGAGTAAAGACTTCGAGGAAATTATCACGAAAAGCTTCTGTTTATCTGGAATTACTGTCCCCAATATGAATTGGCTCGTCACCCAAAACGCTCCTTTTCTTGCAGTGTGAAATTATTTTGAATGTCCACTCCTTCCCGAATTAGTGCTACATCTCTCTCCGCCGCGACGCCCGGAGTATGTGCCTGCACTTGTCTCCGGCAATATTTCCAACAACCTGTCTGTGACTGTGGCCTTTGTGTTATTTTATGGGGGTCGGTAATATTAATTGAATTCCATGGATTTGACAACTGCTTTACAAAACGAAGGCCACAGAAAGCTAGAATTAGATCATTCCTCAACTACTCCGTATCTCTGTCTGTATTTTATCATTTTGTTTTAACCCCTTAAGGACCAAACTTCTGGAATAAAAGGGAATCATGACAAGTCACACGTGTCATGTGTCCTTAAGGGGCTAAACAAGACTTGACTCTCGCTACATCCTGTCTGAGCCGGACGTTACTTCGGATTCCCTCAGCACAGAGACCTCATTATACCGTCTATCACAATCCCCCAATCACACAGACCATGCCACACACCGGGAGCTTGTTTTGCTGAAACCGGTTCCACCACTGAATTGCTTCAGGGAAGACAGATTAAGACTGTGTTCTCTGTACTGTCAAGACGTATTCTCCCTTGGTAAACACAAGTAATAATTAGCATTCCCCCAGTGAATACCCAATCTGGGTGTAATCTACCTGTATAATGCTGAGTGTTTGCAGAGGAAGCAAAGCCTGCACTCTCTCGTTTATCATCTGCCCATCTGCAACGTTTCATGGGTTTCTGACTGTAGTAATAGGCTGTCCTATCACAGAATATTCCCTTATTTAACACGGAGCGTATCAATGTCCTGCCATAGAATATTCCCTCATTTAACATGGAGCGTATCACTGTCCTATCACAGAATATTCCCTTATTTAACACGGAGCGTATCAATGTCCTGCCACAGAATATTCCCTTATTTAACATGGAGCATATCACTGCGCTAAACAAAAAACATTAAATGCAAAAATTAACGGAAAGGTAAAGGCCCGCAAGGTGATGCAAGTGCTACGTTCCACTGTGTTAGTATGAAGGTGAAAAAGAGCGTTTAAGACCTTCCGTGGATTATTAACCCCTTAAGGACACAGCTTCAGAAGCTTGTCTTACGCTTAATGACACAAGCAATTTTTGCATTTTCTTGCTGTATGCGTTCAACTGCAATTTGCATCTCTCGTTTATTGCACCGACACATATTATATACTGTTTTTTAAAGGACATAAAGGGCTTTAATTTGATGTAACATATATATATAAATGCTTATTTATTATTAAATACAGAAAAAAATACAGAAAAATGCAAAAAAAAAGAGAAATGTGTTTTTTTGTACAGTTTTTGCAATAATAATGTGTGCCTAATTAGTGCAGGTTAAAGAAAGTAATTAAAAATAAATGTATTTAGTTGTCCTGATTTACAGAATATATAACGTGTCTGGGATTTTAAGTTTTTTTTGGTAGTTACAGGTCACAAAGCACAAGGAGTAAAATAAACTTTTTATGTGGAGCGATTTTAGAATTTGGTATTGTGGTGGAATCTCGGTAAAAATAAATTTAGTAGGCCGAGATTACCACGTGGCATGTGTACGTGCATATGCTGACGTATCGATCAGTTGGTTGCACGAGGCAAGATACGATCAGTAGTGTACGGAGCATGTGCAAGAATACAGGATGTAGTATTCCCCCTCCTCCATTGTGCTGGACAAGCCATGCGGTCAAACAGGAAGTTAATTCTTATTTGTGTTGATTGGTTAAGAGAATGTGCGGGTGGAGCTTAATATGGGAGGAGTTATGTGCCTATATAAGGAGCCTGCACTATTGTCCGGGGCTCAGAACTTGCTGTATTTTGGTGACGTTAGTCCCTCTGAGTCCCGATCGGTGATCCAATAAAGAATCTCTTCCTTCCTGAAGAAACCTGTGTCCATCTCTCTGTGCTTCGCTTCCGTCAGTTTCTCCGGTATCATTTGGTGCATTGGCCGGGAAGCTCATCGTTCAACGGTAGCTGAGAGGCAGAGGCGTGAGACGGTCTATCTTTGCCCACGTTCTCTACGGCTGCACCCCTGAACTTCTGCGTGGACCTCCCTTCGTCTCGGCGCCACTGGTCTGTTGTCCAGGAGATCATCGGCCTCTACGTGAGAAGTGCTGGGGTGTCCCCGTCGATGAGTGTGAACTCAGGTTCAGGAACGAGGAGGTAAGACAACTGCTGTTTTAGACGGCAGGACCCACTAGGGGTATACCGATTGTGCGGTAGGCCCAAAGGGGTTTTGAATCTGTGTATCTGCCCCCTCTGTCGGAGGGAAGGAGCGAAGGCGCACCGCTCGATCGAACGCTCTTTAGTCAGACCGTTTGATTTTGTTAGTCAGGCGGGGTCCTGGTGTAAATAGCCCTAGCCGGACACCGGTGTCTTGTCTAGACTAGCGTTCTAGGGTGTATATTACGTTCGCTAGGTCGGAGGGACCGGGAGACTAAGCGGCGCCTGTGTAAATTCGGTTCGCTAGCTCTCAACCTATCTGGGCTAAGTGGGAAGGCGTGTAAATTTGGAACCCACTAGACTTTTGATAGTGCGACTAAGAGGCGCCTGTGTAAATTCGGTTCTCTAGCTCGCTATATGTGGTGATTGGGCAGTGTGGCTAACCAAAACGGGTGTATATAGTTTTAGGTAGTCCATCAAGGTACTGGCCAATAGTTTAGTTGGGAATTGTAAATGTGTTAACGATTGTTTAGTAAAGTGTATATCTTGTTAGATAGCGCGAGCTCAGCCGTCTAGCGAGAGTGTTAATAGTGTGTTGCTGTATTATAGTGCACGGTACCATAACCCTGTATATTTACTGACACTGTATATAAGTACTAATCATTGTCGTCCATTGCATGTTTAACACCATAACCACTAATAATTGTATTGTGACCTTAACTTGTGCTTTGACCTATGCTAACCGTACTGTAACCGCTATTTGTAAAAGACGATGTTACTGGGGTGTGTTATAGACGGGTAATTCGTATATAGAGAATTATAGCGTGGGTGACTGTATAGTTACGCCAAAGGGCATAATATTGATTATATAGTGACTGGTGTAACAGCTGTGTGTGTACGGGAATTCCCTGAGTGTTTATTGTTATTGTGTAAGTTTCACTTGGTAACCGTACCACGTGGTGCTGTTGCCAGAGGAAACGGGTGTGACTGTTGAATAGTACGCGTGTATAGTATTCGTTGTCGACGACGTTCCATTGTTAAGTATGGGTGCGTCGCAGTCAACGATTCCGGATCCCTTAGGTTGTATGGTGAAGAATTTTAAAAAGGGATTCAAAACTTGTGATTTTGGGGTTAAAATGTCTCCTGTACGTTTGGTCACTTTGTGTACTAGGGAGTGGCCTACTTTGGTTGCGGCATGGCCGCCACGTGGCAGTTTGGATCCAACTCTGGTACAGCGCTTACACGTGGCTGTATCAGGTAGGCCTGAACTTTACGGCCAGTTTCCTTATGTTGATTGTTGGAGACAGGCCGTAAATGACTCGCCAAAATGTCCTCCGGACATGCCACGAGGAGCAATGTCGCCTCATGGTAGCTAGGACTTGTTCGTCCACTAGGACTGGTGTTAGGCCCATTTTGGACACGCCCCCTGAGTCCGAGATCCCTTTGCCGCCCCCTTACTTCCCGTTAAGAGGAAGTGACGCAAACGCAGGAAGTCCTGCAACCCTTCCCTCATTACCCCCATCCACTTCCGCTTCCTCCTCCAGTACAGGATCCACCCCCCCTCGTACTAAATCTCCCCTTCCGGAATCAGAACCAACCCCCATTAAAAACGAATATCCTGATTTGGCGCCACTTCAGACTTCCGGTCAAGCTTCATCTAGCTCGACTCGAAGTGTTCTATTTACCACCTTTTCCCAAAACCAAGCTCCCACATCCCCATACCCTACTTCTCCCCGACTGGAACCTATGACTGACGCCCCTCCACGTAGCCCCATACAGACCCGACAGTTGACCGGTGCCCAACAATTAAGACACTATCAGATGCCTCTTCGTCTGAATCCTGGGCCAGCCTATATCGATGCCGCAGGCCAAATGGCACATGCTGACCCAGTCTTTGTATACGTCCCATTCACGACAACCGATCTTTTAAACTGGAAGACCCACAATTCCTCGTATACTGAGAAACCACAAGCTATGACTGATCTGTTCACCTCAATAGTACAGACACATAACCCGACATGGGCTGATTGCCAGCAGTTATTAATGACTTTGTTTAACAATGAGGAAAGGACAAGAATAAATCAAGCAGCCATTAAAGCACTAGAGGATAAAGCCCGTACTTTAAACCAAGCCAATCCATCAGCATGGGCCGCAACACATTATCCCAACACCGATCCCGATTGGAATGTAAATGGTGCTGATATGGTTCAACTCAGAGCCTATAGAGACGCTATAATTGCTGGCATGAAAGCCGGAGGAAAGAAAGCCATTAACATGTCGAAGACAGTTGAGGTGATTCAGAAAAGCGATGAAGCGCCCAGTGTCTTTTATGACCGATTATTGGAGGCATACCGCTTGTATACCCCCTTTAATCCGGAAGACGCAGACAATTCCCGAATGGTGAACTCCGCCTTTGTCAGCCAAGCTTACGGAGATATTAAGCGCAAGCTACAAAAGTTAGAAGGGTTTGCAGGTATGTCAATCACCCAACTAATGATTCAACTACCACCTGTACGCTGATGACACTCAGATATACCTCTCCTCACCGGACCTCTCCCCGGCCGTCCTGCAACGTGTCACTGCTTGCCTCTCTTCCATCTCTGACTGGATGTCGTCACGCTTTCTCAAACTTAACCTCTCTAAAACTGAACTCCTTGTCTTTCCTCCTCCTAATACTGATCCTCCTCTCTCACTCTCCCTTCAAGTCAGTGATATCCACATAAGTCCATCCCTACAAGCGCGCTGTCTTGGCGTCATACTTGACTCTGGTCTCACCTTTGAGTCTCACATCCAGTTTGTTGCCAAGTCCTGTAGGTTCCAACTCAAAAACATAGCCCGCATCCGCCCCTTTCTTACGCAAGATGCTACCAAGGAGCTTGTCCATGCTCTAGTAATTTCCCGCATGGATTACTGTAACCCTCTCCTGATTGGTCTCCCCAAAAGCCGTACTGCCCCGCTACAGTCTGTAATGAATGCTGCAGCTAGACTGATTTTCCTATCCAGTCGGTCCTCTCACACCTCGCCCCTCTGCCAGTCCTTACATTGGCTCCCTGTATCCTATAGGAGTCAATTCAAAGTGCTAACCCATACATTTAAAGCACTGAACAATTCCAGCCCCTCTTATATCTCTTCACTGATCCAGAGGTATGCCCCTCCTCGTACCCTCCGCTCTGCCCGCGACCACCTCCTGACCGCTGCTCGCACCCGTACGGCCAACTCACGCTTGCAGGACTTCTCACGGGCGGCTCCTCTCCTATGGAATAACTTGCCTACTGCCATCAGACTCTCCCCTAGTCTTCAATCATTTAAGAAGGGCCTTAAATCCCATCTCTTCAGGAAAGCGTATGGCCTCCCAGAGTAATCTCTCCCTTACATACCTGTCCCTATGGGATAGTGCTTTGCTCTCTCCTCCAGCTCTGCTTCACTCCTACTTGATATTTCCTATCCTAATGTTTCTAATACCCCACCTCCTATAGACTGTAAGCTCATTTGAGCAGGGTCCTCTTCAACCTATTATTCCTGTAAGTTTTCTTGTAATTGTCTTATTTATTGTTACATCCCCCCCCTCTCAAAATATTGTAAAGCGCTACGGAATCTGTTGGCGCTATATAAATGGCAATAATAATAATAATAATAATAATGGAGGTAGCGAATAAGGTTTATATGAATAGGGAAACAGAAAGCAAGAAAGAGGAAGAGCGCAAGATGCGTAAAAAGGCTGATATGCTAGCGGTAGCGATCGCAGGCGTAGATAGACGGGGCCCAGATAGAGGCGATAGTAGATGGAGTAGGGAGCCTTTGAGTAGGAATCAGTGCGCGTATTGCAAGGAAGAAGGGCATTGGAGGAACGAATGTCCGCAAAGAGAGCAGTACGAGAGA
This sequence comes from Pelobates fuscus, assembly GCF_036172605.1. Lineage (NCBI taxonomy): Eukaryota > Metazoa > Chordata > Amphibia > Anura > Pelobatidae > Pelobates > Pelobates fuscus. The sequence continues at coordinate 10,633,052 of NC_086319.1, forward strand.
GACCAACCCAGGGCAGGCTACGGAAACTTTAGAGGCAGAGCGAGAGGTAGAGGAGGCCCCGGAGGGAGTAATGGTAATAGAGGGAGTAATGGGAACAGAGGAAGTGTTAGGGAAGACAGGTATATTCCAGCAGCGCAAAGGTCCCGCGATAGAGAAGGCAGGGACTTCGTAGGATTGGCTGACACGGTCATGGAGGACTATTGATACCGACCGGGCTCCATCCCCCTTGGTCGAGCGGAGCCTATGGTCGATGTATCAATAGGGGGGAAAAGGAGTGCGTTCATGATCGACACTGGTGCTGAACATTCAGTGGTGACTAATCTAGTTGCTCCTCCATCTGGAAGGACTATTACTGTGATAGGAGCAACTGGAAGAAGTGCTGAAAAACCGGTTCTTAAAAGTCGACTCTGTACATTGGGAGGCCACGTAGTAAAACATCAATTCCTTTATATGCCTGAATGTCCAGTCCAATTGCTGGGACGTGATATGCTATCAAAATTACAAGCGCAGATTACGTTCCTACCAAATGGAACAACATCTTTAAAGTTTAATGGACCTTCAGGTATCATGACATTATCCGTACCAAAGGAAGAAGAGTGGCGACTTTATACAGCGTTGACTAGCCAAAACCCTAGGAGTGATGAGACATTATTTAACATACCAGGAGTTTGGGCAGAGAACAACCCACCAGGACTGGCCCGCAATATTCCACCTATAAAAATTGAACTAAAACTTGGGGTTTATCCAGTGAGCCTAAGACAATACCACATCCCGCAGAAGGCTAAGAAGAACATCCAATCCTATCTGGATAAGTTCATACGGTATGGTATCCTAAAATTCTGTACTTCCCCCTGGAACACCCCATTGCTGCCTGTTCAAAAGCCCGGTACAGATGAGTATCGACCTGTGCAGGACTTGAGAGCAGTCAATGATGCGGTTGTTAGTATACATCCAGTTGTACCCAATCCATATAACCTGCTTGCTTTAATTCCGGGCGGGGCTACTTACTTCACAGTCTTAGATCTCAAAGATGCCTTCTTTTGCCTCCGAATAGCCGCAGAAAGTCAATGTATTTTCGCTTTCCAATGGGAGAACGCTGTAACGGGCTCAAAACGCCAGATGACTTGGACAAGCCTGCCCCAAGGGTTTAAAAATTCACCTACCCTATTTGGTTCAGCCCTAAGTCAAGATCTACTGGATTTCGAGTCCATCCCAGGAGAGTGTGTATTGTTACAATATGTAGATGACTTGTTGATAGCAGCAGTTACAAAAGAAATCTGTCAGCAAGCAACGCACGATCTACTACACATTCTCTGGAAGGCAGGATACAAGGTGTCTAGAAAGAAGGCTCAGTTGTGTTTGCCAACTGTCAAATATCTGGGATTCCATATCTCTGAAGGTCAAAGAATTATGGGGCCAGAGAGAAAAGAAGCTGTCTGCCAAATACCAATACCCAAGAACAGAAGACAAGTGCGAGAATTCTTGGGGGCAGCAGGCTTCTGTAGGATATGGATTCCCAGCTATGCGATACTGGCAAAACCTCTGTACGCAGCTATCAAAGGTACAGAGCACGACCCCTTCTTATGGACCCAAGAACAGCAGACGGCATTTGAAGATGTGAAGAAGGCTTTGATGAGTGCCCCAGCATTAGGTCTACCTGATCACACACGACCATTCTACCTGTATGTACACGAGCAAAGAAGAATGGCTGTGGGAGTATTGACACAGTACTTGGGATCATGGCAAAGACCTGTTGCCTACATGTCTAAGCAATTGGATGCAGTGGCCAGCGGACTTCCACCTTGTCTAAGAGCCGTAGCTGCAGCCGCCCTGCTAGTAGCTGAAGCCGATAAACTCACTCTGGGTCAAGAGCTTTATGTACGAGTCCCACATGCAGTACAGACGTTGTTGGATTACAAAGGAAATCATTGGTTTAGTAACAGCCGTATGACCAAGTATCAAGCAATGTTGTGTGAAAACCCAAGAGTGCATTTAGAGACTGTAAACACCTTAAATCCAGCTACCCTTTTGCCACAACCTACTGAAAGTCAACATGATTGTTTGGAAGTAATGGATGAAGTATTCTCAAGTAGACCAGATCTTCGTGATTTTCCCATCCAGAACCCCGATGTTCAATATTATACCGACGGCAGTAGTTATGTGAAAGAAGGGATCCGCTATGCAGGATATGCAGTAACAACAATAGACAAGGTGATAGAAGCTCGGCCACTGGCGAAAGGAACATCAGCACAAAAGGCAGAATTAATAGCACTAACACGAGCGTTACAATTGGCTGAAGGTTTAAGAGTAAACATCTATACGGACTCCAAATATGCGTTTTTAACCACTCATGCCCACGGAGCTTTGTATAAAGAAAGAGGACTACTGAATTCAGAAGGAAAAGAAATCAAATACGCAGCTGAAATCCTACAACTATTGGAAGCAGTGTGGGAGCCGAAAGAAGTCGGTATCATACATTGTCGAGCGCATCTGAGAGGAGATGGTGATGTAACCAAGGGAAATCGGATGGCAGATAGTGCAGCTAAGCGTGCCGCTGAATCAGGAAGACAGGAGTATGTGGGGCATATAGCTGCTCTTATACCAACTCCACTGTCCCAATGGACTCCAGTTTATACAGCTCAAGAAGAGGAGTGGTTAAAGACTGAACCAGGAAAGTATTTGGAGAACAAGTGGTATCAGCTAGAAGATGGAAGAATAGTCATACCAGCATCACTAGCGGTAGAAATTGTCCAAAATTATCATAACGGGACACATTCTGGGAGAGACAGTACTGAAGAATCTCTCAGAAAACATTTCTACATACCAAGATTGTCCAACTTGACTCAGGCCATTGTACGAAGATGTGTAACGTGTGCTAAAAATAATGCAAGACAAGGACCAGTAAAGCCACCAGGAGTCCAGTTTATGGGGGGACTCCCCATGTCCGATCTACAAATAGACTTTACAGTGATGCCTAAATCGGGTGGACATCGTTACCTGCTGGTAATTGTGTGCACCTATTCAGGCTGGGTAGAAGCATGTCCTACTCGTACAGAGAAAGCAGGAGAAGTTGTGAGATTCCTGCTACGAGAAATAATACCCCGATATGGACTACCCTGTTCTATAGGATCGGACAATGGTCCAGCTTTTGTTCATCAGTGCCTACAACAACTGACTCATATGCTTGGTATAAAATGGAGGCTTCATACTGCATATAGACCCCAGAGCTCTGGTAAGGTAGAGAGAATGAATAGAACTATAAAGAACCAGTTGGCTAAAATGTGTCAGGAAACCCAACTTAAGTGGAACGTTCTCTTACCCATAGCTCTATTGCGAATCCGCAGTACCCCTACCAGAAGGATGGGCCTCTCTCCTTTTGAAATTATGTATGGGCGACCACCTCCCGTACTTGGTAACTTAAGGGGGGATTTGAGTCAGTTGGGAGAAGGAATTACCCGGCAGCAGGTTGTAGAGTTGGGTAAGACTATGGAGGAGGTACAGAAATGGGCACAAGATAGATTACCTGTGAATATTTATCCCCCTGTTCATAGTTATCATCCAGGAGATCAAGTGTGGATTAAAGAGTGGAATAATGTACCGTTAGGGCCCAAGTGGAGAGGTCCTTATGTTGTTCTTTTGTCTACCCCTACAGCGATAAAAGTAGCCGAAGTGACTCCGTGGATACATCACTCCAGGATTAAACCAGCAGCAGTCGATTCTTGGCAAGTTACAGCAGATCCAGAGAATCCCTGCAAGATCCGGTTAAAACGCACTACTCAGTCGGAGTAACGAGGAACTATTGTGGATTACAAATTTTATTATTTTTGGGATTTGGTGCGTGAGTGAGAAGGCCATAATAAAGCCTGTCCGCTTACCAACACATAGTATATAAGCCAGGAAAGTCTCGAAGGGACACCTGTGAAGACGAGCAGAACTCCATTCCCTGCAGCCCTCACATCCTGGAAGCTGAGGCGCCTTCGCACGGACGAAGACTGAGGATGACGGCGAAAGATGTGCTTTTGATAGTGTTTATTTATATGTGTTTTTATATTCAGGAAGGTAGAGGTACCGACACTCCTAGCTGTGAGGTATGCATTAAGACTACGAGAACAGGTAACCATATTTCCCAAACCCTAATTTGGCATTCACAATACGAGTGTAAAGGAGATGTATCGAGATGTAGATACTTAAATATAGACTATAGTGTGTGCCATTTAGGAGTAGGAGAACCTAAGTGCTTCAGTCCGGAGTATCAACCCCGTACAATTTGGTTGACTCTCAGGAATGGAGATCCTCAGGGGACCCTAATTAATAAGACGGTGTTAGAATCCGTACATTCTTCGGGTGTTCTGCTATTTGATGCGTGTAAAGCGATATCGAGTGGTAGAAAGCCGTGGAATGTATGTGGGGATCTTAGATGGGAGAGGACGTATGGGTCTAATGATAAATATATTTGTCCCAGTAGTAAAAATAAATATGTAAGTCCTAGATGCCCAAATAAAGACTATAACTTTTGCCCATATTGGTCTTGTGTGGGGTGGGCGACTTGGGGACAGACAGTAGACAAAGACATGATAGTGACTAAGTTGCCGACTAGCCCATATTGTAAGTCTATGGAATGTAATCCCATCCATATACTTATAAATAACCCCGATAAGTTCTTAGACAAATATGGCAATTTATTTGGGTTTCAGATATACGGGACGGGTTTAGATCCTGGGACATTATTGTTTATAGGGATAGAGACTGATACGGTATCCTCCCAAACTCATCAAGTATACCATTCCTTTTATGAAGAGATGAGTATAGATAATAAGATCCCCCATAATGCTAAAAACCTGTTCATCGATTTAGCCGAAAGTATTGCCGGTAGTCTTAATGTTACCAACTGCTATGTGTGTGGAGGTACTAACATGGGAGACCAATGGCCTTGGGAAGCAAAGGAGGTAATGTCCGGTTCTGAGGCAGTTGACCAACTAATATCTACACAAGCCGATTATCATATGAGTGTTAGAGGTAAATCTGAGTGGAGATTAAAGACCTCCATCATAGGTTATGTTTGCATAGCAAGGAAAGGAATAATGTATAATACTTCTGTAGGAGAATTAACTTGTCTAGGGCAAAAAGCTTATGATGATGATACGAAGAATACAACTTGGTGGTCGGCTTCAAATGTCTCAGAACCATCTAACCCGTTTGCTAGATATGCCAATTTAAAGGATGTGTGGTTTGATTTATCCATCACATCTACCTGGAGAGCCCCAGCAAATTTGTACTGGATCTGTGGTAAGAAAGCCTATTCGGAGTTGCCACAGGACTGGGAAGGGGCATGTGTGTTGGGTATGCTCAAACCATCCTTCTTCTTGTTACCGATTGAAACAGGTGAGACTTTAGGTGTTAAAGTGTATGATGTGAATCATAGGAAGAAAAGGGGACCCATAGAGATAGGTACCTGGGAAGATAATGAATGGCCTCCCCAGCGTATCATAGATTATTATGGGCCAGCCACGTGGGCTGAGGATGGTACCTTTGGTTACAGAACCCCTATTTATATGCTCAACCGTATTATAAGATTACAGGCGGTGGTTGAGATTATCACTAACGAAACATCACAAGCGCTCAATCTTCTAGCGAAGCATAACACCAGGATGAGGACAGCAGTCTACCAAAATAGATTAGCCTTGGATTACCTTTTGGCAGTAGAGGGAGGTGTATGTGGGAAGTTTAACCTGAGCAATTGCTGTCTTCAAATAGATGACGAAGGGCAAGCAATAGCTGAGCTTACTAGCCATATGGTTAAACTAGCGCATGTGCCTACTCAGGTATGGAAAGGGTACAATCCAAGTAGTTGGTTTGGTAGCTGGTATGAGTGGTTTGGAGGGCTTAAGGCAGTGGTAGGTGGAGTCCTACTAATTTTAATGTTGTGTCTAGTCCTGCCGTGTCTTATACCCCTAGTAGTTAGGTCTGTGCAAAGCCTGATAGGAAATATAGCAGAGAGGAAGGCTGCTGCACAGATAATGGCGATTTATAAGTATAAGGCTTTAGATCAGGGAGAACCAATGCAGGAAGATGAGTGTTAAAAGATTCACATCATATGATAAGTCTGGTCTGGTTCAAGGTAACTTGCGGTGTAAGCAAACTAAGGTTAAGTGATGCCTCAAGTAATTGTAAAATATCAAGAGGCATCAAAGGGGGGAATGTGGTGGAATCTCGGTAAAAATAAATTTAGTAGGCCGAGATTACCACGTGGCATGTGTACGTGCATATGCTGACGTATCGATCAGTTGGTTGCACGAGGCAAGATACGATCAGTAGTGTACGGAGCATGTGCAAGAATACAGGATGTAGTATTCCCCCTCCTCCATTGTGCTGGACAAGCCATGCGGTCAAACAGGAAGTTAATTCTTATTTGTGTTGATTGGTTAAGAGAATGTGCGGGTGGAGCTTAATATGGGAGGAGTTATGTGCCTATATAAGGAGCCTGCACTATTGTCCGGGGCTCAGAACTTGCTGTATTTTGGTGACGTTAGTCCCTCTGAGTCCCGATCGGTGATCCAATAAAGAATCTCTTCCTTCCTGAAGAAACCTGTGTCCATCTCTCTGTGCTTCGCTTCCGTCAGTTTCTCCGGTATCAGTATGTTTGTCTTGTAAGCTTAATAGCCATAAAAGAAAACAAAATTGCCACACAAAAGTATATATTTATATAAAGTAGACATCACAGGCTATTTACCTAAGGTTGTTTTGACACTTTCTAAGTAGCCATTTCACTGCCAATCTCTGCTAAATATTGGAGTAAAATGTAGTTTTGGGGGGTTTTTGGCACACAAACGTATAACAAAGAACTTCTCATGTGCATTTTGTAAAGTTGGTGTGTGCTATTCCTGTACAAAGTTTTCTCTTTTTGTTCAGTTACTTCTGCTGAGTACAACGATACCCCCATTGTATGTCTTTGGAACTATTTCGTGAAGCTACAGTGCCATATATGAGACCTTTCCTTTTCAACATTTACAGTAGAATTTTGAGAGGCGGATTTAATTGGCCTATGCTTCAATTTGGGGTATTATAGCAGTTTGACTGTTCAAAAAAAAAAAACCCACAAAGGCCTACCATTTATAAAAGTAGACACTGCAGGGTATCTCATATGGTGCATACTGTGCCTTAACATGCCCCCATTTTTTCACCAATATTGCCAAAGTATGTGGTAAAAAAAAATTTTGGGCATTTTTTACATACGGATTACATTTTTGCTGGGCATTTTGTACATTTCATATGTGCCACTAAGTTCAAACCCCCCAAATTATGCTCCGCTAACTCTTCTGAGTAAAACAATATGCCCAATGTATGACCTAGACACTATTTTGTGAAGTTACAGTGCTGTAAAAGAGAAGTGACAAGTTAAGGTTTTTAAGTGTGAATTTTCATGGAGGGTTTTGATGCGTCCGTGTCCCACTTTGGAGCACTTGAGCAGGCTACATATTACAACTACACCATAAAGGCATACCATTTCTTAAAGAACACATCCCAGGGTATTTCAAAAGGCATATTTTGAATCTAAGCGTGGGATAATTTTTCCGCCAGCTTGTACCAAGTGTAATGGTAATAAGCGTTTTTCTGCCTTTTTGACACACAAAGTGAGTTTGCACAGTATATTTTGCAAACCTTATGTCTACTACGACTGTATACTACTTCATATGTTGCTCAGCTATGTCGGCTGAGTACAGCAATACCCCCGTATGTACCTTTGAAGGTATATGTGGACATTGAAGGGGCACATTTGAGACACAGCCATTCCAGTTTTTTCCAAACTTTGAATTTTTACGCTGTGTCCATGTCCCATTTTAGAGTATTTTACAAGGCTATATGATCCAATTACACCATAAAGGCATACCATTTCTTAAAGAAGACATCCCAGGGTAATTCAAAAGGCATATTTTGAACCTTAGCGTGGGATCATTTTTCCGCTAGCTTGTACCAAGTGTAGTGGTAATGAGCATTTTTAAATGTATTTTTTTACTTTGTAAAAATTTTGTTACTTTGTAAAACCCGTTTTTAAACTTTTATTTTTACTTATTAAATGTTTTACACTATCTTAACTTTTTTTTACACTTTTAAAAACTTTTCTAAACTTTTCTTTTACCGTTAACCCCCAACTAGCAGTAAGCAGCACTAACCGTAAATTCCACATTTTCCCATAACTCCCACCCACCACAGCTAGCAAAATATATAATTATAAAATATTTAAATTAATGAATTAAATAAATATAAAACAAATAAAAAAAATATAAAAAATAAAAATAAAAGTTAATCCTCAGGGGTTAAAAAAAATTAGATCACAGTATAATACTGTGATCTGTATATTGATCACTGTAGGCAGTGATCAACTGGCAGGGAAAGGGTTAATTTTTATTTAGACTGGGTAAAGGGGGGTGGTATTTTTTTTTTTTACTTAAACGTTACTAAAACATTGAAAAAAAATTTGTTTTAACCTTTTTAAAGCTTATTTTAAAAAATTTTAACGTTAACCCCTAGTTAGCCTAACACCAAATTCCTCAATTCCCCACTAACTTCCACCCATCCCAGCTAGCTAAATATATAAGGGTGGGATTTAACTCTAATTTTTTTTTTTTTTTTACACAGGGAAGCAGATCAGCACCGATCCGTCTCCCTGCACTTCACACAGAACCTGGAAGTGCAGGGAGGCGGAAGGTAAGTACATTGAGCACATGTGCTCGCTCTGACATGCTGTCAGAGCGAGCACTGGTGCTGGGGCAGCCCGATCGGGTGCTCCCGGTCTGCCTCTAATACAGAGGCAGACCGGAGCACCGTTAACCCCGCGATCTGGGGTTAACTTTAGTAAATGACGGAAATTTTCCGTCAACGGTCCTTAACTGAAGGACAAGGTTGACGGAAAATTTCCGTCCGCGGTCGTGAGGGGTTTAATATGCCGCGTGCTCTGCGTACGCTGCCTTGCTGAATATTCCCACCTCTCGGACCTCCCACGTTTTGTAGTTTTACAAACGGGGTTTTTTTTTTTTTTAGCATTTATTTTGCACAGAACATGTAACACTGCGAAGGTTAAAAATATGTTAACGTTACGCAAAAGTAAAAAAAAAAAGACATTTGTTGGTTGCGTAAGTATTCACCTCTAAGTCAATATTTGGCAGGCTCACCTCTGGCTACAATACAGCTGGGAGTCTTTTGGGTGAGTCTTTTCACAAGCATGGCATGTCTGGATCTTGCAATGTCTGACCTTTCTTCTTGGCACAATCACTCGTGCTCTGTCTGGTTGGATGGGGACTGTTGGTGAAGAACAACTTAAAGGGAAACTAGAGTGCCAAGAAAACTTCTGGCACTCCAGCTTCCCTTTCTTTCAAGGACCACCCCCATGGTGCAGGAGGGGTTAATAACCCCTTCTGTCACTTACCTGGGTCGAGCGCCAGTGGTGTACATATAGGGGTCGCAGCCAGGCCCGTCACTCCAGGGGGCCCGGCCGCCCTGCGGACCCCTGCAACCAGGTACCAGCCACCATATTTTGCGGCCTGGGCGGCAAACTGCCGGGGGTCGCACGTTCAAGGGGCCGCGCGGGAGGAAGGAAAGGGAGTCAGAGCCTGAGCCACCACTGGACCCCAGGAAAAGTCACCCTCCTGCACCTAAAACGTAGGAAACAGGAGGGTGACAAACATTTTGTATATGTGTGTGTGTGTGTTTGTATGTGTATCTTGTGTGTCTGTCTGTGTCTAGATAAATATATAGAGAGATATAGACAGATAGAGATAGAGGGTATAACCCAAACATGCAGCTCAGTGTCACACAATGGAAACATTAAATAAAGATTGGGAATTTTGAATTGAATTGGTAAATTAGAGTTATGTAACGAGTATATACCCCTACACGCAGGATCCAGCCTAACAGAAGACAGTACAGAGAAGAGATACGTCTACCGGACCTTAGAGTGGCCGGACTCGACGTAATAGGATAAGACAGAGTCAGGAACGATCCGAGGTCAAGGGCACAAAGAGACAGCGTAAACGAAAACTAGCCGGGGACTGGTACACAGGAATAAGCAAGCCGGCAAACAGTACAGAATAGGATAAAGCGAAAACGAAGTCAGAATACAAAGCCAAGGTCAAATACGGAGAAACACAACTGAACACAACAAGCACTAAAGGGAACTGTAGCAGAAACCACGATAGGGCAAGGAACTAAGGGAAAAGGGTAAGTATAAGTAGCCTTCAAACTAATGTGATTGGCTCCTGTCACTTCCACTCCCCCAACAGGTAAGTGTATGGGGTGATTGGCATGACAGGAGCCAATGGGAGCCTTTTTGCAATTTAGGCTCCCACTGTCTCTTTAAGAGCGCGCCCGAGATTCGCGGCGCGCTCTTAGCTGCAGGCGGGACACGTGACCGCTTCTCGCGGTCACTGCCCGCCTTCCTGTCTGAACAGTCGGACGAGCCACGCGCGGCTCGTGCAGCCGCAGGACCGCGCGCGGCTTGAAGAGAGGACCGCGTCCGGCCCCCGGATAAGGTAAGTACCGCTACAGTACCCCCCCCTGAGGACACGCCCTCCGGGCGGGCAGGACCAGGCCTGGCAGGAAAACGCGAATGGAAAGAACGTACAAGGCGGGGAGCATGAACAGCATCCGCAGAAATCCAACTGCGCTCCTCAGGCCCATAACCCTTCCAATGTACCAAGTACTGAAGCCGACCCCTAAGAAAACGAGAGTCAATAACAGCAGATACTTCGAACTCCTCATGACCCTCCACAGAGACAGGAGGGGGAGGGGGAGTATGCCGGGTATAGCGGTTGCGTACGTAAGGCTTCAACAAAGAGGTGTGAAATACATTGGGTATACGCAGATTCTCAGGCAGACCCAAGGCATAAGAAACGGGATTAACCTTATGTATAATGCGATAAGGACCAATGAAGCGGGGAGCCAATTTCATAGAAGGCACCCGGAGGCGAATATTCCGTGTGGAAAGCAAAACCCTGTCCCCCACAACATAGGAAGGAGCCGCTCTGCGATGCTTGTCAGCCTGAGCCTTCTGGCGGGCAGCAGAGTCCACCAAAGAACGCTGAACCTGCTCCCAAGTATTACGCAAACCAGCCAAATGCTCATCCAGAACTGGCATGCCCTGAGAGGAGAATGCAGCCGGAAGAACAACGGGATGCTGGCCATAGACAACGTAAAAAGGGCTTTTGCCGGAAGAATCATGAGTGGCATTATTCCGAGCAAATTCAGCCCAAGGAAGCAGGTCAGACCAATTGTCCTGATGGTGAGACACAAAACAACGGAGGTACTGCTCAAGAGACTGGTTGGCACGTTCAGCAGCTCCATTAGACTGGGGATGGTAAGCGGAAGAAAATGAGAGGGAAATACCCATCTCCGAACAAAAGGCTTTCCAGAACCTGGAAATAAATTGGCTACCCCTATCGGATACAATAGATAAGGGAATACCATGTAATCGAAACACTTCTCTAGCGAAGATAAGAGCCAATTCCTTGGAAGTGGGCAACTTGCGAAGAGACACAAAGTGAGCCATTTTGGAAAACCGATCTACTATCATTAGGATGACTGTGTTACCATTCGAAGGGGGTAATTCAACAATAAAATCCATTGATAGATTAGACCAAGGTCTCTCGGGAACGGGCAACGGATGCAACAGCCCACAAGGAACTCTACGAGAGGTTTTCATACATGCACAAGTAGTACAAGCACTTATATAGTCAGTAACATCCTTACGTAAGGTATCCCACCAGAAATACCGAGAAACGGCTGACACTGTTTTGGAAATACCAGGATGTCCAGCAGTCTTAGTATCGTGATAAAGTGACAGAATATCCCGTCTCTCGGGAATGTCAACGAACAATTTATCATTAGGCCTCTCGCTGGGTGCCATGCCTTGTTTCGCTTGTATGGCCTGCAAGAGGGACGAGGAAATAGACAATATAGTAGTTGCTATTATCCTGTCTGGGGGAATGACAGGAGTGACATCAATCTCCTGTTTGTCAATAGTCTCGAATTGTCTGGACAGAGCGTCCGCTTTGGTGTTCCGGTCACCTGGCCTATAGGTGATTATATAATTAAAATGAGACAAGAACAGTGACCACCTAGCCTGCCTTGAAGACAATCTTTTAGCTTCGCTAAGGTAGGATAGGTTCTTATGATCTGTAAATATGAGAATAGGATCCTTAGTTCCTTCTAGCAAATGTCTCCATTCTTTGAGTGCTAAAATGATAGCAAGGAGTTCGCGATTACCCACATCATAATTCCTCTCTGCCTTGGACATTTGTTTAGAAAAGAAGCCACAAGGATGCAATGGCTTGTCAGGAGACTCTCTTTGGGATAAGACAGCACCTACCCCTATATCGGAAGCATCAACCTCAAGTATATATGGCAATGAGGGGACAGGATGCTGTAAAATAGGGGCAGAGGCGAACGTAGTTTTAAGAAAGTCAAAAGCCTGAAGTGCCTCAGTAGACCAGACACGTGTATTGCCATCCTTTTTAGTCATACGAGTAATAGGCGCTACTATAGACGAAAAACCTTTGATAAAACGTCTATAATAATTAGAGAAACCCAGAAAACGCTGGATGGCTTTCAGACCTTGCGGCAGAGGCCATTCTATGACTGCAGCGAGCTTCTGGGGATCCATCCGAAAACCCTCGGCGGAAATCAAATACCCTAAAAACTGGACCTCGGACTGGTCGAATAGACATTTTTCTAATTTGCAATAAAGACCATTAGCAAGAAGGGTCTTCAGAACTGTTGTAACATGTCTGTGATGAGCGTGAATGTCAGTAGAATATATTAAAATGTCATCCAAGTACACAATAACAAATGAGTGAATAAAGTCCCTTAAGACATCATTAATAAATTCTTGGAACACTGCTGGGGCATTGCAAAGCCCAAATGGCATGACGGTATACTCATAATGACCTGACCGAGTGTTAAAGGCTGTCTTCCATTCATGGTCCTTTTTAATACGTATCAAATTGTATGCTCCTCTAAGATCTAATTTGGTGAATACCGTAGCATGTTTGAGCCTGTCAAACAATTCTGTTATTAGAGGTATAGGGTAAGCATTTTTGATGGTGATCTTGTTAAGACCTCTATAATCAATGCAAGGTCTTAAATCACCTTCTTTCTTTGATACAAAGAAGAACCCCGCTCCAGCCGGAGAAGAGGATCTTCTAATAAATCCCTTGTCTAATGACTCTTTAATGTACTCCTCCATGACACGGTTTTCTTGAACCGATAGGGGGTACACCCTGCCCTTAGGAGGTATAGTACCAGGCAACAAATCAATAGCACAATCGTAGGGTCTGTGAGGCGGTAATTTGTCAGCCTCTCTTTTATCAAAGACAGTCTTTAAAGTTAAATACTGAGAGGGTATTGTCGTAGATAAAGGAGGAACAGTAGGAACGTTAATAGAATTCACAGGCGTGACTTCAATAGTACATGACTCATGGCAGGCTTCACTCCATGATTTTATCTGCCCTGTCTCCCAGTCAAAAATGGGATTGTGGGCACGTAACCATGGATACCCTAACACCAACTGTGAAGAGGGAGAGGTGATGACCTGGAACCGAATGGTTTCATAGTGTAGAACCCCTGTGTACATGTGTAGCGGTGCAGTCTCGTGAGTAACAACAGGAGATATCAATGGTCTACCATCTATGGCCTCAACGGCCAAGGGTATCTCCTTCTCTCTGATGGGAATATTGTTTCTCTTTACAAAACCAGAGTCTATAAAGTTCTCGGCTGCCCCAGAATCAACCAGGGCGTCTATGTTTTCAACTATACAACTCTCTCCCATATGTAAAGAAACAGGGAGAAGCAGTCGGTTAGGAGGCAATGTAGGAGACTTAGAAATCACACCCAAGGCCAGTCCCCTATAAGGTCTTAGGTGCGAGAGTTTTCCGGGAGCAGAGGACACTCCTTTACCATATGGTCTCTCTTACCACAATATAGGCAGAGTCCCTCCCTTGTCCTATGTAATTTCTCAGTATCTGAGAGTTTGGCAACCCCTAATTGCATAGGTTCCTCTTCAGATACTTTAACACTCTCCGGTATATTAACTCTGGGTTGAATAGGTGTAACAAAACGTCTATTCCTGTTCTTAGTATAGAGCCTGTCACGAATCCTATTATCTATATCGATGAGGTAGTCAATAAGGTCCTCTAAGGCAATAGGAAGCTCCTTAGCTGCTACCTCATCCAATATAGAGTCTGATAAACCTTCCATGAAGGCCGTAGTTAACCCATTATTGGTCCAATCGACCTGTGAGGCAAGGGTACGAAACTGTATAGCGTAATCAGCCACAGACCTAGAACCCTGTTTAACCCTCATTAATGCTCTAGCGGCATTCTTAGACCTTTTCATAGTATCAAAAGTTCTGCGAAAAGCTGTTAGGAAACTGTGAAAGTTATGCACCATAGGTCCATTAGCCTCCCAAATAGGGTTTGCCCATTCAAGTGCTTTGTCGGTAAGTTGGTGCATAAAGAACCCAACTTTAGACCTCTCTGTAGGAAATGAACGTGGATACATTTCAAAATGAAACTCTATTTGGTTAATGAACCCTCTGCATGTCTTAGAATCCCCTCCATACCTAGGAGGAGGCGTTAAATGTGCTGTAGCGTTAGGCATAGTCGATACTTCAGGAAGCAGGGGTGCAGGAGGGTTAGGTGCGGTTGCTGGAATGGTTCTAGCTAAGAGCGTCTGGAGAGCCTGAGCTATTTGATCCATACGGTGATCCTGCTCTACAAATCTAGCCTCATGGGTCGCCATCTGTTGAGCTAAATCTGCGGGGTCCATGGCCCTATCGTAATGTAACGAGTATATACCCCTACACGCAGGATCCAGCCTAACAGAAGACAGTACAGAGGAGAGATACGTCTACCGGACCTTAGAGTGGCCGGACTCGACGTAATAGGATAAGACAGAGTCAGGAACGATCCGAGGTCAAGGGCACAAAGAGACAGCGTAAACGAAAACTAGCCGGGGACTGGTACACAGGAATAAGCAAGCCGGCAAACAGTACAGAATAGGATAAAGCGAAAACGAAGTCAGAATACAAAGCCAAGGTCAAATACGGAGAAACACAACTGAACACAACAAGCACTAAAGGGAACTGTAGCAGAAACCACGATAGGGCAAGGAACTAAGGGAAAAGGGTAAGTATAAGTAGCCTTCAAACTAATGTGATTGGCTCCTGTCACTTCCACACCCCCAACAGGTAAGTGTATGGGGTGATTGGCATGACAGGAGCCAATGGGAGCCTTTTTGCAATTTAGGCTCCCACTGTCTCTTTAAGAGCGCGCCCGAGATTCGCGGCGCGCTCTTAGCTGCAGGCGGGACACGTGACCGCTTCTCGCGGTCACTGCCCGCCTTCCTGTCTGAACAGTCGGACGAGCCGCGCGCGGCTCGTGCAGCCGCAGGACCGCGCGCGGCTTGAAGAGAGGACCGCGTCCGGCCCCCGGATAAGGTAAGTACCGCTACAAGTTATAAATGCTAGAGGTAATATTTAATTTGGTAATTTAACTCAAAGGACCACTAGAGTGCCAGGAAAACAAACTCATTCTCCTGGCACTATAGGGTCATTAGATCCCCCCCACCAGCAGGGCTGAAGGGGTTATTTTACCTTAATCCAGCGCCGGGCTGAAGGGGTTATTTTACCTTAATCCAGCGCTGGGCTGAAGGGGTTAGTTTACCTTAATCCAGCACTGGGTTGAAGGGGTTAGTTTACCTTAATCCAGCGCTGGGCTGAAGGGGTTAGTTTACCTTAATCCAGCGCTGGGCTGAAGGGGTTATTTTACCTTAATCCAGCGCCGGGCTGAAGGGGTTAGTTTACCTTAATCCAGCGCCGGGCTGAAGGGGTTAGTTTACCTTAATCCAGCGCTGGGCTGAAGGGGTTAGTTTACCTTAATCCAGCGCCGGGCTGAAGGGGTTAGTTTACCTTAATCCAGCACTGGGCTGAAGGGGTTAGTTTACCTTAATCCAGCGCTGGGCTGAAGGGGTTAGTTTACCTTAATCCAGCGCCGGGCTGAAGGGGTTAGTTTACCTTAATCCAGCACTGGGCTGAAGGGGTTAGTTTACCTTAATCCAGCGCCGGGCTGAAGGGGTTAGTTTACCTTAATCCAGCGCTGGGCTGAAGGGGTTAGTTTACCTTAATCCAGCGCTGGGCTGAAGGGGTTAGTTTACCTTAATCCAGCGCTGGGCTGAAGGGGTTAGTTTACCTTAATCCAGCGCTGGGCTGAAGGGGTTAGTTTACCTTAATCCAGCGCTGGGCTGAAGGGGTTAGTTTACCTTAATCCAGCACCGGGCTGAAGGGGTTAGTTTACCTTAATCCAGCGCTGGGCTGAAGGGGTTAGTTTACCTTAATCCAGCGCCGGGCTGAAGGGGTTAGTTTACCTTAATCCAGCGCCGGGCTGAAGGGGTTAGTTTACCTTAATCCAGCGCCGGGCTGAAGCGGTTAGTTTACCTTAATCCAGCGCTGGGCTGAAGGGGTTAGTTTACCTTAATCCAGCGCTGGGCTGAAGGGGTTAGTTTACCTTAATCCAGCGCTGGGCTGAAGGGGTTAGTTTACCTTAATCCAGCGCTGGGCTGAAGGGGTTAGTTTACCTTAATCCAGCGCTGGGCTGAAGGGGTTAGTTTACCTTAATCCAGCGCTGGGCTGAAGGGGTTAGTTTACCTTAATCCAGCAATGGGCTGAAGGGGTTAGTTTTCCTTAATCCAGCAATGGGCTGAAGGGGTTAGTTTACCTTAATCCAGCGCTGGGCTGAAGGCATTAGTTTACCTTAATCCAGCGCTGGGCTGAAGGGGTTAGTTTACCTTAATCCAGCGCTGGGCTGAAGGGGTTAGTTTACCTTAATCCAGCGCTGGGCTGAAGGGGTTAGTTTACCTTAATCCAGCGCTGGGCTGAAGGGGTTAGTTTACCTTAATCCAGCACCGGGCTGAAGGGGTTAGTTTACCTTAATCCAGCACCGGGCTGAAGGGGTTAGTTTACCTTAATCCAGCGCCGGGCTGAAGGAGTTAGTTTACCTTAATCCAGCGCTGGGCTGAAGGGGTTAGTTTACCTTAATCCAGCGCCGGGCTGAAGGGGTTAGTTCACTTTAATCCAGCGCCGGGCTGAAGGGGTTAGTTTACCTTAATCCAGCGCCGGGCTGAAGGGGTTAGTTTACCTTAATCCAGCGCCGGGCTGAAGGGGTTAGTTTACCTTAATCCAGCACTGGGCTGAAGGGGTTAGTTTACCTTAATCCAGCGCCGGGCTGAAGGAGTTAGTTTACCTTAATCCAGCGCTGGGCTGAAGGGTTTATTTTACCTTAATCCAGCGCTGGGCTGAAGGGTTTATTTTACCTTAATCCAGCGCTGGGCTGAAGGGGTTAGTTTACCTTAATCCAGCGCCGGGCTGAAGGGGTTAGTTTACCTTGATCCAGCGCCAGGCTCCTCTCCTCCCCCGCCGATGTCAGCGGAGCCGATTGTGCATTCTAACAGTCCCTAGGAAAGCGTTTCAATGCTTTATCAATGATTTCCTTTGGACGCTCTGCAATATGGATGAGAATTTCGCATCGAGCGTCATGGAAGCGCCTCTAGCGGCTGTTAGTGAGACCGTCACTGGAGGTTGGATTAACCCCAAATTTAAACATTCTCTGAAACTGCTCTGTTTACAGCAGGCAGGGCTAACCCTAGGGGGACCCGGCAACCTCATTGAGCTGCAGTGGGCTGGGTGCCTATAGTGGTCCTTTAATATGGATGTCAGGGTGTATAATTTATGTTAATTAGACTGATTAGCATCTATCCAATGGGGTCCTGTATTGAGTATTCTGTAATACAAGGCAGTGGGGATCATAGACATAGAACCATAGACATAGAATAGAACACTATGTCTATGGCGGGGATCATAGAATAGAACACTATGTCTATGGCGGGGATCATAGAATAGAACACTATGTCTATGGCGGGGATCATAGAATAGAACACTATGTCTATGGTGGGATCATAGAATAGATCACTATGTCTATGGCGGGGATCATAGAATAGAACACTATGTCTATGGCAGGGATCATAGAATAGAACACTATGTCTATGGCGAGGATCATAGAATAGAACACTATGTCTATGGCGGGGATCATAGAATAGAACACTATGTCTATGGTGGCGGGGATCACAGAATAGAACACTATGTCTATGGCGGGGATCATAGAATAGAACACTATATCTATGGCGGGGATCATAGAATAGAACACTATGTCTATGGCGAGGATCATAGAATAGAACACTATGTCTATGGCGGGGATCATAGAATTGAACACTATGTCTATGGCGAGGATCATAGAATAGAACACTATGTCTATGGCGGGGATCATAGAATAGAACACTATGTCATAGAATAGAACACTATGTCTATGGTGGGATCATAGAATAGAACACTATGTCTATGGTGGGTTCATAGAATAGAACACTATGTCTATGGCGGGGATCATAGAATAGAACACTATGTCTATGGTGGGATCATAGAATAG
This sequence comes from Pelobates fuscus, assembly GCF_036172605.1. NCBI lineage: Eukaryota > Metazoa > Chordata > Amphibia > Anura > Pelobatidae > Pelobates > Pelobates fuscus. The sequence continues at coordinate 10,651,576 of NC_086319.1, forward strand.
AACACTATGTCTATGGTGGGATCATAGAATAGAACACTATGTCTATGGTGGGATCATAGAATAGAACACTATGTCTATGGCGGGGATCATAGAATAGAACACTATGTCTATGGCGGGGATCATAGAATAGAACACTATGTCTATGGCGGGGATCATAGAATAGAACACTATGTCTATGGCGGGGATCATAGAATAGAACACTATGTCTATGGCAGGGATCATAGAATAGAACACTATGTCTATGGCGAGGATCATAGAATAGAACACTATGTCTATGGCGGGGATCATAGAATAGAACACTATGTCTATGGCGAGGATCATAGAATAGAACACTATGTCTATGGCGGGGATCATAGAATAGAACACTACGTCTATGGTGGGATCATAGAATAGAACACTATGTCTATGGCGAGGATCATAGAATAGAACACTATGTCTATGGCGGGGATCATAGAATAGAAAACTATGTCTATGGCGAGGATCATAGAATAGAACACTATGTCTATGGTGGGATCATAGAATAGAACACTATGTCTATGGTGGGATCATAGAATAGAACACTATGTCTATGGCGAGGATCATAGAATAGAACACTATGTCTATGGCGAGGATCATAGAATAGAACACTATGTCTATGGTGGGATCATAGAATAGAACACTATGTCTATGGTGGGATCATAGAAAAGAACACTATGTCTATGGCGGGGATCATAGAATAGAACACTATGTCTATGGCGAGGATCATAGAATAGAACACTATGTCTATGGCGGGGATCATAGAATAGAACACTATGTCTATGGAGGGGATCATAGAATAGAACACTATGTCTATGGCAGGGATCATAGAATAGAAAACTATGTCTATGGCGAGGATCATAGAATAGAACACTATGTCTATGGCGGGGATCATAGAATAGAACACTATGTCTATGGTGGCGGGGATCACAGAATAGAACACTATGTCTATGGCGGGGATCATAGAATAGAACACTATGTCTATGGCGGGGATCATAGAATAGAACACTATGTCTATGGCGAGGATCATAGAATAGAACACTATGTCTATGGCGGGGATCATAGAATTGAACACTATGTCTATGGCGAGGATCATAGAATAGAACACTATGTCTATGGTGGGGATCATAGAATAGAACACTATGTCATTGAATAGAACACTATGTCTATGGCGGGGATCATAGAATAGAACACTATGTCTATGGTGGGATCATAGAATAGAACACTATGTCTATGGTGGGTTCATAGAATAGAACACTATGTCTATGGTGGGATCATAGAATAGAACACTATGTCTATGGTGGGATCATAGAATAGAACACTATGTCTATGGTGGGATCATAGAATAGAACACTATGTCTATGGCGGGGATCATAGAATAGAACACTATGTCTATGGCGGGGATCATAGAATAGAACACTATGTCTATGGCGGGGATCATAGAATAGAACACTATGTCTATGGCGGGGATCATAGAATAGAACACTATGTCTATGGCGGGGATCATAGAATAGAACACTATGTCTATGGCGAGGATCATAGAATAGAACACTATGTCTATGGCGGGGATCATAGAATAGAACACTATGTCTATGGCGGGGATCATAGAATAGAACACTATGTCTATGGCGAGGATCATAGAATAGAACACTATGTCTATGGCGGGGATCATAGAATAGAACACTATGTCTATGGCGGGGATCATAGAATAGAACACTATGTCTATGGCGAGGATCATAGAATAGAACACTATGTCTATGGCGGGGATCATAGAATAGAACACTACGTCTATGGTGGGATCATAGAATAGAACACTATGTCTATGGCGAGGATCATAGAATAGAACACTATGTCTATGGCGGGGATCATAGAATAGAAAACTATGTCTATGGCGAGGATCATAGAATAGAACACTATGTCTATGGTGGGATCATAGAATAGAACACTATGTCTATGGTGGGATCATAGAATAGAACACTATGTCTATGGCGAGGATCATAGAATAGAACACTATGTCTATGGCGAGGATCATAGAATAGAACACTATGTCTATGGTGGGATCATAGAATAGAACACTATGTCTATGGTGGGATCATAGAATAGAACACTATGTCTATGGCGGGGATCATAGAATAGAACACTATGTCTATGGCGGGGATCATAGAATAAAACACTGTCTATGGCGGGGATCATAGAATAGAACACTATGTCTATGGTGGGATCATAGAATAGTGTAGCGGATTGGTACAGGGCTGTCCCACGACATGTATGAGAATAAGTGTATTTAGTCATATTGCTGGTTTAATGTGTGTGAACATGTATAGAAATCATGGTATCCGGTTATATTGACAGTTAAATGTATATAAAGACATGTATTCCTCTAGTTGTTCGGTAGAATCATTCAAATAAAACAAGGGAATGAAACTACCGAACAACCAGACCCCCCCTGTGTAAAGTGTGCCTTCAATTACCGTTTGCAACAATGTTGCAAACGGGTAATTACCTATTCATGCGGTGTGGTCTTTGTTCTCTGGGTGGCCGCCATTCGGGATGCGAACACGTGGCGGCGGCCATCTTAGACTGCCGAACAGCGGTGTTTTGCCGTCGAGTGTCTGGAACCAAAATCGGACACTTGACTAGGCAAACACCGCTGAGACCTCCAGACTCCTAATACTTCGTGGGGAAACTACCGAACGGCCCGCCGTTCGGTAGAAAGAACCCCACAAACTAGGGGATTCATCCGAATCCCCGTCAGGCCACTTAACAGTAATATTTCACCCCTTTGCATTCGCCTGTTTGTGACCGACCGCAGGGCCAGAATACATGGAACTGTTTTCGGATACTTTACCTCTGCGGTCGGTCCAAACTTCAAAGTCCCATAACTCCCGAACGCTTTATCCGAATGGGCTAATTTTTAAGTATGTTGGTCCCCCAGAATAGAGCTATCTGGGGATGTTGGATTTGTGGATGTACCCCAAGTATTTAGGGTACATCCAAAACTCGGGGAAAACTGTGTACACGATAAGGGGATTATGATGCTAGAGGAGGGGAGGAGATCTGTGGGAGGTTACTACTTGGAGATTGGATAATGTCTTAAGTGATAGAACCTCCTCCCTTGCATGGGAGAGGGCTTTATAAGGAACTGTGAAATAAAGCTAGTTAGTTCTACTCCTGAAACTGTGTGTCGTCCAGTTATTGGGATTGCGATGGGGATATTGCTGTATTACTCTACCTGCTGGAAACCTTGCCTGTGGACTTAACATCACCTTGTTCCTGAGCCTCACTGGGATCTCTAGTGGAGAATAGCTGTGCAAGATCGGCTCTCCGCTACATTGGTTGGCAGCGCTGGGATCCAAACTCACAGAGGAACAAGCGTAAATGGAGTACGGATGGAGATTGATTTTTCTGCGCTAAAACGCTCCACGCTAAAGGACCTCCTAGAGGCAAGGGGTATACAAGCCAGCAATAAGAAGAAAGCAGTACTTGTTACAGAACTCATGGCAGAGTACAGAATGGAGGGCGATTCAGTTCCGGCACAGAGGGAGCCGGGAGGAACACCACAAGGATCGGAATTCCAGAGGCAGGTTCAGTTCAGGCTATCCTTTTATGGGGAAAACCCCCCAACAGAAATTGTTACCAGGACAATGGCCGAGGTACAAGAATTCATCGTAAGGACACAGGCACCAGAACAAAGCTCTGCAATTAATGTGCCACAGGAAGGTAAGCCTAAAATACCATACCAGGCTTTTAAAACATATGTGGAGGCAGAGGAAGATATAGACGCTTTCCTGCAAGACTTTGAAAGACTGTGTGCACTGCATAAAATTAACGCAGAGGACTGGGTACCTATTTTGGCCGGAAGGTTAACCGGGAGGGCAGCAGAGGCATATCGGACTGTACCTAATGACGAAATAAGGAATTACAGTAAAGTGAAGGAAATTATACTCGCCAGGTATGCTATAACACCCGAGGCATACCGGCGGAGGTTCCGGGATCTAAAGAAAACAGAGAAGGACTCGCACGCAGAGTGGGCATGCCGATTACAGGGGGCAGCGCTCGGGTGGGTGCAAGCTAGCAAGGCACGTTCTATGGAGGATGTAATACAGATGTTGCTGATGGAGCAGTTCTATGAGGGAGTAACCAGTGAGGTCCAGGAATGGGTAAGGGACAGAAACCCTACTTCCCTTACCGAGGCTGCTAGGAAAGCGGATGACTACCTGGATGCACGCAGGTCACAAAAACCTGCAGCTCCAAAAGCAACCTTTAAAACATTCGGGGGAACCACCTACACCCCAGCTCCACCGAGACCACTACCACCACCACCACCACCCGCTGCACAGCCCCGGTTCCGACAACCCCCCGCTGGTCCTTGTCATCACTGCCAGAAGTGGGGACATTATAAAAGGGAATGCCCACAGCTACGGGACCGTTCCACCTGGATTCGTCCAGGCCCACCTCCACCCAGGGCGGCCGCAGCCCACCACTACCAGGACCTAGTTACCACCCCGTATGGTTCCGCAGTCCCCATTACTACTGTGGAACAATGGGAGGTACTGCACGAGGCAGATCCTGTCCAGGCCAATGTGGACAATCTACGGCACCATCGACAGACGGTATATCTGAATGGTACAGCAGTCCGGGGATTACGAGATTCGGGAGCCACCATCACTTTGGTACAGAGCCACCTGATTTCAGATCAGGCAAAACTGAACAAAACTGTTGCCGTCCGGGTAGCTGGGGGAGCAGTGTACCGGCTACCTACAGCAAGGGTACATTTACATTGGGGAGCGGGGGCAGGGGAAGTGGAGGTGGGGTTGATGCCGCATTTACCGGCGGAGGTTTTATTGGGGAACGATCTGGGGAGGCTCACTTCTGCTTTTGAGCCCCAGTCGCCCACCACAGGGGAGGTCAACCCTGTAGTCACCCGACAACAGGCCCGCACCCAGGACCACAACACACTGCCGGAGGTCCAGGTAAGCAACCCTACCCCCCCTCTAGAATGTGTCCCCTGGGCTCCACCTAATGAATTTGTAGCTGAAGTCGCAACAGACCCCACGCTTCAGGTGTATAGGGACAAGGTTGGCACGGGTTCCCCCGGGGCGGAGGGAGAGAGGTTTATCTGGGATAAACAACTTTTGTACAGGGAAACAAGTAAACAGATTACGGGGTTAGACCCGATAGCGAGGAGACAATTAGTGGTACCACAGCGGTACCGGGCTGAATTACTCCGGATAGCGCATGATATTCCGCTATCCGGACATCTAGGGGTTAGTCGCACCAGGTACAGACTAACCCAGAGTTTCTTCTGGCCAGGGATTAGCCAGGAAGTACGCAGATATTGCACGACTTGCGATACCTGCCAGAGAGTGGGAAAAAGGGGGGATCGCAGGAAGGCTAAACTTCACCCCTTACCCATGATAGAGGAACCTTTTAGCCGAATAGCGGTGGATCTGATAGGCCCCCTCAATAAAGTTAGCCCGTCAGGAAAACGGTATATTTTAACGGTGGTAGATTATGCCACCAGGTATCCAGAAGCAGTGGCTCTGACCAACATCCACGCTGAGACGGTCGCGGATGCCCTCATGCGGATATTCTCCCGGATGGGATTACCCAGGGAGATTATCTCGGATCAGGGTACCCAGTTTACCGCAGAATTCACCCAACACCTCTGGAGGATCTGTGGCATTAAGCCTATTATCAGTGCCCCTTACCACCCCCAGACGAACGGGCTCTGCGAACGATTCAATGGTACCTTGAAGCAGATGCTCCGAACCTTCGCAGAGACCCACAAGGACTGGGAACGATTCCTGCCGCACCTCCTATTCGCATACCGGGAGGTGCCGCAGGAATCCACAGGGTTCTCCCCGTTTGAATTATTGTTTGGAAGGAGGGTCCGAGGCCCATTAGATCTTATTAGAGAGCATTGGGAGGGAGACCGGAGCACAGATGGCACTCCCATCATACCATATGTGTTGGCCTTTCGGGACCGCCTAGAAGCGTTGACCAAGACGGTAAGGGAAAATCTTCAGGAGGCCCAGACCCGCCAGCGTACATGGTATGATCGGGGAGCCAGGGACCGTAGCTTTCAGGTCGGGCAGAAGGTACTAATTTTAAAACCTGTCCGACATGATAAGTTACAGGCCGCCTGGCAGGGCCCATATAAGGTGGTGGAGCAAAGATGTGATACTACCTATATTATCGGCCCCTGCACAGGGACTGGGGGGCGACGCATGCTCCATGTGAACATGCTGAAGCCCTACCACGAGCGTACTGAGGAGGTAACCGCCATCTGTGCCCCTAACACGGAAGAGTTTGACAGCTTACCCCTCCCCGATTTGCTGGGGGATGGGCAGTTGTCCGGGGATTTAGGGGAGGTTGCGCTGGGAGATCGGCTGAGCCCACAGGAGCGGATCGAGGTACAGCAACTATTAGAAGAGAAACGCGACACGTTCTCTAATGTACCTGGATACACGCCTCTGGCAACTCACCGGGTCGAGACCCCAGGGCAACTACCCATGCGCCAGACGCCATACCGCATTCCAGAAGCGGTACGGGCAAACATGCGTAAGGAGATCGACGAAATGCTCCAACTGGGGGTGATCGAACCCTCAGACAGTCCTTGGGCATCTCCGGTAGTCCTCGTACCAAAGCGAGACGGTACGACCCGCTTCTGCGTGGACTATAGGAGATTGAACGAGAAGACTGTATCCGACGCCTATCCGATGCCCCGGATAGACGAGTTACTGGACAGGATGGCCAGGGGCCAATACCTCACCACTATTGACTTGTGTAAAGGGTATTGGCAAATCCCCCTGGCCCCAGACGCCATCCCGAAGTCGGCCTTTGTCACCCCATTTGGCTTGTACCAGTTTAAGGTCATGCCATTTGGGATGAAAAACGCCCCAGCCACCTTCCAAAGGATGGTGGATCGACTCCTGGATGGATTTCAGGACTATACCTGTGCCTACCTGGACGATATTGCCATTTTCAGCAATACGTGGCAGGAACATTTAGCTCACATAGGAGCTGTGCTAGATAGGATAAGGGAAGCAGGTTTGACCTTGAAGCCGGCCAAGTGTAGTATCGGAATGGCTGAGGTACAATACCTGGGACATAGAGTAGGGTGCGGTAAACAGAAACCCGAACCTGCCAAAGTAGAGGCTGTAGCCCAGTGGCCCACCCCTAGGACTAAGACCCAGGTTTTAGCGTTTCTAGGGACAGCAGGGTATTACAGGAAGTTTGTTCCCAATTATAGCGCCCTGGCCAAACCCCTCACTGACCTGACCCGTAAGAACCTTCCCCGCCAAGTAAACTGGACCCCGGAGTGTGAGCAGGCATTCCAACAATTGAAAAATGCACTGATAAATGCCCCTGTCTTGGCAGCTCCCAATCCAACTAAACGTTTTCTTGTTCACACAGACGCTTCTATGTTTGGATTGGGGGCAGTACTGAGTCAAGTCGGGGCCGATGGCGGAGAACATCCTGTGGCTTACATCAGTCGCAAACTGTTACCTCGAGAAGTAAGCTACGCCGCCATCGAAAAGGAATGCCTGGCTGTGGTGTGGGCCCTAAAGAAGCTACAACCCTATTTATATGGACAGCCCTTTTCCTTGCTCACGGATCACAACCCGTTAGTCTGGCTGAACCGGGTGGCTGGAGACAACGCCAGGCTGCTGCGCTGGAGTTTGGCGCTACAGCCTTTTGACTTTAATATCCAGTACTGGCCGGGTAAGCAGAATGGAAATGCTGACGGGTTGTCAAGACAAACTGACTTAGAGAAATGATCCGTGAGCCCCCGGACATCCCCAAGCCGATCCGTGTTGGATCAGACTGTGTATGCCGGCTTGTGGGCAAGGGGGAGCAGTGTAGCGGATTGGTACCGGGCTGTCCCACGACATGTATGAGAATAAGTGTATTTAGTCATATTGCTGGTTTAATGTGTGTGAACATGTATAGAAATCATGGTATCCGGTTATATTGACAGTTAAATGTATATAAAGAACTGTATTCCTCTAGTTGTTCGGTAGAATCATTCAAATAAAACAAGGGAATGAAACTACCGAACAACCAGACCCCCCCTGTGTAAAGTGTGCCTTCAATTACCGTTTGCAACAATGTTGCAAACGGGTAATTACCTATTCATGCGGTGTGGTCTTTGTTCTCTGGGTGGCCGCCATTCGGGATGCGAACACGTGGCGGCGGCCATCTTAGACTGCCGAACAGCGGTGTTTTGCCGTCGAGTGTCTGGAACCAAAATCGGACACTTGACTAGGCAAACACCGCTGAGACCTCCAGACTCCTAATACTTCGTGGGGAAACTACCGAACGGCCCGCCGTTCGGTAGAAAGAACCCCACAAACTAGGGGATTCATCCGAATCCCCGTCAGGCCACTTAACAGTAATATTTCACCCCTTTGCATTCGCCTGTTTGTGACCGACCGCAGGGCCAGAATACATGGAACTGTTTTCGGATACTTTACCTCTGCGGTCGGTCCAAACTTCAAAGTCCCATAACTCCCGAACGCTTTATCCGAATGGGCTAATTTTTAAGTATGTTGGTCCCCCAGAATAGAGCTATCTGGGGATGTTGGATTTGTGGATGTACCCCAAGTATTTAGGGTACATCCAAAACTCGGGGAAAACTGTGTACACGATAAGGGGATTATGATGCTAGAGGAGGGGAGGAGATCTGTGGGAGGTTACTACTTGGAGATTGGATAATGTCTTAAGTGATAGAACCTCCTCCCTTGCATGGGAGAGGGCTTTATAAGGAACTGTGAAATAAAGCTAGTTAGTTCTACTCCTGAAACTGTGTGTCGTCCAGTTATTGGGATTGCGATGGGGATATTGCTGTATTACTCTACCTGCTGGAAACCTTGCCTGTGGACTTAACATCACCTTGTTCCTGAGCCTCACTGGGATCTCTAGTGGAGAATAGCTGTGCAAGATCGGCTCTCCGCTACAAATAGAACACTATGTCTATGGCGGGGATCATAGAATAGAACACTATGTCTATGGTGGGATCATAGAATAGAACACTATGTCTATGGCGGGGATCATAGAATAGAACACTGTCTATGGCGAGGATCATAGAATAGAACACTATGTCTATGGCGGGGATCATAGAATAGAACACTATGTCTATGGCGGGGATCATAGAATAGAACACTATGTCTATGGCGGGGATCATGGAATAGAACACTATGTCTATGGCGGGGATCATAGAATAGAACACTATGTCTATGGCGGGGATCATAGAATAGAACACTATGTCTATGGCGAGGATCATAGAATAGAACACTATGTCTATGGCGGGGATCATAGAATAGAACACTATGTCTATGGCGGGGATCATAGAATAGAACACTATGTCTATGGCGGGGATCATAGAATAGAACACTATGTCTATGGTGGGGATCATAGAATAGAACACTATGTCTATGGCGAGGATCATAGAATAGAACACTATGTCTATGGCGGGGATCATAGAATAGAACACTACATCTATGGTGGGATCATAGAATAGAACACTATGTCTATGGCGAGGATCATAGAATAGAACACTATGTCTATGGCGGGGATCATAGAATAGAACACTATGTCTATGGCGAGGATCATAGAATAGAACACTATGTCTATGGTGGGATCATAGAATAGAACACTATGTCTATGGTGGGATCATAGAATAGAACACTATGTCTATGGCGAGGATCATAGAATAGAACACTATGTCTATGGCGAGGATCATAGAATAGAACACTATGTCTATGGCGGGGATCATGGAATAGAACACTATGTCTATGGCGGGGATCATAGAATAGAACACTATGTCTATGGCGGGGATCATGGAATAGAACACTATGTCTATGGTGGGATCATAGAATAGAACACTATGTCTATGGTGGGATCATAGAATAGAACACTATGTCTATGGTGGGTATCATAGAATAGAACACTATGTCTATGGCGGAGATCATAGAATAGAACACTATGTCTATGGCGGGGATCATGGAATAGAACACTATGTCTATGGCGGGGATCATAGAATAGAACTCTATGTCTATGGCGGGGATCATAGAATAGAACACTATGTCTATGGCGGGGATCATAGAATAGAACACTATGTCTATGGCGGGGATCATAGAATAGAACACTATGTTTATGGTGGGATCATAGAATAGAACACTATGTCTATGGCGGGGATCATAGAATAGAACACTATGTCTATGGCGGGGATCATAGAATAGAACACTATGTCTATGGCGGGGATCATAGAATAGAACACTATGTCTATGGCGGGGATCATAGAATAGAACACTATGTCTATGGCGGGGACACTATGTCTATGGCGGGGATCATAGAATAGAACACTATGTCTATGGCGGGGATCATAGAATAGAACACTATGTCTATGGCGGGGATCATAGAATAGAACTCTATGTCTATGGCGGGGATCATAGAATAGAACACTATGTCTATGGCTGGGATCATAGAATAGAACACTATGTCTATGGTGGGATCATAGAATAGAACACTATGTCTATGGTGGGATTATAGAATAGAACACTATGTCTATGGTGGGATCATAGAATAGATCACTATGTCTATGGCGGGGATCATAGAATAGAACACTATGTCTATGGTGGGGATCATAGAATAGAACACTATGTCTATGGTGGGATCATAGAATAGATCACTATGTCTATGGCGGGGATCATAGAATAGAACACTATGTCTATGGCGGGGATCATGGAATAGAACACTATGTCTATGGCGGGGATCATAGAATAGAACACTATGTCTATGGCGGGGATCATAGAATAGAACACTATGTCTATGGCGGGGATCATAGAATAGAACACTATGTCTATGGCGGGGATCATAGAATAGAACTCTATGTCTATGGCGGGGATCATAGAATAGAACACTATTGGTGGGATCATAGAATAGAACACTATGTCTATGGCGGGGATCATAGAATAGAACACTATGTCTATGGTGGGATCATAGAATAGAACACTATGTCTATGGCGAGGATCATAGAATAGAACACTATGTCTATGGCGGGGATCATAGAATAGAACACTATGTCTATGGCGAGGATCATAGAATAGAACACTATGTCTATGGTGGGATCATAGAATAGAACACTATGTCTATGGCGGAGATCATAGAATAGAACACTATGTCTATGGCGGGGATCATAGAATAAAACACTGTCTATGGCGGGGATCATAGAATAGAACACTATGTCTATGGTGGGTTCATAGAATAGAACACTATGTCTATGGCGGGGATCATAGAATAGAACACTATGTCTATGGTGGGATCATAGAATAGAACACTATGTCTATGGCGGGGATCATAGAATAGAACACTATGTCTATGGCGAGGATCATAGAATAGAACACTATGTCTATGGCGGGGATCATGGAATAGAACACTATGTCTATGGCGGGGATCATAGAATAGAACACTATGTCTATGGCGGGGATCATGGAATAGAACACTATGTCTATGGTGGGATCATAGAATAGAACACTATGTCTATGGTGGGATCATAGAATAGAACACTATGTCTATGGTGGGTATCATAGAATAGAACACTATGTCTATGGCGGAGATCATAGAATAGAACACTATGTCTATGGCGGGGATCATGGAATAGAACACTATGTCTATGGCGGGGATCATAGAATAGAACTCTATGTCTATGGCGGGGATCATAGAATAGAACACTATGTCTATGGCGGGGATCATAGAATAGAACACTATGTCTATGGCGGGGATCATAGAATAGAACACTATGTTTATGGTGGGATCATAGAATAGAACACTATGTCTATGGCGGGGATCATAGAATAGAACACTATGTCTATGGCGGGGATCATAGAATAGAACACTATGTCTATGGCGGGGATCATAGAATAGAACACTATGTCTATGGCGGGGATCATAGAATAGAACACTATGTCTATGGCGGGGACACTATGTCTATGGCGGGGATCATAGAATAGAACACTATGTCTATGGCGGGGATCATAGAATAGAACACTATGTCTATGGCGGGGATCATAGAATAGAACTCTATGTCTATGGCGGGGATCATAGAATAGAACACTATGTCTATGGCTGGGATCATAGAATAGAACACTATGTCTATGGTGGGATCATAGAATAGAACACTATGTCTATGGTGGGATTATAGAATAGAACACTATGTCTATGGTGGGATCATAGAATAGATCACTATGTCTATGGCGGGGATCATAGAATAGAACACTATGTCTATGGTGGGGATCATAGAATAGAACACTATGTCTATGGTGGGATCATAGAATAGATCACTATGTCTATGGCGGGGATCATAGAATAGAACACTATGTCTATGGCGGGGATCATGGAATAGAACACTATGTCTATGGCGGGGATCATAGAATAGAACACTATGTCTATGGCGGGGATCATAGAATAGAACACTATGTCTATGGCGGGGATCATAGAATAGAACACTATGTCTATGGCGGGGATCATAGAATAGAACTCTATGTCTATGGCGGGGATCATAGAATAGAACACTATTGGTGGGATCATAGAATAGAACACTATGTCTATGGCGGGGATCATAGAATAGAACACTATGTCTATGGTGGGATCATAGAATAGAACACTATGTCTATGGCGAGGATCATAGAATAGAACACTATGTCTATGGCGGGGATCATAGAATAGAACACTATGTCTATGGCGAGGATCATAGAATAGAACACTATGTCTATGGTGGGATCATAGAATAGAACACTATGTCTATGGCGGAGATCATAGAATAGAACACTATGTCTATGGCGGGGATCATAGAATAAAACACTGTCTATGGCGGGGATCATAGAATAGAACACTATGTCTATGGTGGGTTCATAGAATAGAACACTATGTCTATGGCGGGGATCATAGAATAGAACACTATGTCTATGGTGGGATCATAGAATAGAACACTATGTCTATGGCGGGGATCATAGAATAGAACACTATGTCTATGGCGAGGATCATAGAATAGAACACTATGTCTATGGCGGGGATCATAGAATAGAACACTATGTCTATGGCGGGGATCATAGAATAGAACACTATGTCTATGGCGGGGATCATGGAATAGAACACCATGTCTATGGCGGGGATCATAGAATAGAACACTATGTCTATGGCGGGGATCATAGAATAGAACACTATGTCTATGGCGGGGATCATAGAATAGAACACTATGTCTATGGCGGGGATCATAGAATAGAACACTATGTCTATGGTGGGATCATAGAATAGAACACTATGTCTATGGTGGGATTATAGAATAGAACACTATGTCTATGGCGGGGATCATAGAATAGATCACTATGTCTATGGCGGGGATCATAGAATAGAACACTATGTCTATGGTGGGTATCATAGAATAGAACACTATGTCTATGGCGGGGATCATAGAATAGAACACTATGTCTATGGCGGGGATCATGGAATAGAACACTATGTCTATGGCGGGGATCATAGAATAGAACACTATGTCTATGGCGGGGATCATAGAATAGAACACTATGTCTATGGCGGGGATCATAGAATAGAACACTATGTCTATGGCGGGAATCATAGAATAGAACTCTATGTCTATGGCGGGGATCATAGAATAGAACACTATGTCTATGGCGGGGATCATAGAATAGAACACTATGTCTATGGCAGGGATCATAGAATAGAACACTATGTTTATGGTGGGATCATAGAATAGAGCACTATGTCTATGGCGGGGATCATAGAATAGAACACTATGTCTATGGCGGGGATCATAGAATAGAACACTATGTCTATGGCGGGGATCATAGAATAGAACACTATATCTATGGCGGGGATCATAGAATAGAACACTATGTCTATGGCGGGGACACTATGTCTATGGCGGGGATCATAGAATAGAACACTATGTCTATGGCGGGGATCATAGAATAGAACACTATGTCTATGGCGGGGATCATAGAATAGAACTCTATGTCTATGGCGGGGATCATAGACTAGAACACTATGTCTATGGCTGGGATCATAGAATAGAACACTATGTCTATGGTGGGATCATAGAATAGAACACTATGTCTATGGTGGGATTATAGAATAGAACACTATGTCTATGGTGGGATCATAGAATAGATCACTATGTCTATGGCGGGGATCATAGAATAGAACACTATGTCTATGGTGGGGATCATAGAATAGAACACTATGTCTATGGTGGGATCATAGAATAGATCACTATGTCTATGGCGGGGATCATAGAATAGAACACTATGTCTATGGCGGGGATCATGGAATAGAACACTATGTCTATGGCGGGGATCATAGAATAGAACACTATGTCTATGGCGGGGATCATAGAATAGAACACTATGTCTATGGCGGGGATCATAGAATAGAACACTATGTCTATGGCGGGGATCATAGAATAGAACTCTATGTCTATGGCGGGGATCATAGAATAGAACACTATGTCTATGGCGGGGATCATAGAATAGAACACTATGTCTATGGTGGGATCATAGAATAGAACACTATGTCTATGGCGGGGATCATAGAATAGAACACTATGTCTATGGTGGGATCATAGAATAGAACACTATGTCTATAGCGAGGATCATAGAATAGAACACTATGTCTATGGCGGGGATCATAGAATAGAACACTATGTCTATGGCGGGGATCATAGAATAGAACACTATGTCTATGGCGGGGATCATAGAATAGAACACTATGTCTATGGCGGGGATCATAGAATAGAACACTATGTCTATGGCGGGGATCATAGAATAGAACACTATGTCTATGGTGGGATCATAGAATAGAACACTATGTCTATGGCGGGGATCATAGAATAGAACACTATGTCTATGGTGGGATCATAGAATAGAACACTATGTCTATGGCGGGGATCATAGAATAGAACACTACGTCTATGGTGGTATCATAGAATAGAACACTATGTCTATGGCGGGGATCATAGAATAGAACACTATGTCTATGGCGGGGATCATAGAATAGAACACTATGTCTATGGCGGGGATCATAGAATAGAACACTATGTCTATGGCGGGGATCATAGAATAGAACACTATGTCTATGGCGGGGATCATAGAATAGAACACTATGTCTATGGCGGGGATCATAGAATAGAACTCTATGTCTATGGCGGGGATCATAGAATAGAACACTATGTCTATGGTGGGATCATAGAATAGAACACTATGTCTATGGCGGGGATCATAGAATAGAACACTATGTCTATGGTGGGATCATAGAATAGAACACTATGTCTATGGCGAGGATCATAGAATAGAACACTATGTCTATGGCGGGGATCATAGAATAGAACACTATGTCTATGGCGGGGATCATAGAATAGAACACTATGTCTATGGCGGGGATCATAGAATAGAACACTATGTCTATGGCGGGGATCATAGAATAGAACACTATGTCTATGGTGGGATCATAGAATAGAACACTATGTCTATGGCGGGGATCATAGAATAGAACACTATGTCTATGGTGGGATCATAGAATAGAACACTATGTCTATGGCGGGGATCATAGAATAGAACACTACGTCTATGGTGGGATCATAGAATAGAACACTATGTCTATGGCGGGGATCATAGAATAGAACACTATGTCTATGGCGGGGATCATAGAATAGAACACTATGTCTATGGCGGGGATCATAGAATAGAACACTATGTCTATGGCGGGGATCATAGAATAGAACACTATGTCTATGGCGGGGATCATAGAATAGAACACTATGTCTATGGCGGGGATCATAGAATAGAACTCTATGTCTATGGCGGGGATCATAGAATAGAACACTATGTCTATGGTGGGATCATAGAATAGAACACTATGTCTATGGCGGGGATCATAGAATAGAACACTATGTCTATGGTGGGATCATAGAATAGAACACTATGTCTATGGCGAGGATCATAGAATAGAACACTATGTCTATGGCGGGGATCATAGAATAGAACACTATGTCTATGGCGGGGATCATAGAATAGAACACTATGTCTATGGCGGGGATCATAGAATAGTACACTATGTCTATGGCGGGGATCATAGAATAGAACACTATGTCTATGGCGGGGATCATAGAATAGAACACTATGTCTATGGTGGGATCATAGAATAGAACACTATGTCTATGGCGGGGATCATAGAATAGAACACTATGTCTATGGTGGGATCATAGAATAGAACACTATGTCTATGGCGGGGATCATAGAATAGAACACTACGTCTATGGTGGGATCATAGAATAGAACACTATGTCTATGGCGGGGATCATAGAATAGAACACTATGTCTATGGCGGGGATCATAGAATAGAACACTATGTCTATGGCGGGGATCATAGAATAGAACACTATGTCTATGGCGGGGATCATAGAATAGAACACTATGTCTATGGTGGGATCATAGAATAGAACACTATGTCTATGGCGGGGATCATAGAATAGAACACTATGTCTATGGCGGGGATCATAGAATAGAACACTATGTCTATGGCGGGGATCATAGAATAGAACACTATGTCTATGGCGGGGATCATAGAATAGAACACTCTGTCTATGGCGGGGATCATAGAATAGAACACTATGTCCATGGCGGGGATCATAGAATAGAACACTATGTCTATGGCGGGGATCATAGAATAGAACACTATGTCTATGGCGGGGACACTATGTCTATGGCGGGGATCATAGAATAGATCACTATGTCTATGGCGGGGATCATAGAATAGAACACTATGTCTATGGTGGGGATCATAGAATAGAACACTATGTCTATGGTGGGATCATAGAATAGATCACTATGTCTATGGCGGGGATCATAGAATAGAACACTATGTCTATGGCGGGGATCATGGAATAGAACACTATGTCTATGGCGGGGATCATAGAATAGAACACTATGTCTATGGCGGGGATCATAGAATAGAACACTATGTCTATGGCGGGGATCATAGAATAGAACACTATGTCTATGGCGGGGATCATAGAATAGAACTCTATGTCTATGGCGGGGATCATAGAATAGAACACTATGTCTATGGCGGGGATCATAGAATAGAACACTATGTCTATAGTGGGATCATAGAATAGAACACTATGTCTATGGCGGGGATCATAGAATAGAACACTATGTCTATGGTGGGATCATAGAATAGAACACTATGTCTATGGCGAGGATCATAGAATAGAACACTATGTCTATGGCGGGGATCATAGAATAGAACACTATGTCTATGGTGGGATCATAGAATAGAACACTACGTCTATGGTGGGATCATAGAATAGAACACTATGTCTATGGCGGGGATCATAGAATAGAACACTATGTCTATGGCGGGGATCATAGAATAGAACACTATGTCTATGGCGGGGATCATAGAATAGAACACTATGTCTATGGCGGGGATCATAGAATAGAACACTATGTCTATGGCGGGGATCATAGAATAGAACACTATGTCTATGGCGGGGATCATAGAATAGAACTCTATGTCTATGGCGGGGATCATAGAATAGAACACTATGTCTATGGTGGGATCATAGAATAGAACACTATGTCTATGGCGGGGATCATAGAATAGAACACTATGTCTATGGTGGGATCATAGAATAGAACACTATGTCTATGGCGAGGATCATAGAATAGAACACTATGTCTATGGCGGGGATCATAGAATAGAACACTATGTCTATGGCGGGGATCATAGAATAGAACACTATGTCTATGGCGGGGATCATAGAATAGAACACTATGTCTATGGCGGGGATCATAGAATAGAACACTATGTCTATGGCGGGGATCATAGAATAGAACACTATGTCTATGGTGGGATCATAGAATAGAACACTATGTCTATGGCGGGGATCATAGAATAGAACACTATGTCTATGGTGGGATCATAGAATAGAACACTATGTCTATGGCGGGGATCATAGAATAGAACACTACGTCTATGGTGGGATCATAGAATAGAACACTATGTCTATGGCGGGGATCATAGAATAGAACACTATGTCTATGGCGGGGATCATAGAATAGAACACTATGTCTATGGCGGGGATCATAGAATAGAACACTATGTCTATGGCGGGGATCATAGAATAGAACACTATGTCTATGGCGGGGATCATAGAATAGAACACTATGTCTATGGCGGGGATCATAGAATAGAACACTATGTCTATGGCGGGGATCATAGAATAGAACACTATGTCTATGGTGGGATCATAGAATAGAACACTATGTCTATGGCGGGGATCATAGAATAGAACACTATGTCTATGGTGGGATCATAGAATAGAACACTATGTCTATGGCGAGGATCATAGAATAGAACACTATGTCTATGGCGGGGATCATAGAATAGAACACTATGTCTATGGCGGGGATCATAGAATAGAACACTATGTCTATGGCGGGGATCATAGAATAGAACACTATGTCTATGGCGGGGATCATAGAATAGAACACTATGTCTATGGTGGGATCATAGAATAGAACACTATGTCTATGGCGGGGATCATAGAATAGAACACTATGTCTATGGTGGGATCATAGAATAGAACACTATGTCTATGGCGGGGATCATAGAATAGAACACTACGTCTATGGTGGGATCATAGAATAGAACACTATGTCTATGGCGGGGATCATAGAATAGAACACTATGTCTATGGCGGGGATCATAGAATAGAACACTATGTCTATGGCGGGGATCATAGAATAGAACACTATGTCTATGGCGGGGATCATAGAATAGAACACTATGTCTATGGTGGGATCATAGAATAGAACACTATGTCTATGGCGGGGATCATAGAATAGAACACTATGTCTATGGCGGGGATCATAGAATAGAACACTATGTCTATGGCGGGGATCATAGAATAGAACACTATGTCTATGGCGGGGATCATAGAATAGAACACTCTGTCTATGGCGGGGATCATAGAATAGAACACTATGTCCATGGCGGGGATCATAGAATAGAACACTATGTCTATGGCGGGGATCATAGAATAGAACACTATGTCTATGGCGGGGACACTATGTCTATGGCGGGGATCATAGAATAGAACACTATGTCTATGGCGGGGATCATAGAATAGAACACTATGTCTATGGCGGGGATCATAGAATTGAACACTATGTCTATGGCGGGGATCATAGAATAGAACACTATGTCTATGGCGGGGATCATAGAATAGAACACTATGTCTATGGCGGGGATCATAGAATAGAACACTATGTCTATGGCGGGGATCATAGAATAGAACACTATGTCTATGGCGGGGATCATAGAATAGAACACTATGTCTATGGTGGGATCATAGAATAGAACACTATGTCTATGGCGGGGTTCATAGAATAGAACACTATGTCTATGGCGGGGATCATAGAATAGAACACTATGTCTATGGCGGGGATCATAGAATAGAACACTATGTCTATGGCGGGGATCATAGAATAGAACACTCTGTCTATGGCGGGGATCATAGAATAGAACACTATGTCCATGGCGGGGATCATAGAATAGAACACTATGTCTATGGCGGGGATCATAGAATAGAACACTATGTCTATGGCGGGGACACTATGTCTATGGCGGGGATCATAGAATAGAACACTATGTCTATGGCGGGGATCATAGAATAGAACACTATGTCTATGGCGGGGATCATAGAATTGAACACTATGTCTATGGCGGGGATCATAGAATAGAACACTATGTCTATGGCGGGGATCATAGAATAGAACACTATGTCTATGGCGGGGATCATAGAATAGAACACTATGTCTATGGCGGGGATCATAGAATAGAACACTATGTCTATGGCGGGGATCATAGAATAGAACACTATGTCTATGGTGGGATCATAGAATAGAACACTATGTCTATGGCGGGGTTCATAGAATAGAACACTATGTCTATGGCGGGGATCATAGAATAGAACACTATGTCTATGGCGGGGATCATAGAATAGAACACTATGTCTATGGCGGGGATCATAGAATAGAACACTATGTCTATGGCGGGGATCATAGAATAGAACACTATGTCTATGGCGGGGATCATAGAATAGAACACTATGTCTATGGCGGGGATCATAGAATAGAACTCTATGTCTATGGCGGGGATCATAGAATAGAACACTATGTCTATGGCGGGGATCATAGAATAGAACACTATGTCTAGGCGGGGATCATAGAATAGAACACTATGTCTATGGCGGGGATCATAGAATAGAACACTATGTCTATGGCGGGGATCATAGAATAGAACACTATGTCTATGGCGGGGATCATAGAATAGAACACTATGTCTATGGCGGGGATCATAGAATAGAACACTATGTCTATGGCGGGGATCATAGAATAGAACACTATGTCTATGGCGGGGATCATAGAATAGAACACTATGTCTATGGCGGGGATCATAGAATAGAACACTATGTCTATGGTGGGATCATAGAATAGAACACTATGTCTATGGCGGGGATCATAGAATAGAACACTATGTCTATGGCGGGGATCATAGAATAGAACACTATGTCTATGGCGGGGATCATAGAATAGAACACTATGTCTATGGCGGGGATCATAGAATAGAACACTATGTCTATGGCGGGGATCATAGAATAGAACACTATGTCTATGGCGTGGATCATAGAATAGAACACTATGTCTATGGCGGGGACACTATGTCTATGTCGGGGATCATGTGGGTTTGTGTCTCTAGTGTTTAAACCGGCCTCATGCAGGTTCTCCCTATGGGTTCCCACACACCAGAGCACAGGGAACCTCCAGCCCCGCCCATCCCTTGTCTAACAGGCCAAGGGAGAACAGCCAGCCACGCCCATTCACTGATTGACAGGGCGGAGTCTGCCTTCAGACTGCATGTGGAAACAGGGAGCCACGCCCATTCACTGACTAACAGGGGGAGGTCTCCCCTCAGGCTGCATGTGGACGCAGTCGGCCACGCCTACTCACTGACTGATAGGGCGAGGTGTCTCCTCAGTCTGTATGTGGACGCAGTCGGCCACGCCTATTCACTGATTGACAGGGCGAGGTGTCTCCTCAGACTGCATGTGGACGCAGTCGGCCACGCCTATTCACTGATTGACAGGGCGAGGTGTACCCTCAGACTGCATGTGGAAGCAGTCGGCCACGCCCATGATGACCGGCGGTGACAGACATGGAAGGCGTAACCCCTCGTGTCAGATGGTGGTAGGGGCGGGGTTAGAGATGGCGGTGGGCGGGGTTGGTCGGACAGGTGAGGAGATCTCGCGAGAGGATGGGAGCTGGATGTGTTGGAGCCGGAGGAGCTGCGGGAGCTGGAGAAGCCGTGTGAGAGCTCGGGCTCCGGGGGGACAGCACTGACTGAGCGCCAGGAGAGCAACGAGAGCAGGTAATAATAATATAATATAATAATACTATATAATAATAATAATATAACATTATAACAGCACTGACTGAGCGCCAGGAGAGCAACGAGAGGAGGTAATAATAATATAATATATAATAATAATAATAACATTATAACAGCACTGACTGAGCGCCAGGAGAGCAGGTAATAATAATAATAATAATATATAATATTAATAATAACATTATAACAGCACTGAGAGCTCGGGATCCGGGGGGACAGCACTGACTGAGAGCAGGTAATAATAATACTATATAATAATACTATATCATAATAATATAATAATATAACATTATAACAGCACTGACTGAGAGCAGGTAATAATAATAATAATAATAATATATAATATTAATAATAACATTATAACAGCACTGAGAGCTCGGGCTCCGGGCGGACAGCACTGACTGAGAGCAGGTAATAATAATAATAATAATATATAATATTAATAATAACATTATAACAGCACTGAGAGCTCGGGATCCGGGGGGACAGCACTGACTGAGAGCAGGTAATAATAATACTATATAATAATACTATATCATAATAATATAATAATATAACATTATAACAGCACTGACTGAGAGCAGGTAATAATAATAATAATAATAATATATAATATTAATAATAACATTATAACAGCACTGAGAGCTCGGGCTCCGGGCGGACAGCACTGACTGAGAGCAGGTAATAATAATACTATATAATAATATTATTATTATTATTATTATTATTATTATTATTATTATTATTATTATTAACAGCACTGAGAGCAGGTACCGGGGGGATAATAATAATAATAATATAACATTATAACAGCACTGACTGAGAGCAGGTAATAATAATAATAATACTATAAAATAATACTATATCATAATACTATATCATAATAATATAATAATATAACATTATAACAGCACTGACTGAGAGCAAGGAGAGCAGGTAATAATAATATAACATTATAACAGCACTGAGAGCTCGGGCTCCGGGCGGACAGCACTGACTGCAAGGAGAGCAGGTACCAGGGGGATAATAATAATAATAATATATAATAATAATAATAGCACTGACTGCAGGTACCGGGGGGATGATAATAATACTATATTATAATAATAATAATAATAATAATAACAGCACTGACTGCAGGTACCGGGGGGATAATAATACTATATAATAATAATAATAATAATAACAGCACTGAGAGCTCGGTCTCCGGGTGGACAGCACTGACTGAGCGCAAGGAGAGCAGGTACCGGGGGGGATAATAATACTATATAATAATAATAATACTATATAATATAATAATAATAATAATAACAGCACTGAGAGCTCGGTCTCTGGGTGGACAGCACTGACTGAGCGCAAGGAGAGCAGGTACCAGGGGGATATTAATAATAATACTATATAATATAATAATAATAAAAGCACTTACTGCAGGTACCGGGGGGATAATAATACTATATAATAATAATATAATAATAATAACAGCACTGAGAGCTCGGTCTCTGGGTGGACAGCACTGACTGAGCGCAAGGAGAGCAGGTACCGGGGGGATAATAATAATAATAATAATAATAATAATAACAGCAGGTACCGGGGGGGGGGGGGGGATAATAATACTATATTATAATAATACTAATAGCACTGACTGCAGGTACCGTGGGATAATAATACTATATAATATAATAATAATAACAGCACTGACTGCAGCTACCGTGGGATAATAATACTATATAATATAATAATAATAATAACCGCACTGACTGCAGGTACCGTGGGATAATAATACTATATAATATAATAATAATAATAACAGCACTGACTGCAGGTACTGGGGGGATAATAATACTATATAATAATAATAATAATAATAATAATAACAGCACTGACTGCAGGTACCGGGGGGGGGGGGGGGGGTAATAATACTATATAATATAATAATAATAACAGCACTGACTGCAGGTACCGGGGGGATAATAATACTATATTATAATAATAATAACAGCACTGACTGCAGGTACCGGGGGGGATAATATTATTATTATTATTATTATTATTATTATTATCCCCCCGGTACCTGCAGTCAGTGCTGTTATTATTATTATTATTATTATTATAATAATAATATTATAATAATAACAGCACTGACTGCAGGTACCGGGGGGATAATAATACTATATAATAATAATAATATAATAACAGCACTGACTGCAGGTACTGGGGGGGGGGGGGGATAATAATACTATATAATATAATAATAATAATAACAGCACTGACTGCAGGTACCAGGGGGGATAATAATACTATATAATAATAACAGCACTGACTGCAGGTACCAGGGGGGATAATAATACTATATAATAATAATAATAATAACAGCACTGACTGCAGGTACCAGGGGGGATAATAATAGTATATAATAATAATAATAATAACAGCACTGACTGCAGGTACCAGGGGGGATAATAATACTATATAAGAATAATAATAACAGCACTGACTGCAGGTACCAGGGGGGATAATAATACTATATAATAATAATAACAGCACTGACTGCAGGTACCAGGGAGGATAATAATACTATATAAGAATAATAATAACAGCACTGACTGCAGGTACCAGGGGGGAATAATAATACTATATTATAATAATAATAATAACAGCACTGAGAGCTCGGGCTCCGGGGGGGGCAGCACTGATTGCAGGTACAGGGGGGATAATAATACTATATAATATAATAATAACAGCACTGAGAGCTCGGGCTAATAATACTATATAATAATAATAATAATAATAATCTAACATCACTGAGAGCTCGGGCTCCGGGGGGACTGCACTGAGCGCAAGGAGAGCAGGTAATAATAATAATATTAATATATAATAATAATATAACATTATAACAGCACTGAGAGCTCGGGCTCCGGGGGGACAGCACCGACTGAGAGCAAGGAGAGCAGGTAATAATAATAATAATATAACATTATAACAACAGGTACTGGGGGGATAATATACAGTGGGACCTCGGTTTACAAACGCCTCGGTTAACATAATTTTCGGTTTACAAATGAAAATCCATTGAAAATAATGCCTCGGTTTACAAATTTGTTTCGCAATACACAATTGCACCTGGGAGGTTTATAGCACCGCCCCCTGCATGCTGGAGCCTGTGGGTAGCACGTGGCGTTGAGTGTGGAGGTGTTGGAGTGGCTTTTGCATCAAGTTTTGGAGCCATTCTGAATTTTTTTGCAGTGGTTTGGGGACTTTTTGGTGCATTTCTCAAGCCATGGAAAGGTAGGGAGCTGAGCTTCATTGTTTGCATGCCTTTTACTGTGTGTTCTGCATTGTGGGTTGGTTTACATGCCAACTCATTTTGACTTATTTCTGACCTCCAGAACGGATTCATTGGTTTTCAATGCATTCCTATGGGAAACCGCGTTTCGGTTTACAAATGTTTCGCAATAAGAAACGTCCCGGAGAACGCATTAAATTCGTAAACCGAGGTCCCACTGTATTATAATAATATTACATTAAAACAACATGGAGAGCAGGTACCGGGAGTGGGAATAATATATAATAATAATAATAATATAACATAACAACATGGAGAGCAGGTACCGGGAGTGGGAATAATATATCATAATAATAATATAACATAACAACATGGAGAGCAGGTACCGGGAGTGGGAATAATATATAATAATAATAATATAACATAACAACATGGAGAGCAGGTACCCGGAGTGGGAATAATATATAATAATAATAATAATATAACATAACAACATGGAGAGCAGGTACCGGGAGTGGGAATAATATATAATAATAATAATATAACATAACAACATGGAGAGCAGGTACCGGGAGTGGGAATAATATATCATAATAATAATAATATAACATAACAACATGGAGAGCAGGTACCGGGAGTGGGAATAATATATAATAATAATAATATAACATAACAACATGGAGAGCAGGTACCCGGAGTGGGAATAATATATAATAATAATAATAATAATATAACATAACAACATGGAGAGCAGGTACCGGGAGTGGTAATAATATATAATAATATAACATAACAACATGGACAGCAGGTACCGGGAGGGGAATAATATATAATAATATAACATAATAACATGGAGAGCAGGTACCGGGAGGGGAATAATATATAATAATAATATAACATAACAACATGGAGAGAAGGTACCGGGAGTGGGAATAATATATAATAATAATAATAATATAACATAACAACATGGAGAGCAGGTACCGGGAGTGGGAATAATATAATAATATAACATAACAACACGAGGAGCAGGTACCGGGAGTGGGAATAATATAATAATATAACATAACAACATGGAGAGCAGGTACCGGGAGTGGGAATAATATAATATAACAACACGAGGAGCAGGTACCGGGAGTGGGAATAATATAATAATATAACATAACAACATGGAGAGCAGGTACCGGGAGTGGGAATAATATAATAATATATAATAACATTATAACACCATGAAGAGCAGGTACCGGGAGTGGGAATAATATAATAATAATATAACATAACAACACGAGGAGCAGGTACCGGGAGTGGGAATAATATAATAATATAACATAACAACATGGAGAGCAGGTACCGGGAGTGGGAATAATATAATAATATAACATAACAACATGGAGAGCAGGTACCGGGAGTGGGAACACTATAATAATATAACATAACAACACGAGGAGCAGGTACCGGGAGTGGGAATAATATAATAATATAACATAACATGGAGAGCAGGTACCGGGAGTGGGAATAATATAATAATATAACATAACAACATGGAGAGCAGGTACCGGGAGTGGGAATAATATAATAATATATAATAACATTATAACACCATGAAGAGCAGGTACCGGGAGTGGGAATAATATAATAATATAACATAACAACACGAGGAGCAGGTACCGGGAGTGGGAATAATATAATAATATAACATAACAACATGGAGAGCAGGTACCGGGAGTGGGAATAATATAATAATATAACATAACAACGTGGAGAGCAGGTACCGGGAGTGGGAATAATATAATAATATATAATAACATTATAACACCATGAAGAGCAGGTACCGGGAGTGGGAATAATATAATAATATAACATATAATAATAATATAACATAACAACACGGAGAGCAGGTACCGGGAGTGGGAATAATATAATAAAATTATAACAACACGGACAGCAGGTACCGGGATGGGGAATAATAATATATGATTATGATTATAATATATAATAATAATATAACATTACAACATGAACAGCAGGTACCGGGAGTGGGGATAATATAATAATATATAATAACATTATAACAACACAGACAGCAGGTACCGGGGGATAATAGTATAATATTACATTATAACAACACGGACAGCAGGTACCGGGGGATAATAATATTACATTATAACAACACGGACAGCAGGAACCGGTAGGGGAATAATAATAATTAATAATATAACATTATAACAACAGGTACCGGGGGATAATAATATAATATTACATTATAACAACATGGACAGCAGGAACCGGTAGGGGAATAATAATATTTAATAATATAATAATATAACATTATAACAACACGGACAACAGGTACAGGGGGATAATAATATAATAATATTACATCATAACAACACGGACAGCTGGTACCGTGCAAGTCTGCTAGTGAGGTAGCTCAGTTGGTAAATTTCCTGACTACAAAGCCTATTCAAAAATGCATGGTCACAGGGTCTACTCAGCCCTTCATCCTTCCAATGTCGATAAATTGAGTACCATCAATTGAGTAATAATCTATTTCTATTCAGCTGCCGATTTGGTTAATTCCGAGAGCGTGCGCACTACATAAATACATTTATTAGTTATTATTATAAAAATGTTTGTATTATATTTATATTATATCGCTTTGGATGACCTCTTCTCCGCTTGATGAATAATTAATGCTTCAGTCAGAAAATGGTCAGTCGCAGAGGATTCTGGGTAAGATCTGTTTTCCTGCTCATGTGCCTTGCAGTTGAACAGATAGTCTTGAAGTTTTATAATAAATATCACATTATACCAACACAGAGAGCAGGTACCGGGGGAGGGGGGAAATATTAATATATAATAATATATCACATTATAACTAGACAGAGTGCAGGTACTGGGGGGATAATAATATAATAATAATAATTAATAATAGAATTATATTACAACAAGACGGAGAGGGGGGAAATTATAATATAATAATATCTCATTTTTTATATACACACAGAGAGCAGGTACCGGGGGATAATAATATAATATATCACATTATAACAACACAGAGAACAGGTACCGGGGGGATAATAATAATATATCACATTATACCAACACAGAGAACAGGTACCGGGGGGATGATGATAATAATAATAATATATCACATTATACCAACACAGAGAGCAGGTACCAGGGGGTGGGGGGGATAATATAATATATAATAATAATAATATATTACATTATAACAACACAGAGAGCAGGTACCAGGGGGGTGGGGGGGGGGGATAATATAATAATATATTACATTATAACAACACAGAGAACAGGTACCGGGGGGATAATAATAATATAATAATAATAATATATCACATTATACCAACACAGAGAACGGGTATCGGGGGGATAATAATAATATATCACATTATACCAACACAGAGAGCAGGTACCAGGGGGGTGGGGGGGATAATATAATATATAATAATAATATATCACATTATAACAACACAGAGAGCAGGTACTAGGGGGGTGGGGGGGGATAATATAATATATAATAATATATTACATTATAACACAGAGAGCAGGTACCGGGGGATAATATAATAAAAATAATAATTTAATATATAATATATTACATTATAACACAGAGAGCAGGTACCGGGGGATAATATAATAAAAATAATAATTTAATATATAATATATCACATTATAACAACACAGAGAACAGGTACCGGGGGGATAATAATAATATAATAATAATATATCACATTATACCAACACAGAGAACGGGTATCGGGGGGATAATAATAATATATCACATTATAACAACACAGAGAGCAGGTACTAGGGGGGTGGGGGGGGATAATATAATATATAATAATATAATACATTATAACACAGAGAGCAGGTACCGGGGGATATAATATATCACATTATAACAACGCAGAGAGCAGGTACCGGGGGGGGGGGGATAATATAATAATATATTACATTATAACAACACAGAGAGCAGGTACTGGGGGGGGGATAATATAATATATAATAATAATATATTGCATTATAACAACACAGAGAGCAGGTACCGGGGGATAATATAATAAAAATAATAATTTAATATATAATATATCACATTATACCAACACAGAGAGCAGGTACCAGGGGGGATAATAATAATATATCACATTATACCAACACAGAGAGCAGGTACTGGGGGGGGGATAATATAATAAATAATAATAATATATTACATTATAACAACACAGAGAGCAGGTACCGGGGGATAATATAATGCAAATAATAATTTAATATATAATATATCACATTATACCAACACAGAGAGCAGGTACTGGGGGGGGGGGAGGGGGGTGGGTGGTAATAATATATATCCCATTATAACAACACAGAGAGCAGGTACCGGGGGGTGGGGGAAAATAATAATAATATATCACATTATAACTAGACAGAGTGCAGGTACCGGGGGGATAATAATAATAATAATAATAAATCATATTACAACAAGACGGAGAGGGGGAAAATTATAGGAATAATATATCCCATTATAACAACACAGAGAGCAGGTACCGGGGGTGGGGGAAAATATTAATATATAATAATATATCACATTATAACTAGACAGAGTGCAGGTACTGGGGGGAATAATAATAATAATAATAATAGAATCATATTACAACAAGACGGAGAGGGGGGAAATTATAATATAATAATAATAATAATAATAATAATATCTCATTTTTTATATACACACAGAGAGCAGGTACCGGGGGGATAATAATATAATATATCACATTATAACAACACAGAGAACAGGTACCGGGGGGATAATAATAATATATCACATTAGACCAACACAGAGAACAGGTACCGGGGGGATAATAATAATAATATATCACATTATACCAACACAGAGAGCAGGTACCAGGGGGTGGGGGGGATAATTAATAATAATATATTACATTATAACAACACAGAGAGCAGATACCAGGGGGTGGGGGTGGGGGATAATATAATATATAATAATAATATATTACATTATACCAACACAGAGAGCAGGTACCAGGGGGTGGGGGGGATAATTAATAATAATATATTACATTATAACAACACAGAGAGCAGGTACCAGGGGGTGGGGGTGGGGGATAATATAATATATAATAATAATATATTACATTATAACAACACAGAGAGCAGGTACCGGGGGATAATATAATAAAAATAATAATTTAATATATAATATATCACATTATACCAACACAGAGAGCAGGTACTGGGGGGGGGGGGGGATAATATAATATATAATAATAATATATTACATTATAACAACACAGAGAGCAGGTACCGGGGGATAATATAATAAAAATAATAATTTAATATATAATATATCACATTATACCAACACAGAGAGCAGGTACTGAGGGGGGTGGGGGAAAATAATAATAATATATCACATTATAACTAGACAGAGTGCAGGTACCGGGGGGATAATAATAATAATCATATTACAACAAGACGGAGAGGGGGGAAATTATAATATAATATCTTTTTTATATACACACAGAGAGCAGGTACCGGGGGGATAATAATATAATAATATATCACAACACAGAGAACAGGTACCGGGGGATAATAATATAATAATAATATATCACATTATACCAACACAGAGAACAGGTACCGGGGGCATAATAATATAATATATCACATTATACCAACACAGAGAACAGGTACCGGGGGGATAATAATAATTTCATAATATATCACATTATACCAACACAGAGAGCAGGTACCGGGGGATAATAATAATATAATAATATATCACATTATACCAACACAGAGAACAGGTACCGGGGGCATAATAATATAATATATCACATTATACCAACACAGAGAACAGGTACCGGGGGGATAATAATAATTTCATAATATATCACATTATACCAACACAGAGAGCAGGTACCGGGGGGTGGGGGGGAAATATAATATATAATAATAATATATCACATTATAACAACACAGAGAGCAGGTACCAGGGGATAATATAATAAAAATAATAATTTAATATATAATATATCACATTATACCAACACAGAGAGCAGGTACTGGAGGGGGGTGAATTATAATATAACAATATATCACATTATAACAACACAGAGAGCAGGTACCGGGGGGATATTACCGTAATAATATAATAATAATAATAAGCATTATAACATTCATTATATACCTCATAACATGTCGTGTCCTATTATATATCATTCTGCATTCATTATATGGAGGGGGACATGCGTTATCACATATATCATAATACATTTTATGGTATTCATTATATACCTCTTAATAATATATCATACTGTATATACTTTATCTGTTGTATAATATTGTACATCTCCTACCGTATGTGTTATATTTAATACTTTGTTTTATATTTATTCTATATCTCTGGCTATCACTAATAGTTTGTACAGACCAAGCACTATAACTACCGACACTGTCTATCCCTAATACAGTATGTACAGAACAAGCACTAAAACTACCGACACTGGCTATCACTAATACAGTCTGTACAGAACAAGCACTATAACCACCGACACTGGCTATCACTAATACAGTCTGTACAGAACAAGCACTATAACCACCAACACTGGCTATCACTAATACAGTCTGTACAGACCGAGCACTATAACAACCGACACTGGCTATCCCGAATACAGTCTGTACAGGCCGTGCACTATAACCACCGACACTGGCTATCCTTAATACAGTCTGTACAGACCGAGCACTATAACCACCGACACTGGCTATCCCGAATACAATCTGTACAGGCCGTGCACTGTAACCACCGACACTGGCTATCCCTAATACAGTCTGTACAGACCGAGCACTATAACCACCGACACTGGCTATCCCGAATACAATCTGTACAGGCCGTGCACTATAACCACCGACACTGGCTATCCCTAATACAGTCTGTACAGACCGAGCACTGTAACCACCGACACTGTCTATCCCTAATACAGTCTGTACAGAACAAGCACTATAACCACCGACACTGGCTATCCCTAATACAGTCTGTACAGACCGAGCACTGTAACCACCGACACTGTCTATCCCTAATACAGTCTGTACAGACCGAGCACTGTAACCACCGACACTGGCTATCCCTAATACAGTCTGTACAGACCGAGCACTATAACCACGGACACTGGCTATCCCTAATACAGTCTGTACAGACCGAGCACTGTAACCACCGACACTGTCTATCCCTAATACAATCTGTACAGACCGAGCACTGTAACCACCGACACTGTCAAATATAGCGTGTTACATTTGAAATTGAAATTTGTCAGATTGGTTACGTTGCCTTTGAGACTGTATAGTAGCCCAGGAAATAAATTTACACCCATAATGGCATACCATTTGCAATAGTAGACGACCCAAGGTATTGCAAATGGGGTATGTCCAGTCTTTTTTAGTAGCCATTTGGTCACAAACACTGGTCAAAGTTAGCGTTAGTATTTGTTTGTGTGTGAAAAATGCAAAAAACGCCAATTTTGGCCAGTGTTTGTGACCAAATGGCTACTAAAAAAGACTGGACATACCCCATTTGCAATACTGGCCAGTGTTTGTGACCAAATGGCTACTAAAAAAGACTGGACATACCCCATTTGCAATACCTTGGGTTGTCTACTATTGCAAATAGTATGTCATCATAGGGGTAATCTTCATTCTTGGGCTACCATAGGGTCATAAAGGCAACGTAAGCAATCTGGCGAATTTTAATGTGAAAAAAATGAAACACAAGCCTTATATTTGACGCTGTAATTTTTGAAAACACCATAAAACCTGTACATGAGGGGTACTGTTGTACTCGGGAGACTTCGCTGAACACAAATATTTGTGTTTCAAAACAGTAAAAAGTATTGCAGCAGTAATATCGTCCGTGTAAGTTCTGTTTGTGCGTGAAAAATGCAAAAAACTTCACTTTTACTGGCGATATCATCGTTGTAATACATTTTACTGTTTTGAAACACTAATATTTGTGTTCAGCGAAGTCTCCCGAGTAAAACAGTACCCCCCATGTACAGGTTTTATGGTGTCTTGGAAAGTTATAGGGTTAAATATAGTGCTAGCAAATTAAATTCCTTATACTTTCGGCATGGGTTGTCAGGCAGGTCCCGCTAATTGTAATTAATTAGGATACCTAATTATGTAAAATTATTACATAAATATATGTGTAGAATTAATATATGTATATATATATACATATGTGTATATATATATATATATTTTTTTTTTAAAATATTTTTATTTATATATAGGTATATATATATAGGTATATATATATAGTGATATATACGTATATATTTATGTATATAGATATATATATTATTTCGTTCTACGTGTATTTTGATATAAATATATATAAATATATATATATTAATATCACAATACAGTTAGAACGAAATAAAACATCTATATATTTTTTAATATTTTATTTTTAATTATTTTTTTATTTAATTTGTTTTACGTATTTACATATTTTTTTTATATTATTTATAAATATATATATAACAATAATTATATATATATTTAATCAGTATCAGTCTACGTGTAATTTGATATTAATATATATATATATAATTATATATATATTAATATTAAAATACACCTAGACGGTGTATGTGTATGTGTGTATATGTGTATATATATATATATATACTTAGATCATATATATATATATATGATCTAAGTATATATATATATATATATATATATATATATATATATATATATATATATATATATATATATATATATATTTTTTTTTATTTTATTTTCAGCCAGCAGGGGGACCAACTGTCATTACAGTTGGTCCCCCTGCTGGCAATGCCTGAGCCAGCTATACCGGCCATATGATTGTGAGGTCCTCGCAAGGACCTCACTCTCACATGACCGGGAGGGACCGGAGGAGGCAGATCTGCTGCGGGGGGGCTCCCTGGGAGTCCCCCCAACCGCGATCGCCAGCGTGGGACCACCGGCGACCGGGTAAGTTAAAAAAAAACGGCGGGCGTATATTTACGTCCTGCGGCGTTTAGAGCCGCTTTTAAAAGGACGTAAATATACGTCCGCCGGACTTAAGGGGTTAACTCCCTTATTGCGACTAAATTATTATTATTATTAAGTGTTCTTGCATAGCAAGACCACTTAATGTTATCTCACATATATATTATTATTATTATTCTTATTATTCTTATTATAGCCAAATTTGCCACCCTAACTCCTCCCACAGTTTTTACACTACATAGACAAAAATATACCAAAACGTGCAGATTGTTCCCGATCGGATTGCTATTACTTTGTGGAACGTTTCGCCGAATGGTTCTCGGAATATCGTCATTCTTGTGGCGAAATTTGTCCCATAGGAATGAATGGCAAAGCTAGAGTGGGAGCTGGCAAAAGCTGAAAAATCAGGACATGATTTCTAAACTGCCACCACTCCCTCATTTTCAGGCCCACCTACACAAATCTTATATCAAAACGTTCAGCTATCCCTGCTGCCACTAGAAATGTCCACGGCTAAGCCATAGTCCTTATAGTTTTCACAATATGACCATTTGTTTGCAACTCACGCCTTCCATTGACATTCATTGAAACTCCACTCTGCAAAGCTCACATTTGAAGGGCAATTTCGAAACTGCGACTGTGCCTTCATTGTTAATATCTCAGAGACATACTATACATCAAAATGTAGGTCTGGGTCTTGTGATTCTCACAATATAAAGCTCTTCACTGTAGGATTTATAGTTTTTAAAATACGACCGTTTGAATATGGCAACCGCCAAAATACTCTGACCTGTGCAAGGCTGCAGCAGCAAGTGATGTCATAGACAAAGCCTTTTACACCTGCTAATTTTTTATAACTGTATGTTTTAATGTAACTGTGAAGCACTCTGGGCAACAACATTGCAATTAAATGTGCTATATAAATAAATACTAACAGTTACTCCGCCCACTCTAGTTGTAGACTACTGATGGAGGCAAGAACACTTCACACAATTTCCCCAGAAATTGTAGCTTTTCTAGTTATTATTATTATTATTAAGTGTTCTTGCATAGCAAGACTACTTACTGTTATCTCACATATATATTATTATTATTATTATAGCCAAATTTGCCACCCTAACTCCTCCCACAGTTTTTACACTACATAGACAAAAATTTACCAAAACGTGCAGATTGTTCCCGATCGGATTGCTATTACTTTGTGGAACGTTTCACCGAATGGTTCTCGGAATATCGTCGTTCTTGTGGCGAAATTTGTCCCATAGGAATGAATGGCAAAGCTAGAGTGGGAGCTGGCAAGAGCTGAAAAATCAGGACATGATTTCTAAACTGCCACCACTCCCTCATTTTCAGGCCCACCTACACAAATCTTATATCAAAACGTTCAGCTATCCCTGCTGCCACTAAAAATGTCTACAGCTAAGTCATAGTCCTTATAGTTTTCACAATATGACCATTTGTTTGAAACTCACGCAGTCCATTGACATTCATTGAAACTCCACTCTGCAAAGCTCACATTTGAAGGGCAATTTCTAAACTGCGACTGTGCCTTCATTGTTAATATCTCAGAGACATACTATACATCAAAATGTAGGTCTGGGTCTTGTGATTCTCACAATATAAAGCTCTTCACTGTAGGATTTAAAGTTTTTAAAATACGACCGTTTGAAGATGGCAACTGCAAAAATACTCTGACCTGTGCCAGGCTCCAGCAGCAAGTGATGTCATAGACAGGGCCTTTTGCACCTGCCAATGTTTTTATAACTGTATGTTTTAATGTAACTGTGAAGCACTTTGGGCAACAACGTTGCAATTAAATGTGCTATCCTACCACTCCAGTTGTAGACTACTGGTGGAGGCAAGAACACTTCACACAATTTCCCCAGGAATTGTAGCTTTTCTAGTTATTATTATTATTTTAAATCCTACATTTCACTGTTTAGTAAATAAACACCATGTGTAACTTGATGTAATATACAGGCTGTTTGTCAAAGCGATGAAATCACACCTAAACCATTGCAATCCTCTGAATCCTGATTCTTCTCCTTTAAATTCCTTCTGGGTGATGCCGTTGTGTTTGTCGATGCGGCCACTTACCTGTGAGCTGTGTGTTATGATTATATGTTTGGTTGTACGAGTCCATTCATTTCCCGTCTAATCACGCTGTTAATCTGAATTAGTCAGAGCTGCGTGTTGTGATTATTTTTAAATGATCTCATATTTTAGTGTTCTCTTGCAGTTACTCTCATATTTGCACTCTCTCATTGTCCCTGTCTCTCTGTATGTGTCACTGCGCTCTCTCATTGTCCCTGTCTCTCTGTATGTGTCACTGCGCTCTCTCATTGTCCCTGTCTCTCTGTGCCACTGCGCTCTCTCATTGTCCCTGTCTCTCTGTGTCACTGCGCTCTCTCATTGTCCCTGTCTCTCTGTGTCACTGCGCTCTCTCATTGTCCCTGTCTCTCTGTGTCACTGCGCTCTCTCATTGTCCCTGTCGCTCTGTATGTGTCACGCCTCTCTCGTTGTCCTTGTCGCTCTGTGTGTGTCATGGCTTTCTCATTGTCCCTGTCGCTCTGTGTTTGTCACAGCGCTCCTTCGTTGGCCCTGTCGCTCTGTTTGTCACAGCGCTCCTTAGTTGGCCCTGTCGCTGTGTGTCACAGCGCTCCTTAGTTGGCCCTGTCGCTGTGTGTCACAGCGCTCCTTAGTTGGCCCTGTCGCTGTGTGTCACAGCGCTCCTTAGTTGGCCCTGTCGCTGTGTGTCACAGCGCTCCTTAGTTGGCCCTGTCGCTGTGTGTCACAGCGCTCCTTAGTTGGCCCTGTCGCTGTGTGTCACAGCGCTCCTTAGTTGGCCCTGTCGCTGTGTGTCACAGCGCTCCTTCGTTGGCCCTGTCGCTGTGTGTCACAGCGCTCCTTCGTTGGCCCTGTCGCTGTGTGTCACAGCGCTCCTTCGTTGGCCCTGTCGCTGTGTGTCACAGCGCTCCTTCGTTGGCCCTGTCGCTGTGTGTCACAGCGCTCCTTCGTTGGCCCTGTCGCTGTGTGTCACTGCGCTCCTTCGTTGGCCCTGTCGCTGTGTGTCACTGCGCTCCTTCGTTGGCCCTGTCGCTGTGTGTCACTGCGCTCCTTCGTTGGCCCTGTCGCTGTGTGTCACAGCGCTCCTTCGTTGGCCCTGTCGCTGTGTGTCACAGCGCTCCTTCGTTGGCCCTGTCGCTGTGTGTCACAGCGCTCCTTCGTTGGCCCTGTCGCTGTGTGTCACAGCGCTCCTTCGTTGGCCCTGTCGCTGTGTGTCACAGCGCTCCTTCGTTGGCCCTGTCGCTGTGTGTCACAGCGCTCCTTCGTTGGCCCTGTTGCTGTGTGGCGGAACCAACCTCGCCACTGTGAACTGGAGAAGCCTGGTTGCTAGCCTCCTGCCCTGCGACTATGGCCCCTGGACATATTGCCCTTTAAAAACTATGTCTGGGCTTAATGGATTTTTATATTGCTGTCTCTGGCTCTTTAAATGGGCTGTACAGAGACTATGGACACCGGGAATATGTTTAAATACTTTGCTGGGATTCGGTAGTAAAAACCGTTCGTGACGTTTTAATCATTCCCTTTGTCTCAGTGTCTGGGTGGCCGCCATTTCGGGACTTACACGTGTTCGCGGCCATCTTGCGCACGAACAGCGGTGTTTGCCTGTGAACGCATGGAACTAAAAACGGATACGCAAATAGGCGAACACCGCTGAGACCTCCATACACCCATAACTTCGGGCTGGGACTACCGAACAACCGGCCGTTCGGTAGTTATACTTAATTTGCTATGGGGAGTCTAGCGACCACCGAGGTTCGACTGGATGGCACGAATTTCATCCCTTTTCATCATACGAACGAGGACCGACCACAAGGCCAAAACTTATGGAACTGTTTTCGGCTAGTTGGTCTGTGCGGTCGGTCAAATCTTTGGAACCCTATACCTATAACTCCCGAACCGTTTATCCGAATGAACTGATTTTTGGATATGTTGTCCCCCTGAATAAGAGCTATCCAATGGTGTTGGATTTAAAGGTGTACCCCCTGTGTTTGGGGTACATCCAGAACTTGGGTAAAAATGTGTATGCTCTAATTATGTTATATGTTTATCTGAGGGGAGGAGACGTGGGGGCTGTACCATGTATGTAATTGGTTATTTTCAACCTCCCCCTGGGTGTGTTCTGTTTGTACCTTTTTGTAATAAAAGCCAGGCTGGATGTGCCAGTCCAGAGTTCCTGTTTTACCCTCAAAGTGAAGTGTCGTCTCATTATTGGGGGAAGGATTTATTGCATGCTGTTCCAGTTGACTGCTAGGAGTGCAAGCCTATTCGTATGGTTCCTATTCAACGGTCTGCAGCATTCCTATGCTTGAGAAGATTCATATGCTTCTCTGATACGGTGATTGTGGTGTCTGCTTGGAGTCCTCAGGAAACGCTAGGAGCATCCATTAACGGAGGTACCCAGTCGGGGTGCCAGGCGATCCGTTACACTGCGCTCCTTCGTTGGCCCTGTCGCTGTGTGTCACTGTGCTCCTTCGTTGGCCCTGTCGCTGTGTGTCACTGTGCTCCTTCGTTGGCCCTGTCGCTGTGTGTCACTGTGCTCCTTCGTTGGCCCTGTCGCTGTGTGTCACTGTGCTCCTTCGTTGGCCCTGTCGCTGTGTGTCACTGTGCTCCTTCGTTGGCTCTGTCGCTGTGTGTCACTGTGCTCCTTCGTTGGCTCTGTTGCTGTGTGTCACTGTGCTCCTTCGTTGGCCCTGTCGCTGTGTGTCACTGCGCTCCTTCGTTGGCCCTGTCGCTGTGTGTCACTGCGCTCCTTTGTTGGCCCTGTCGCTGTGTGTCACTGCGCTCCTTCGTTGGCCCTGTCGCTGTGTGTCACTGCGCTCCTTCGTTGGCCCTGTCGCTGTGTGTCACTGCGCTCCTTCGTTGGCCCTGTCGCTGTGTGTCACTGCGCTCCTTCGTTGGCCCTGTCGCTGTGTGTCACTGCGCTCCTTCGTTGGCCCTGTCGCTGTGTGTCACTGCGCTCCTTCGTTGGCCCTGTCGCTGTGTGTCACTGCGCTCCTTCGTTGGCCCTGTCGCGCTCTGTGTCACTGCGCTCCTTCGTTGGCCCTGTCGCGCTCTGTGTCACTGCGCTCCTTCGTTGGCCCTGTCGCGCTCTGTGTCACTGCGCTCCTTCGTTGGCCCTGTCGCGCTCTGTGTCACTGCGCTCCTTCGTTGGCCCTGTCGCGCTCTGTGTCACTGCGCTCCTTCGTTGGCCCTGTCGCGCTCTGTGTCACTGCGCTCCTTCGTTGGCCCTGTCGCGCTCTGTGTCACTGCGCTCCTTCGTTGGCCCTGTCGCGCTCTGTGTCACTGCGCTCCTTCGTTGGCCCTGTCGCGCTCTGTGTCACTGCGCTCCTTCGTTGGCCCTGCCGCGCTCTGTGTCACTGCGCTCCTTCGTTGGCCCTGTCGCGCTCTGTGTCACTGCGCTCCTTCGTTGGCCCTGTCGCGCTCTGTTTGGCCCTGTCGCGCTCTATGTGTCACTGCGCTCCTTCGTTGGCCCTGTCGCGCTCTGTGTGTCACAGCGCTCCTTCGTTGGCCCTGTCGCGCTCTGTGTGTCACAGCGCTCCTTCGTTGGCCCTGTCGCGCTCTGTGTGTCACAGCGCTCCTTCGTTGGCCCTGTCGCGCTCTGTGTGTCACAGCGCTCCTTCGTTGGTCCTGTCGCGCTCTGTGTCACAGCGCTCCTTCGTTGGCCCTGTCGCGCTCTGTGTGTCACAGCGCTCCCTCGTTGGCCCTGTCGCGCTCTGTGTGTCACAGCGCTCCCTCGTTGGCCCTGTCGCGCTCTGTGTGTGTGTCGCGGTTCTCTCGTTGTCCCTGTCGCTCTGTGTGTGTGTGTGTCGCGGTTCTCTCGTTGTCCCTGTCGCTCTGTGTGTGTGTGTGTCACGGTGCTCAGTCATGTCACATTGCTCCTGGTCATGTTACATGGGTCAGCTTTTCAGTGTAGTATGTTTAAAGCGTGTGCTGCCAGCATGTTTCTGCCTCTTAGCCTGTCCGTTAATAGTTGTTTCATATCCTGCTTGATATATGAAGGGGATAATTTTAGTCCTTCGTTGTGTTCCAGAACGGATGGGTGTGACAAGTGACAGTCTGCAGAGTGAAACGTTCTGTCTCAATAAATGCACCTTCGATGCAGTACAAACCGGGCTCTCAGGGATCCCCTGGGTCGTCTATAGATTGATACTGAGTAGGTAATCCCAGCTAATCGGGCTGTAAGACTGGGTGAGTCTGCAATTCGTCCAAATGTACAATGGGAGGCAAATAAATGGCCATTTAGAATAGGCACTCGATAGACCATCTGCAGAAAAGAGGAACATCAATAGAAATGGCTTTAATAAAATCTGAGCTGTTTATAATTTAATATCAGTGCAGCGCAGAGTACACTGTCCGTATTACAAATTGCCACTACTCAAAGCAATGGCTAATAATAATAATAATTCCAGTTAGTGTATTTTATCTGGATGCTGGTACCCCTAACCGTCCTTATTAGCAGTGACCGTGAATCGGGGACTGTACTGAATGCAGAGTAACTGCGATGTATAAAAACAATCTTCTACGCCAGGCTTCCCCAAACTCCGTCCCTCCAGATGTTGTCTAACAACAACTCCCATGGTTCAATTAATGAAATAGGCTGAGAATCATGGGAGTTGTAGTTAAGCAACATCTGGAGGGACGGAGTTTGGGGAAACCTGTTCTACGCATTTGTTTGAATTGATGATCGTTAACCGTACTAAACAAAATCCATAAACTCTAAACGCTGGGGAATACCATCGTACACACTATGCCGGCTGGTGGTATATACACTATGGAAACTGCTTTCCAAATGTGTGCTTGTAAAGTTGACTGGTGCGTCTGCTAATAAACCAAGATGTCTGCCTTTATTGGCCTGGTCTGTGACGTGGCGTTGGATGTTGCGGGGGAGGAGGAGGTTGAGTTCCTATAAGGCCGTTCTAGCTGCACTTGTATTTCATTTACCGGTAAATGCATCAATAAATACTGGGAGCGATTTGGCGATCTCATGATTGTTGCAGTTGTTAGTGTGTGTGTGTGTAATGGATTCTTCCTATTATTTTTTTTTTTATCTCCATTGGCTTCTGGGGCTAAATTTAGTGTGAAACATTAATTGTACTATCAGGCGTTCAGATTGTAAACCGCTTTATTTGTTTGCTCGGCAAACGCAGGTGTCCTGTCTGCCACATTTATTCTCGCCACTAACACTCCAACATCTGCTTATCTGCAGCGTTTGGTAAACACAGATGTCTGCGCAAATATCTCCCTCCTCTGGCTACGTCTCGAGAGAGAGAGAGAGAGAGAGAGGGGTGACTTTGTGGTTTCTTGGGCGTCTGAGTTAAAGTGAATCTGCTGTCAGAATGTATGGATATCGAGGACAAATTCAGAGTGTTATTAAAATCTGTACACTGAGCTGGCCAAGTCACCGGTAAATGTATAGACCTAAAGATCTACTTAGCCGAAGCTTCATACTGCTTGTCCACAATGGCGGCCGACGTAGATCTATTCATAAATATGGTAAAGCCTTCGACATTCACCCGCGATCTGGTAATCTCAGCGTATACATGACATTTTACCCAATAAGGTCACCATACTGTGTATAATACATTTAAAGCGACACTAACTCTCTGTCGTGAAGAATTTATCTTTATAAAGGGATTATGATTACATTTATAGGATCCTGTGTATTGTGTTTTGTACATTCACAATGAGTATTTCCTGAATTGTCATGGCTTTCAGAGAATTGGCTATAAACATCTAAACAGAAAATATTAAAGACTGTGACTTTCCAATCAGGACATTTTAGAAAACCTGGAATTCATTTGTTATATGTGCCTCGTGTAGGGCCTTTAGAGAGACTAAAACGTGGAATTGTAGAAGCGTGCTAGGTCTTCTCTTTCAAAAATCCGAACAGAAATGAGCAGTCGATCTTAAGGTTTGGAAATCCTCCGGGACCGGTTGATAAAACCTTTAATGTGGAGTCTGGCTGGGCTTCTGAAAGTGAATTAATCTGAGACATTCAGAGATATCGGGCTAGACATGGGGTGTATTCACTAGACTGAGTTGGTGGTCATTTACATTATATTGTGGGAATAAAATATCTAAATCAGAGCAGATTGGTTTTCTGTCCTCTCACATCTTAGTTATTTACTGAAGTGTGAAACCTTACCACAAAATTATTGAATTGGAAATGAATTCCGTCTGTTTTAATAAGAACGCCCAGTCTTTGCACCTTTTAGGGTTAACGTTTAAATACATTTCTGATGTCGCTCTGTGTAACGAACTACAAACCCTATCATAGCCAGCCGGCCACAGACAAAGCCCTCTTCGTTTACAGTGATAGCTGAGCATCTTGGGATTTGGATGATAGACGACCCACAATCTGACAGGCAACGTGATTATTGAATTCATGTAAACTTGTATAAATTGGCGATCCAGCGGGTCAGAAGATTTCAGGATTTGGCTGTGCGTTGCTCCCATAGACCATTAAATCTTCCCAGATTGGTCCTTTGTGAATACCCTATGCAGCCCCAGCCTGCGCACTCGCTGGTCAATAAGCCTTTCCGCTGTGGTTACACTGTGTAACGGTCAGGATTTGGTAATCCGTGTACAGATGGAACTTTCTGAGCTTCCTCAAACGGCCGACTATGCTGTGCGTTTCCGAGATATATTACATTATTATTATTTCATGCTCTGCAAAGTCACTTTGTGCAGATTTTATTTTCCTGTTCAGATTTGGAGCTATTGTTTTATAGCTGCGAACATTCCCAATTTGTTGTTTTTTTGTTTGTTTTTTTTTCTCCATCAGGAACTGAATGTTTATTTTACTTTGGGTCTTTTTAGAGCGGCCTTTCCACCTGTGAATTCCTCCATAAATACTTGTAATGTGGGGACTATTGTTCCCATCTAAGCAACGGCAGGATTGACCACCTTGAAGATCGGTCTGTGTTTTGGGGGTTTGTTCTGGAAACACTGGTTTCATTCTAAAGAACTGATTACGAAATTCCCCAAATTATCCAAGTTCTCAATCTTCTCCTACGTTCTGTTGAAGGATTATTTCATTGCCGGCTTGCTGGGGTTCTGTGTTATAATTTGGCAGAGGTGATAAACCATGCTTTTTAACCCATGCCAGAACGTTGTATGACATTGTGTTTCACTTTGAGGCCATAAGATGGTTTGAGCAAGGTCCTCATTCTAACTATTGTTCCTGCATCAATTTGTAATTGTCCCATTTATTGTTCGATGTTCCCCTTTTCATAATATTGTAAAGTGCTGCTGAATAAGTTGGTGCTTTGTAAATACCAATCGTAATATTCTGCCGAGACCCCCAGAGGTGACATGACTGCTTCGTGTGGGGGAGCTGAACCTAAAGGGAGGTATATTAACCTGAGCGCTTTCTTGCCGATCTCGCCAGCTTCCTTCTGTAACTCTGCTGCAATTCTGTCCGTCTGGACCAGCTCTTGTGATGCACCAGAGGATGCCTGCTTCTCACGGATGGCTGCGGCAATTGGCAACTCTGGAAACTCTGTCTTTTGTGTAGTTTTGTCAGACTCTGCTTTACCATTAGTTATCTTGAGACCTATTATTCGATTGCGTTGGAATTTCAGTGTAATTGCCAACGATACCCTATCTCTATGAAAAGCTTCAATGTGGACTTATTCACATACCGTCTGATCTGGTCAGTCTTCGGGTATCTTTCTCTTTGTGTAGATACTCCTGAAACCGACGGTTTATCAGCAAACACAGGCTCGTTTACTAAACGCAGAATTCAAAGTGAATTTCAAATGTCAGACCAGAGCAGCCCAAACTTGGCCGACCTTAAATCCACTTTAAATTCTCACTTTCGTGTAAAAACGCAGTAATACAATATGGCAGCAGATGTTTGTATGAAACCATAGCCTCTTTCTGTTTGGTGCTTTATCAACATAAACCAGTCTGTAAGATTTTTTGGGTTTTAGCAGATTGAATAGAATAAATTGTGGCATTAAAAGATAATTACACTATAATTTCTGCCCCCTGTGTTTGGTGTGTTTGGCATCCTGGATGTTGCTCTGTCTGTAACAAACTTCCAAATTTTATTATACGGTCATTACTTCCTTTTATATTCTCTCTGCCCTGGAGCACCGGCTATATGGAGAGTATCGGAGCTCTGTGCTGGAGCACTGGCTACATGGAGAGTATCGGAGCTCTGTGCTGGAGCACTGG
The DNA here is from genome assembly GCF_036172605.1 of Pelobates fuscus. Classification (NCBI taxonomy): domain Eukaryota; kingdom Metazoa; phylum Chordata; class Amphibia; order Anura; family Pelobatidae; genus Pelobates; species Pelobates fuscus. The sequence goes on from NC_086319.1 coordinate 10,695,728, forward strand.
CTATATGGAGAGTATCGGAGCTCTGTGCTGGAGCACCGGCTATATGGAGAGTATCGGAGCTCTGTGCTGGAGCACCGGCTATATGGAGAGTATCGGAGCTCTGTGCTGGAGCACTGGCTACATGGAGAGTATCGGAGCTCTGTGCTGGAGCACTGGCTACATGGAGAGTATCGGAGCTCTGTGCTGGAGCACTGGCTATATGGAGAGTATCGGAGCTCTGTGCTGGAGCACTGGCTATATGGAGAGTATCGGAGCTCTGTGCTGGAGCACTGGCTATATGGAGAGTATCGGAGCTCTGTGCTGGAGCACCGGCTATATGGAGAGTATCAGAGCTCTGTGCTGGAGCACCGGCTATATGGAGAGTATCGGAGCTCTGTGCTGGAGCACCGGCTATATGGAGAGTATCGGAGCTCTGTGCTGGAGCACCGGCTATATGGAGAGTATCGGAGCTCTGTGCTGGAGCACCGGCTATATGGAGAGTATCGGAGCTCTGTGCTGGAGCACCGGCTATATGGAGAGTATCGGAGCTCTGTGCTGGAGCACCGGCTATATGGAGAGTATCGGAGCTCTGTGCTGGAGCACCGGCTATATGGAGAGTATCGGAGCTCTGTGCTTGAGCACTGGCTATATGGAGAGTATCAGAGCTCTGTGCTGGAGCACTGGCTATATGGAGAGTATCGGAGCTCTGTGCTGGAGCACTGGCTATATGGAGAGTATCAGAGCTCTGTGCTGGAGCACTGGCTATATGGAGAGTATCGGAGCTCTGTGCTGGAGCACCGGCTATATGAAGCGTATCGGAGCTCTGTGCTGGAGCACCGGCTATATGAAGCGTATCGGAGCTCTGTGCTGGAGCACCGGCTATATGGAGAGTATCGGAGCTCTGTGCTGGAGCACCGGCTATATGGAGAGTATCGGAGCTCTGTGCTGGAGCACTGGCTATATGGAGAGTATTGGAGCTCTGTGCTGGAGCACTGGCTATATGGAGAGTATCGGAGCTCTGTGCTGGAGCACTGGCTATATGGAGAGTATCGGAGCTCTGTGCTGGAGCACTGGCTATATGGAGAGTATCGGAGCTCTGTGCTGGAGCACTGGCTATATGAAGCGTATCGGAGCTCTGTGCTGGAGCACCGGCTATATGAAGCGTATCGGAGCTCTGTGCTGGAGCACCGGCTATATGGAGAGTATCGGAGCTCTGTGCTGGAGCACCGGCTATATGGAGAGTATCGGAGCTCTGTGCTGGAGCACCGGCTATATGGAGAGTATCGGAGCTCTGTGCTGGAGCACTGGCTATATGGAGAGTATCGGAGCTCTGTGCTGGAGCACCGGCTATATGAAGAGTATCGGAGCTCTGTCCTGGAGCACCGGCTATATGGAGAGTATCGGAGCTCTGTGCTGGAGCACCGGCTATATGGAGAGTATCGGAGCTCTGTGCTGGAGCACCGGCTATATGGAGAGTATCGGAGCTCTGTGCTGGAGCACCGGCTATATGGAGAGTATCGGAGCTCTGTGCTGGAGCACCGGCTATATGGAGAGTATCGGAGCTCTGTGCTGGAGCACCGGCTATATGGAGAGTATCGGAGCTCTGTGCTGGAGCACCGGCTATATGGAGAGTATCGGAGCTCTGTGCTGGAGCACCGGCTATATGGAGAGTATCGGAGCTCTGTGCTGGAGCACCGGCTATATGGAGAGTATCGGAGCTCTGTGCTGGAGCACCGGCTATATGGAGAGTATCGGAGCTCTGTGCTGGAGCACCGGCTATATGGAGAGTATCGGAGCTCTGTGCTGGAGCACCGGCTATATGGAGAGTATCGGAGCTCTGTGCTGGAGCACCGGCTATATGGAGAGTATCGGAGCTCTGTGCTGGAGCACCGGCTATATGGAGAGTATTGGAGCTCTGTGCTGGAGCACCGGCTATATGGAGAGTATCGGAGCTCTGTGCTGGAGCACCGGCTATATGGAGAGTATCGGAGCTCTGTGCTGGAGCACCGGCTATATGGAGAGTATCGGAGCTCTGTGCTGGAGCACCGGCTATATGGAGAGTATCGGAGCTCTGTGCTGGAGCACCGGCTACATGGAGAGTATCGGAGCTCTGTGCTGGAGCACCTGACCTAAACCCCATCAAACACCTCTGGGATGAACTGGAACAGAGCTTGTGAGCCAGGTCTTCTCGCCCAACATCACTGCCTGACCTCACAAATGCTACTAGATAGAATTCCCCCATAAACACTCCAAAATATTGTATAAAGTCTTCCCAGAAGTGTGGAAGCTGTTATATCTGCAAAGGAGGGACTAACTAACTATTATTGTCTATACATTTAGAATGCAATGTCATAAAAGTCCCTGTTTGTGTAATGGCCAGTTGTCCCAATTTTGACCATAGATACGTAGTAATAGATCATGTTAACCAAAGCTATTATTACTGCGTTAATGATCACTTATTTTGCGATTCCATGCTTTTTATAATACATTGTTTTAATCGCGGTTTGCTCACATTGCTTTGTTTTCTTTTTCTAACTCTAGGTAAATATAGCTTTTGACACATATTGTCAGCCCAGTGACAAATCCTGGTCACACCTAGAACTGTAACATTCCTCGTGTCAGACACACAACATGTTTGTTTTACCTAAATGTTCACATTAAATTGCTTGTGAGACGCCAGTCCCACGACTTGCCACATACCACTCACAACACACTTATTGTGCAACTTACCACTGAGAAGGGCATGCCACGTACCCCTAGCACACAGTGAGCCTTGCCCAGTGAGAGCATCGATCCGTGTTGAAATCAGCAAAGTCTGTCTGTCTCCATCCACTGATCTATCTCTATAGATCGATCTTTATATCTAATATTGTTTTTTTGCAATAATAGATGTTTTCATCTTAACATGGTCATGGCCCATGAGAATCCATTACTGGTGGGATAATGTGTGTCCTGACTGGAAAGCTAGAACTAGTCCCAGAATAGGCCCCTCCCCCAGCGATACATTGCCAAGTTATGGTTCTTATCAATAGTAGATGGTTGAATGTTGTGGAACTTTGCTAGATTTTGTTAAAAAAAAAATCCATTTCAAAGAGGATCTCCTGTTCAGGGAACTTGCATTTTACGATACTTTGTTGGATCAGGAAGGACGGAGACCTGGGCTAGTGACAGAACATTTGGTGGTTTCCAGTCATGTCCTTTCGTGGGCTACAGTCCTGATAACTGTGTATCGCTTTGCCATTCCTCTGTGGGTTCCCCGGGTGAGGAGCGAGATCCTCGGAGCTCAGGCTGCAGTGTGGCGCTTATTAGGCAGCTGTGTGTGTTTACGTTACTGCATTGGCCCTGCTCCTGTACTCTCCTGGGGTGGATGGTTAGCCACTCTCCGTGTGCCACCACTGTCTCTAAGTGTGGCTTTCGTATTTGTGGCCACAAAGATATGTCTGTGGTTAATGTTACTGCAGTATCTTTTTTATAACAATGTCCTGTGCTGCCTACACCTACCATTGCAGCTCAAATAGTGTATAGAAATCTGGGCAATGGGGAAAACCCCAAATAGTGCCACACAGGTTTATTTGAAGGACATACAAGGTAATACAAAATATAGAAAGTAATAAAGCGAACGTTTCGAGTTACTTCCCTTGTCAATTCATCGTGTCCCTGGAGAGGGAAACCCGAAACGTTTGCTTTATTACTTTCTATGGTTTTTTTTTATTACCTTGTATGTCCTTCAAATAAACCTTTTGTGGTACTTTTTGGTGCACACATCATCTGTTTGTGCAGCCTCTGCTTATTTCCCTATTGTCTGATTTTTGTGTTTGGGTGCAGCGGGCCCTGTACGTGGGATGGGCCTCCTATATGGCCGTTCCTTGCCTGCTAGCTGACTGTGGATTGTGACTACACAGATGGAAATGTATTTATCGGTAAACCGAATTTTTTTTTTTTCTTTGCATGATGGGCGATATTTAAACTTTTCTTAATCTTTCTGTCCGTGTGCTTGCATTTTGCCTATAGATCGATGTTTGTAAGCAGAGGGCCCTGGCAAGTGTTTTCTAATAGTTGTCAGCTCTGCAGACAAGCACTGTGCGTTGTCAGTGGGCCGATAACTGCAGCAGGGGGGATCAAGACGCCACAGCCTGGCCGAGCACCTGTAGGGCCCTTTTAGTGTACAAATCCTTGTTGAGAGCTGTCATTTTTGACACGTTTTATAATGGCTCTCATTTGTTTATGCCAGGGTGCCTTGGCACAGCCTGAGCGTGCAGTGTACATGAACCCTCGGTGAGATGCCGTGCCCATATGTATGATGGAAGGAATGGTCGTAGTGCGTGTAAAGCGATGGTGCGGGGAAAGTGTGTTCTATTAGATCCCCGCAAACGTCACTCGGTATTGAGACACAGTGACCATCGAGAAGTCACAGTTCCTCTTTAAAAAAAAGACACTACTGAGATTTTGTACTGAAATTGTCGTACTTTTATTTTACTAGAAGTTTCAATAATTTCACATTTTCATTTATTTATTTTTATTTATGGAATGATATGTAATGGACGGGCAGCATTAGTGAAGGGTTGTGTGTGTGTGTGTGTGTACAGTGTGTGTGTGTGTGTAAGTGCACGTGCACGCATACAGCATTACTTTGCATTGTGGGTAAAAATGTGACCCCTGAACAGGATTTTGTACAATTCCGCAGTACTATACACCCCAGTAAACCGCTCAAGAGGAGAACTGTTTGTGTATCAGCCTTTTCTTTCCGGATTTCAGTTTTGTAAACCTCTGCAAATGAATGATGATGTTAATGGCAGACTTTAAACATTTAAAAAAAAAAAATATGTATTCTTGGAATAGTGTTTGAGACGTGGCTTGCCTCCTTAGTTATACTTATACTATAGAAATACATAGGAGCACAGTAGCTGCGAGAGCTGATAAATCACTGATTAGCATGAATAACCTCCCAAGGACGGGTATCCATTAGTTATCTCCTTAGCTGCTGAACTGCAGCTTTTACAGTCTGTCTGAGGATTATTAATTGCTTCTGTTTATAGTGTGAATATGAGGCTGGATGGGTCCCAGAGACCACCATATCCCCATTTACAAACTCAGGGAGGGCCAGGACAGACTGATCAGCGGCATACAGGCCTCGAATCAATCTCCATGAATTATTTATTAATCCCTTTAATCTTGACACGCATTTTGCTCCCTCCATGCGCCGTTTCTCGGTCAGGAATTCTTACCCTGTGTGAGATGGGAAGACCCCCTGGATATGGGTGTGGGGCATTCTGTCGAGTTACACAGTGATTTTATTTTTATTTTTTATTCTGCTTCTCGATCTGTAGTCAAACTGCTTGTAACCGTTCTTTAATGGATTTGGCAGAAAACTAGCAGTCTTAACACCACTTTTTGACTAATTGCTTTGATTTTTTTTGTTCGTTTTGTTTACAGGGTTTATTACTATGGCAATGACAGCTGGAAACGCCACATCTTTTCCCATGAGTAACCACACCCGGGAGAGAGTGACTGTCGCCAAACTCACGCTAGAGACCTTCTACAGTAACCTGATTTTACAGCATGAAGAGAGAGAGACGCGGTACGCTGCTGATCACAACTGTTATTTATTCTTACATTCCTCTTAGAAGTGTCACTGCAGTCTGTCGTATAATTGCTATTTATTGTAGTGCTTATGGTGCTAGGTGTCTTTGGGTACAGTCCCTTTTGTTTTTGAGTCATGTGGCAGACTATAAGGCTTTCTAACGCTCAGCGTCTCATCCTATGGTGATGTCGAAGTAATGTGGATGTTCACATTTAGGCAGTTTTGGCGTGCGCTGGGTTCTGCATCAGAGAGCACATACATTGGATTTCCCACATTCGGATTCAATGAAACTCATTGCACCATAACTACTGCAGAGAGCTGTTATTATTTTCTTATTAATATAGCGTCACCAAATTCCATAGCACTGTACAATGGGCGCTGCCAATTTGTCTTGCACGTCGAAGTTAATGCAGCGAGAAAGCCACAAGTTTGCGTTAAGTAGGAATTCTGGACCCAGAACATGTTTCGGTTTTATACAATTTGTTAATTGCAAACGTTTCGTTTCTCCGACAGGCAGAAAAAACTGGAGATCGTCATGAATGCAGAAGGCCTGGGAGATGACGAGGTATAATATTTTTCAAACCAACCTACTTCAATAAACTGAACTTTCTAATGCAATGGCTGCTGTGGGGGTATACCCTCGAGTAGAGTTACTACCGCTTGGGTTGTCCCTTCCCAGTGTGTATAGCTCCATAGCTCCAGAGTGATTAGGCTCTCCTGCAAGATGTCTTCGCTCAACTCAAATGTTAGTGTTTCAAAACCGTAAAACGTATCGCAATTTCTTCAGTGCCGTTTTCTGCATTTTTCACACACAAACTGCTCTTTCGTTGACAATATCATTGTTGTGATGCATTTTACTGTTTTGAAACACTAATATTTGTGTTCAGTGAAGTCTCCCGAGTATAACCGTGCCCCCCATGTACAGGTTTTATAGTGTTTTCGAAAGTTAGAGAGTCAAATTTAAAGCTTGATTTTAATTTTTTTCACATAGAAATTTGCCAGATTGGTTACATTGCCTTTGAGAGCGTATGGTAGCCCAGGAATGAGAATTACCCCATGATAGTATACTATTTGCAATAGTAGACAACCAAAGGTATTGCAAATGAGGTACGTCGTCTTTTTTTTTTTTTTTGGCCACTTAGTCAAAAACACTGGCCAAAATTAGCGTTCAAATTTCTTTTGCATTTTTCACACACAAACAAATATGAAGGCTAACTTTGGCCAGTGTTTGTGACTAAGTGGCTACTAAAATAGACTGGACATACCCCACTTGCAATACATTGGGTTGTCTACTATTGCAAATGCTATGCCATCATGGGGGTAATTCCCATTCCTGGGCTACCACACGGTCTCAAAGGTAACGTAACCAATCTGGCGAATTTCAATGTGAAAAAACTGAAAAATGGAGCATGTTATATTTGACTCTGTAACTTCCCAAAACACCATAAAACCTGTACATAGGGGTACTGTTCTACTCGTGAAACATCGCTGGATATGTGTATATTTTTGCAGTGAAAGCAAACAGTATTGACATTCACAGTTAAAATGTCATGCAGAACTTGACAAATACAATTTCTTAATTTCTCGCATTCTTTTATATTTTATTCATATTTAATTGTTTCATATCTAAACATTTGATGTAAAACGAAAGCCCTGTTTCTCCTAAACAAAATAATATATAACAAGTGTGGGTGCACTTAAAATGAGTTGAATTACGATTGAACAGACATAAGGCGCAAATTCCACGTTTTGTTTACATTTTGTTTTGATTTGACCGTGTACAGCTGCCTCCATATTTAAGGGGTTAAATTGTGCTGTTTTTGACTGTGGTTAGCCTGCCCCCTAGTGTTCAAAATTAAAATGGCAGGTGTGAAAATGCAGCAATTTATTTTCAACTAGTTTTGGGTGGGTGCTTAATGTTCTGTTAGGGTATGTTTTTTTTTTTTTTGTTTTTTTTTTTTTTTCCATCTATATGCTTTTTGTTAGCAGAATGACTTTGCATCCCTAATGGTGCAGAGAGTGCTGTACACTGCAGCTGTAAGCCTGCCCTGGGCCCTCTGGTGTCATAAAAGCATTTTTTTGCATAAATTGCAGAACGCAGCCTAGTTTACAAAATCGTTAACCAAAGCACTATTTAGTGAATAAACCCCTCCAAAGCCAGATAAGATTTTAATAATAATCCACCATCGCTTTTTTTATACCATCACTCATGTCGTGTTTACTGTGATATAATATTGAGCTGTCCCGTCATGTTACAAATACTCGTTTTTCAATACACGTACTGTACAGAGCTCTAATAATAATATAATGCATGTGAAAAAAAAGGACTGAAGTGTTAACCATTTCAAAAAATGTTTAAATTATTTCAACAGAAAAAATTAAGGCGGTCACAGCACGCGCGGAAAGAGACGGAATTCTTGCGTCTGAAACGCACCAGGCTGGGTCTGGACGATTTTGAATCCCTAAAGGTCATCGGGAGAGGAGCGTTTGGCGAGGTCATTCTCTTTAAAATACTCCATAACCGAAATCTAAAAACCTGTAAATCACATTTAACCCTTCGTCTGGGGGACACGAGGTGGCGCTTTTGTGACTTTATTTCTGTGTTTCGTAGGTTCGTCTTGTCCAGAAGAAAGACACTGGCCACATATATGCCATGAAAATCCTGAGGAAGGCGGATATGTTAGAGAAAGAACAGGTAATCTGAGCTTTCACACATTTCCCCAGCAATCTTCTATAGACTGATGATCTCATTGATATGTTTTTATGAATGAAATGCAGGCAGCAGGTTAGAGTGTGTTAGCATAATGCATTAAAGCGGCACTGTCACGCTGTACTTCCATTTACCCAATCGCTTCCTCTTTCCTATTCTTTCTTTTTTTCATTACTTATCTCTTTCTAACTAAAAACATAAAACAAAGTATTTTTCCTACGCCTGACTTTCTCAGACACTGTGCGGAGCTAGTGTCAATACCGACAGCCGTCACCAGTGACGGCAGCAGGGAATTGGTTCTGTCTATGGAGGGTCTAGCGGGATCCTCCATAGACCTCAGTGCTGTACTCGTGCCCATGCTGAAGAGGACCTGCGAGAGGAAGATGGCGGCCCCCGTGAGGGACAGGTTCAGGTAAGTAGAAGTCGCCTATTCTTGCCGCCGTCCCCTCGGCCACTGGACTCCCTGCAGCGATGTCACCGTGGGTGGGTCTTTGTAAATCCTGCAAAGTACCCAAACGTGACCGTGCCGCTTTAAGGATTTGTTCTGTAGTTGCTGTACAGTAGGGATGTTTGGGACACTGCAGCACTCACACTGAAAGCATTGGGGACACCAGGATTATCTGGTAGGTTTCAGCCATGTCCTTCTGTAACCAGTAATTGTAGATGTTGGGGATATGAGGTAATTGATTTTACGTATTATTTATTTCCATTTTTATACAAATTTTATAGTTTCAAGAAACCACTTCATCACGGATAATTTGGTTGTGTGTACATGTTTGTTTGGAATAGAAGTTTAAAAGTCTTTGGGTGAAGCCTCCGAATATTTTCCGAGAATTCTCAGTGTAAAATCCGCATTTTTATGTCCGGTTTATGTTGTTTTACTTCTTTCACTGTAGGTGGCGCACATCCGCGCAGAGCGAGATATCTTGGTGGAAGCGGACGGTGCTTGGGTAGTTAAAATGTTCTACAGCTTTCAAGATAAGAGGAACCTTTACCTGATAATGGAGTTCCTACCCGGAGGTAACCAATCGCTTTACACCCTCCATTGAAGGAATTACACATTTTAACCTTTTTGCTCCCAAGTTCATTTTATGTAAATAACAATTTCTGTACTCTGGGAGACTAAGAGGTCTTGTATTTCCCTGTCCAGAGGATCTGGAGATCTGCTAATTAACAGCCAGTGTTTAGGTACAAAGTAAAATCACCTAATCTCTGCATCAGTCTGGTTAGTCTGCTTGACATATTCCCTACTCACTGAGCATCTTCATGGTTTGTGGCTTCACATAACTCTGGATTAGAAAAGTGAAGTGAGTTAAAGGTGGCGAAATAACAGCCCCGCGACCCTCTGTGCTGTTTCTGCTTGTTTGAGTCTGGGCAGCAGAACCTTTTAGAAGACATGATTCGGGGTATGGAGAAGGTAAGGGAGGGACTGAGCAGACTTTCCACATTTGGGGGACACTGTGGTAGCATGAATCTCTTGCTCTACCTGGCATCATGAGTGTCGGTACTGCTGGGCAGCGTGCAGACTCTGTCTGGCATCAGACCAAGGCACTGGGCCTATTCGGTTCCACATTTTTCCTCCACACTCAGTTCTGCCAATCAGGATATAAGAGTCTAGTGCATTTTGGCATTACATTACCAGTGACAGCAGCATGCAATATGTATAACGTCGCTGTTCTATTTTATTCAGGTGACATGATGACTTTGCTGATGAAGAAAGATACCCTGACCGAGGAGGAGACCCAGTTCTACATTGCAGAAACGGTTCTGGCCATCGATGCCATTCACCAGCTGGGATTCATCCACCGGGATATCAAACCAGACAATCTCCTATTAGATGCCAAGGTACGTGACGCTGCCTGTTCCACTGATTCGTTCAGAGCAATCTCTATTTATATTTCACTGATAATGTCTGATTACCATTGCTATTATTTACTCATTATAATATATCTGTCGAACGTTCTACCCGCATTACAGATGAAATACTTTGTAGACCATGAAGGGAGGGCGTTCTTGTTCTTCTGTAATTTATTAATTGCTAAATTACGACCCTTTACTTTTTTTCCTGAAGGGTCATATCAAGCTTTCTGATTTTGGGCTGTGCACGGGATTAAAGAAAGCCCATCGGACAGAATTTTACCGGAACCTCACACACAACCCTCCCAGCGATTTCAGTAAGTACCTGCATGTAAATAAACAAACAAAAACAGCGTGTAAAATGATGGCTTTTTGGCATTCTAGCTTTAACAGACTACATTTCCCATGATTCTTGTCAACCATCATGGAAAACACGGTCCACAACAAATGCAGTAATCAAGACCTGTCCGTGAACGCCGACTCCATCCAGTTCAGAACGTAGCCAGTTCGCAATACTCGTTGTTAATAATTCCGCTATTTATTTTAGTTTCTCCTCGGCTGCCTTTATCAATAAGCAGCTCCCTGGCCGTCCTTGTTAGCGTTGCTTTATAGGAGCACTTTTTCACTGTGCATTATACCCGCAGCATTGCCAGAACCGTACAGTTAAAAAGTAATTAACATTTTAAATGATTGGTAATGCTTTGCCTGCTATGAGGATCCAGCTTGTTGTTTTTTTACCTAGCACTTTGAACTAAGCTGCCATTAATTACCGCTTACCATTTACGGGATAATCTGGAGGTGAAATACCTAATTTTCTCAATTCCAGGAGAGGGACAAGCATTGTCTAGAGAGTAACCTGCTTTAGCAAAAAATGACACAACTTGAGAGCAGTTACATAAAAACTAGAGGAACTGCGCCCAAAAGCTCCTTGAACTATAACCACTATGACACGGGGTACCGTGTGCTCTAGGGATTACAGCGCTTAGTGTACGTTTTAAGGAAGTTCATTCATTCAATGGTTTCCATCATCCAGGAATTAACCACCCCACGTGGGCTTTCTGTTCCCCTTTAATCTGTTTGATGAGTTTTACTGCTCGTTGCACTATTTAACCATATGTTCCAATTCTCATCAATTCAGTGCGTTTTTCATGCATTAATGTATTTCCTTCCAGCATTTCAGAATATGAACTCGAAGAGGAAGGCAGAAACATGGAAGAAAAACAGACGGCAGTTGGTAAGTGACTGCTTTTACCAGAGATGACTTTTCTATAGTAAAACGTTTGTGCATTCCCTATCCGTACATCGGAGACGGTTCCCTTTAAATATTGCAAACCAATACACCTTCCTATTGGTCTCTAATATCTGAATATAATACACCGTGCATATCGTCGGCTAATTAGCAACTCGCCAAGTACCACTTACTGCTGCAGCTGCGTTTGTAATAGTGATTTATTGATTCCAAGTTAGTCCTTTTCTATGTGGAATCTCCATGACTTTGTTCAGTAACGGAACATTTTTACTTTAGAGGTCTACATGTAATACTTACTGCAGTTTGGCTCTGTATGGGGACTGCCATCTTTGTATGGTGCTCATTCTGCACGGTAGTCGTGTCTAACGTATAGGTGATGGTAGACGGTCTCTGTAGTTTATAAAGTATAGGTGATAGCAGACGGTCTCTCTGTATTGTCTAATGTATAGGTGATGGCAGACGGTCTCTGTAGTGTCTAATGTATAGGTGATGGCATACGGTCTCTGTAGTGTCTAATGTATAGGTGATGGCATACGGTCTCTGTAGTGTCTAATGTATAGGTGATGGCATACGGTCTCTGTAGTGTCTAATGTATAGGTGATGGCATACGGTCTCTGTAGTGTCTAATGTATAGGTGATGGCAGACGGTCTCTGTCGTGTCTAACGTATAGGTGATGGCAGACGGTCTCTCTGTATTGTCTAATTCATAGGTGATGGCAGACGGTCTCTGTAGTGTCTAATGTATAGGTGATGGCAGACGGTCTCTGTCGTGTCTAACGTATAGGTGATGGCAGATGGTCTCTCTGTAGTGTCTAATGTATCGTTGATGGCAGACGGTCTCTGTAGTTTATAAAGTATAGGTGATAGCAGACGGTCTCTGTAGTGTCTAATGTATAGGTGATGGCATACGGTCTCTGTCGTGTCTAACGTATAGGTGATGGCAGACGGTCTCTCTGTAGTGTCTAATGTATCGTTGATGGCAGACGGTCTCTGTAGTTTATAAAGTATAGGTGATAGCAGACGGTCTCTGTAGTGTATAACGTATAGGTGATGGCAGATGGTCTCTGCGCAGTAATCCGTCACGCATTGTCTCTTGGATTACTGGGCCACATTTTCATGCTGGGAGTTTACACTCATTGAGTATAACTATGGTAGGCTCACTAGCATTAGTACCAGTTAGATTTGTGAAACAAAGTAAACATGATTAAAGGGACACTCCAAGCACCATAACCACTACAGCTTATTGTAGAACGGCTTTTATTGGTTATGCAACTAGAAGGCTATTAGTTAATTTCCATTTTTTCCCATAGTTTTAAAGCAGTTTGGGATAAACTGGGGAATTCCGTGGCATCCCCAAGCCGCCCCCACCTCCGCTCCCCCGTTGTAGACATTCTCTATCACAACCTGTAGAACTATCCTTTAATGATGGATGATACACTTCTCATTGCTGGCTGGATTAAGCTGTGTGAGAACCCAGTGCAGGACATTTTGTTAACAAATTGTTTTGTTAAAGGCGTACTCCACTGTTGGAACTCCGGATTACATTGCGCCAGAGGTCTTCATGCAGACGGGTTATAACAAGCTGTGTGATTGGTGGTCGCTGGGCGTTATTATGTTTGAAATGCTAATAGGTAAGTGTAATGGTTTTAGGCTTCTGGTTTTTATTTTTTTTTTTTGTATATTTTATTTATTTAAAATGTATTCTTTGTACATGTGACCTCAAAATATGAAACATGCAGATGTTTCCCCTGTAATAGTAGATACCGTGGGAGATCTGTCTAGGGAGTTCTAATGAAATCAGAGGCAAATAATGGTGACGCACTGAATGGAATCTATACTTTGTGTCCAGCCTTTCTGTGTACAGACACTCCTCACTTACCGACCGCTTTCCGTACCTACGACCCCGGTCCTAAAATGAATTGGTCGGTAAGTGAGGAGTTGAGGGATTCCCTGCTCTGGTGCTTTCGTCTATGTTCAGGGAAATTTCCCCGAACGCAGCAGAGCAGGGGGATCCCTCTAAATCCCATGACGGCTCGCACAAACCACCCAGTGAGAGAGCTGGTTGTAAGTGCAAGCCACAGGTAGGTCGCAAAACGAGGACCACCTGTAATGCGTTTTGAGGCCAGATGGAGTTTAATGTTGTTTTCCCCACAGGGTCGTTAAATAGACTTTGTTAATCAACCTTCGAGGTGATGAAATTAGGGAATTTATTATTTTACATAGTTCATTGTCATTTTTCTAGCTTATTGTTAGTGTTTGATAAGCTCGTTATTTATCATATTGCGTTTAACAATAAACCTTTTGTACTTTTATTTATACAGGATATCCTCCATTCTGTTCCGAAACGCCACAAGAAACTTATAGGAAAGTGATGAATTGGAAAGAAACGTTGGTATTTCCTCCTGAGGTGCCAATATCGGAAAAGGCAAAGGATCTGATTCTCAGGTCAGTCTGGGATCCCGTGCTGTCTCTACGTGGAATCCCCCCTCGATCTGCACTTGCTGTTAGACATTCTTTCATTGTCAGTAAAATTATTACTTTGTTTATTACGATGTCTCTATTCAGACTGAGAATTAAATGAGTCGCTTTTCTTGCTTATTATATGTCATGAACCCAACAGATGTTCACTGAGGCTCTGTTACCCACAGATGTGTAGATTTAAGCTTCATGTCTATGTACACATTATTTGATTATCCCGCATCCGCCGATAGTCTTACAGGTGCTAAGCGTTGGTAGGTATTTCAGAATTTCCTCCCATTTTGTACATTTGCCCAGAGGCCGTGCCGTTTTCTGATACTGCTTCAAAACAGAGACACAAACTAGAATGACCGTACGAACAGACTTTCTACCATAACCACTACACTGATCTGTACAAAATAGTAAGCTGCAATAATGCAATGAGTTGTGATTACATTCTTTGTCAGCCAAGAACGTACACAATGAAATACGATAGATGCAGATCATATAAGGAGATTGCTGGGATCGGCTGGCTGTACTCCAGCAAAGTGGTTATCTCTGACTGTTACGTGTAATTACTGAGCTATTAAGGAATGTGCAATGTACGCTATGTAATGACATATTCAGGGGGCAGTCTCTGTCACCCGTAATAAATCTAGAAATTAGAACAAACCCAATAAATGTTCTAGACTGGATGTATTCAGTGCAGGGAATAGGAGGCTCAAAACGTAACGCTGCGTGTTCTCGGGATAAATAAAATGCAGAACTTGGATCGATGACAACCCCGCTCTCTGTTAACCTCTAATTACAAATGAGATTTAGTCTTTATTTACTGGTTTACGGCACTGATAAAATATCAGTTATTTTCTGTTTATTTGCAGATTTTGCACAGATGCAGAAAACCGAATCGGCTCCAGCAGTGTCGAGGAGATTAAGACTCACCCCTTTTTTGAAGGTGTAGACTTGGGTCATATAAGGTAAGGTGGACCCGGGCTGGAGTTAACCATGGGCTTTCTGCTAGGATTCTCCATGTTAAGTCAGACATATTGTGCCAAGAAAATAGGAATATTATTCCACAACTCTCTACAGGTCACAATTAAGAAAAACCATATCAGCCATTTTGTAACTGTTTAACATTTTATTTGTAATATTTAGCACCCAAATTATTCGTACAGTGAGTTACGTCATTTAAATGTTAGTGGATGAATATGTGCATCGAGGTTACTTGGCAGAGCCCTATTTTAGAGTTGTTTCAGAATGCACGTTTTAGTTCACAGTCTGCCGTTAGAGGAAATTAGCCTCAAACTAAAACTACTTTTATAGACCTGAAAATTTCTGCTTAATATTCCTCCGATGGGAAGCCTCAGTCTGCGTATTGTAACCAGCTAGCACCCAATTGTGAAATTCTATTATAATTTAGAATAAAGTGGTGTTTTCTATCCGTATCTATGTTTACAGTAATAGTTTAAGCATGCCTCTTCCCTTCTTGTTTAATTCCCTTTTTACTTTTTTATGGCAGAGAGCGACCGGCAGCGATTACCATTGAGATAAAGAGCATTGATGACACTTCCAACTTTGATGACTTCCCAGAGTCTGATATTTTACAGCCAGGTATGGCTTATTGATCGATTTAACAATCCATGTCCTGGGGCTGGGGGTTGTAATAATTTAATATCAACGGGCATTCAGAGCATCATAGAGACTATCAGACTATTAAAAATATTGATTTATTGTATGTATTTTATGCTGTATATTTTATTTTATTTTTTTATAGAAAATGTCTTTTTTTTTCTTTTTTCTTTTAAATCTGGCTGATCAGGCATGTTCTATCAAACTGTTATCGGAGCAACTGCTGCTCAGCCTAACTTGCTGCGGCTGTGATTGCTCTGTGTGAACCTGCAGCAAGGAGCAAGGTCGGTTGAGCAGCAGTTGGTCAGATAACCGTAAATTCTGAGTTTATGTTAAAACCTTTAACCCCTTAAGGACCAAACTTCGGGAATAAAAGGGAATCATGACATGTCACACGTCGTGTGTCCTTAAGGGGTTGTTAAAGAGACCATTCCAAAACGGGGAAACAAATCATTCACAAAAAGGCATTGTCACTTCCATTTCTTTCACACCGGGCATGATTGGGTCTGCAGTCCTCACACACATTTAACAAATACACAAATATACATTTATATTCTAGATTTTAGTGAAATGCATTTCTATAAAATTTCTGAAACAAGTACAACTTTCACAATTCACATTTTGTGTTTCCTGATTGCTCCCAGACGGTGTTTAAATTCAGTCTTTCAGAGTTTGTATTTTTTTAAAACATAAACCAAATTAGACAATTTCAGTTTTAAAAAAACGTTCTTCACGTTGTTATGTCGTATTATTGATCTTGTCGTCTTTATTTCAGTGCCAAATACAACGGAACCAGACTACAAATCCAAAGACTGGGTGTTCCTAAACTACACGTACAAGCGTTTTGAAGGCCTGACGCAGCGCGGCTCCATACCATCTTACATGAAATTAGGGAAGCTCTGAATGTGCCTGAACTTTCACTTACAGACAGCGCCGCAATGTATCTGCCAAGCAGCGCAAACATTCAGCAAATCATTTCTAGACTTGACAGCAATTCTACCGGATTAGGATTCTGACTCCGCTAGAAACGTGTTTACATGGCCAGTTGGCTTTCCTGCCTGCATCTTCATTTTTATTTTACAAAGAAGAATTTTATGTTTAATGTTATTATGCAAGGGTACGGGAGTGGATCGGCGAGCACGCCATTTACCTGGTTGTAAATGAGCGTTCGCTGTGTACAAAGGGCAATTTTTATAACTATTATTTTTTAAACTCTACACTGCCCCTAATTCTGTGCAAATGGCAAGAAGAGAACGCGTTGACAATGTTCGGATATTATTAACCCACACAGTGCCATCGGTGTCATGCTAAGGGTTAAAGTCCTGGACAACAATTTTGTTACACTTTTTTTTTTTAACTGTTTTTTTTCTTTTTAACTTTGAAATTATTTATTCTTTTTGTTCAGAATTTTACCCGCTAATCACAATGCGTTCTTACTATCTTTATGGCGTTGTCTGGGATAAATTGGAATGTCTGAATCTCCTGCTATGAATAAATTGTTCGTTGTTGTCTTCATGCAAAATTCTGTTCCTGGCTCAAAACACATTCCTTAGAGGGATCTTTCTGATTAATTCATTATAGGAGCTGAGCAGTGTTTGTCTCACATTTTAGGGTTACGATTTGTCCGTTATTAATAATGCAAATGTAACGTTTTGGCCACAGTGGAGGAATTGGAAATATTACCAGATAATATATATGTTGGTTTGAAATTGTTTTGCTTTTAGTAGTACAACTATAACGTGACGCAGTCAGCACATCTGATATTTGGTTCCATAAGGGGCCACCACCATAAATTCTTCAGGAAGCTATTCATCGCTGGTGTGTAGGGATACAGTGAAGGAAAAAGTATTTGATCCCCTGCTGATTTTCAAAAAGTCTGCCCACTGAAAAAGAAATGATTAGTCTATAACTTTTTAATGGTATTAAAATAAAAGTATTTAACAGTGAGAGGCAGAATAACAAAAAATAAATCCAGAAAAACGCATGTCAAAAAGTTATCCCTCACTGTATACCACAGCAAGGCTCAACTTGTTTGTTTATATAAATGTGAAAAATAAGCAATTATTTGTTATTTTAGCATGTCTTCGGGAATCATTTTTTTTTTCTTTGTGACACTAAATCCTTGAGGATGATGTGCTTTGAAAGCCCTGCGCAGTACTGTATGTCCTTCAGCATCCGGCCTGATCTCCCCCAGAATGCTTTGCTTTCGGGACAGGCCAAAGAAGATGCCGAGTGAGATACCGACTTGCAAGGCGATTCCATGCGCTATATCTTTACCTAGCGATGTCAAAACATTAGGGAAATATTTTTTATTTAATGTGTTAATAATTTCATAGTGTTTTTTTTTTTTATTTTATAGATATGACCAAATGTATAGATAAAATGATATTCTGATTAAAACAGGAAGACCACGTGATACGAGTCCTTTCCTAACTATGCCAATATGATCACATAATCTGTCATTTAATGAGACTGAATGTTAAGACACGATGATTGATCTGACAATCACTCTATAGTAAATTCTTTTGGTCATTGAAAACCGTAAAAGGCTATATATTGGGTGGCCATTATTACTTAATTGTAATAAATATGTATATGATGGCGCATAAAAGTCTTTCTAAGAGGGCAAAGCTAGCGAGAGACGAGAGCGGACGCAGTGCACTTAGCTCGGTGACCAAATAGGCTCAAACAGTGATTTTCTGTGGAATCCTGGCCCAAAACGCCCTCAAGACTTACTACCTATATAGGAGGTGAGAATGGGCAGAAAATCTAAAAAACCCAGACCCGATAGAAGGCCCCATGAGCAGAGATATCGGGGATCTGCTGCGGAGCTCCCAACAGGCCGCATGGGCCAAGATGGAGCTTGGAGATGAACTGTCTTTGAAGGAATCACTTAATGAGCTGGGAGAAGGAGCCTCGTTGCCCTAACAAAAGAGCACAGCCCCAAACCCTTGAGTACTGGGGACCTGGTCACAGCGGATCTGCTCCAAAGTATGCTGGCAGACCTGCGAAGAATATAGCAGCCGACATGGCCTACTACAGAACTGCCGTGGAAGGCACCACAACCAAGCTTACCCTGCTTGAAGCCTCCTCTAGCACCCATGAGACCAGGCTAACAGCTGTTGACGACTTGCAAAGACCACAGCTCGCTACCACGGAAAGAATGGATGCTTTGGAGGATCAGCGACGGAGATATAATTTCAAAGTGAGGGGGTTCCAGAGTGAGTGGGCCTCGCCGACTTACCCCACTTTATCCGCCGCCTGTTTACCGCCCTGCTACCACCGAAACAGGTGAAAGCTTTCAGATTGGATGGGATGTTTTGCTTGCCAAAACCGCCGAATGCTCCAACGTCGGCAACAGCGGACCTAATCCTCGGTTTCCAGTCCCTTCAAGACAAGGCCTCGCTGCTCGATGGGGGAAGACCCCACTGCCCTTTGAAGGTGCCACTATATTGATCTTCCCAGACCTCACAAAGGGTACACTCACCTGGCGAAGAACCCTGCAATCGCTATTGCAAGCCTTCCATAATGCAAACATTCCCTATAAATAGGGGAACCCATGGGTGCTCCTCTTCACCCATGATGGATCCACTTATAGAGCACAGAGCTCACAAGAACTGGAGGCACACCTGCATACCCTACACCTACTGGAGATCCCTGTACCGGAGAAGACAGGCCTGTCAAGGCTTGACCCCGCAGTTATGCCATTGTTCACCCCCAGTTCATTCTGGTGTCCCGGGTCTGCTAGATCACTGAAGACAGGAGGGAACAGTCTACATCTTTCTACTATTGTCATAAAGCCAGATATTTGCATGTTTGTTTTAAAAAAAAAAAAAGTGCTGTTTAATCTGCCACAATTTCATCTGTTACAATGCTATGAAAAGCCTGCAGCTGCTATCGTGGCTCTGCACGCCTGTTGTTATTTCATGCACAATGAAAATAAAGAATTACAAAAAAAATAAAAAAAACATACTGCATGCATTCAACCGTTTGACACTGCGCGGCCTTGTGGGCCTGACTGTATCTTGCTGATCTACCGTTGTGTATTGCTTTACTCACATGCAGTATGTGAATAAACAAATTAATATATGAAGATTGGTGCCGAATAAAATATGAGAAAATAGCAGCAACAACTCCCAGTGTCTACAAATCACTTAAAAAGACACTAGATAGACCATGCAAACAACAAAGTGAGGGAGGTGCAACACAGATAATGATTACTACTTAACAATGTGAGACTCTTGAACATTCTCTAAAAAAAAAAAGTATAAAATAGACCTAGCATAATACTGTTTAAATAAACAATTGATTTATAATAGAGTTAATGGGTCACTCACAATCTTCAGAGCCCTCAGGAGCAGGCTCTGGCTGTTTCAGCAATTGAATAATAAGCTTATTCAGGCTATAGATACGGTATATCTTTATCCTCCTTCCAGATGGGTAAAAATCAAACGGTGTTAAAGGAGGTAGTCAAGAAGATTTACTTCAAATAAAACCAATGTGACATTAAAAACACCAAATAAGAATAAAAAGAAATTACATAAAGTCAAATACACTGATGCGTTTTGACCTCCCGATCTTTTACAATGTGTGTATAACTCCTCGCCCGGCGTTGGTTTTTAATCGCTGGATCCGGAAATTGACTTTTCTCGCCAATTCTGGCTTCTCACTTCTGCATCGTGATATATATCAATAATTATGAGGATAAACAAACCGGGCAAAAAGGACTAACAAAGAAAATGGATGATAACATTAAAAATATATAATATAATTGAGGCAAATACAATGTAATAGTTGTATAATAGGAGAATAATATCACTAAAAAACTTTATTCAAAAATATATAAAAGTGAATATAAAAACAATATAGCAAATATAGAATACCCTTAAAACCTGCAATTTTAAAAAATAAAATAGAATAAAAGACATGAAATATTCATATAAGGATCATTTGAAAGTCCACATTGTACCCACCGGGAGACAAGGAGTCTAGATTAAATATCCACCTCATCTCACAGCGGATCAGCATGGACTCCAGGTGGCCCCCTCTCCAGTGATTTTTTTTTTTTTTTTTAAATTCTTTATTTTTGCTTTTACATGAAAGCACAATCTGGCCAGCTGCGCCACGATAGCTACAGCCAGCCGGTCATGAAACATAGGATGATCTGGTATAACAAATACAATGTTCATCTTAAAGTATTCTATCAAAATTTTTAACAAGACTAACATCTCATACAAGTAGGGTGTACAAATTATGATTCGAAAAACTAGTTTTTCCTTTCTCATTATGGCAAGATTTAAGTTTGGGGAGGTACCGTTAAAAGGTCTATTAGGCTAGTGAGGACCCCTCATTCTACATGGCTAGATACGTTTTGATACATTTTCAGTAATGAAAGGGTTTTTGTTGTTCTAACTCAAGTCTATGGAATGTGTGACCTATGGTCTAGCGTTCTAAGTGTCTAATTAACTGCCCTTTAAGTTAATTAATTAATTAATTTGTGGAATGCACTCGGGTTTTTATTGAAGAACCTACGATCCTAAATGACGCGTACATATAATCGTGTGCACTATGTTATAGGTCTGTATTCTCCATTAACATATATAGAAGAAACAGGAAGCATCACATACCTCATGATATTAACTCCTTAGAGTCTGGCAAGTGCTTGTAATGTGGGCCTCCCATGGGGTCACCAATGTCAGTCTTCATGCTAGTAGGTATTGGCAGTTCAGCTATAAGAAAAGGAAATCTCTAATTTTTACAGTCATTTCAGACTTAAGTTGTAAGTCGCTTGTAAGCTCCCCACACCTTACTACTCTGCAAAAGAACTCCTGATCTACCGCTGCTTCTTGGTGTCCTCATCTAATGTCCCTCATGTGTAAGAGACTTCTACTATGGTAAAGCTAAGAAGGGCCATAATTTTGGAGTTTTATAGAGGGGCTGTCTCTCGCAAAATAAACATATATTTTGGTATCTAAGACAGTTTGCTAGCATGCATTCAACGCAGAGGACTAAGGGTTAAACAAAACATTGATATACAAGGAATGTCGTTAATGTACAAGGTACTCAAGGCATTCTTGGGAAAGCGTCCTAGCAGAGGAGTGTACAAGTAATTCTAGTCCCCTTCTTACGCTATCTTGGGCTTAAAGTTTACCATATGCTGTGGCAGTCTGGCGGTTCATATGGGGTCATTCTTTTTTTTTTTTTAAATACTTTATTTTTGCATCCTGCCGGACAAAGAGGAATGATAACATTGCATGGGCTTACGCAGAAGCCACGAAACATATATATAGGAATAACATCCATGTTAACTGTATATAGACTTCAAACTAGTTCACACGAGGCTTGATGTCGTCACTGTCTCCGTCCACCAGGGGATTTTTTCTTTTTAGAGATCCACATTACATCGTGCTGGTGAAACCATTTGAAAAAACAACCGTGGAACATGAAATATAATATATAACCTTATGTATTGTAACGTGATAGGGTTGCCTCGTCCCGTAACATAGGGGTTCACCCTGGCGCACCTTACCGTGTGCCTATCTTGCAACACGACTTGAGTGTAAAGTGCGTTTAGGGTCATGTTGCGTGGTTATGCACCGTTGTTTTAGAACGTATGTGTAGAACTTCCGTGCTCGCCCCGTCTCCGTTTATCGAGAAACGGGGGGATTAGGAAGGAAATAATAATTAAAGAGAGAAGAAAAAGGGGGCAAGAATGAGGGGGGGGAGAGGGGGTAGGGGGTAGATGGGGTGGGTCGTATGCGACGTCCCAGTGCAGTGTGGTAATGTTCATAGTTCTTATCGGTATGTGTTGTTCTATGCGGTGACCGGGAGTACATAGTCATGCCATGGTTCCCACACTCTGTCAAATTTAGGTGAGGTGCCTTTCAATCTGGCCGTTAGACTATCCATTAGGTGTACCTCTTTTATGTTACCTATTACTCTCTGGGTGGTGGGTAAGTCTGTTTGTAACCATGTTTGTGCTATCGATCTCCTAGCTGCAAGTGTAATTTTATGGAGTAATGTTTGTTCAACTCTCGTCCAATTATCTACTGGTCTGTTCAGGAGGTATGTCCATGGGTTTAGGTCGGATGCCTTGTGGAATATTCCATTGACTACGTGGTGTATCTTAGCCCAGAATGCTTGAGCTTTGGGGCAATCCCACCACATGTGAAGGTATGTACCCTTATGTCCGCAATCCCTCCAACAGTCGTCAGTGGGTGTCTGACCCATGCGGTGTAGTGTAACTGGGGTAGTGTACCACCTGAACATTGTTTTGTAGGATTGCTCCTGCAGTGTGACACTTATAGATACCTTATGGTTTGCCTCCCAGATGTCCCTCCTGTCAGGATCGGGACAGGGATCCAACACGCAGAGTACAAACAGTAGCCAGATACGTATACCGGACCTTAGAATGGCCGGACTAACGTAAGTAGTACAGTATAGAATGGTCAAAGACAAGCCGAGGTCGAGGGTAACAGAAGACAGGTAAGCGAGAGACAAGCCGAATCAAGGGTAACAGAGATAAGCAGAGTAAGGTAAACAAGCCGGGTCAAAACCAAAAGGGATAATAGAATACACAAGCACTGAGTGACTAGAACAAGCTAGAACCACGACAGGGCAATGAGCTAATGAAAGAAGCTCTGTTAAATACCCTGTTCAGAGCAGTAACCACGCCTCCGAGGCGTCCTGATTGGTCCTGCAGCAATTGACTGACAGGTCGTTCCGGGGGAGTGTCCTGATGACTACTTCCTGCCTAGATGCTGTAAAAGGCAGTCACTCCCTCGCGGCCGGCCTAGCATGACCGGATAGACCGCGGGGAAGGGAGCCATCAGACCGTCTGCATGGAGGAACAGCTAAGTCTCTACCTCTTTCGGAGGTAGAGACCACAGGTACCCTGACAGTACCCCCCCTCTCAGATACGCCCACCGGGCGGAATGAACCGGGACGAGATGGGAAGCGAGAGTGATACGCCCTGCGGAGACGGGGAGCATGAATCATCCTCCTGAGGTACCCAACTCCTCTCCTCAGGACCATATCCCTTCCAATCAACCAGATATTGTACTCTCCCCCGGGAGATTCGAGAATCAATAATAGAGTTAACCTCATACTCCTCCTGACCCTCCACCTGAACGGAGCGAGGAGGGGCTATTGTGGAGGAAAATCTGTTACATATGAGTGGTTTCAGCAATGAAACGTGAAACGAGTTCGGGATGCGTAAGGTATTAGGAAGAGCTAAACGATACGCAACTGGATTGATACGGGTCAGCACCCTGTAGGGTCCAATATAACGAGGAGCGAACTTCATGGAGGGCACTTTTAAACGGATGTTCCTCGTGCTCAGCCATACCCTATCACCAGGAACAAAGACCGGAGCCGCCCTTCTACGTTTATCAGCGTGTTTCTTGACCAACATAGAGTTGTGCACAAGGATTTGTCGAGTTTGATCCCACAACTTCCTCAAATTGGCAACATGAACATCAACCGACGGTACCCCCTGGGAAGGAGAATCCGAAGGAAGAATAGACGGATGAAAACCATAATTCATGAAGAAGGGGCTTGAATGAGTAGAATCGCAAACGAGATTGTTGTGTGCAAACTCCGCCCAAGGAATCAAACCGACCCAATCATCCTGGTGTTCAGAAACAAAGCATCGTAAATATTGTTCAATTTTCTGGTTGGTACGTTCAGCAGCTCCGTTAGACTGAGGATGATAGGCAGAAGAAAAGTTTAATTTAATACCAAGTTGAGAGCAGAAGGACCTCCAAAAGCGGGAAACAAATTGGGAGCCTCTGTCCGATACAATTTGAGAGGGTATCCCATGTAGGCGAAAAATCTCCTTAGCGAATATCTCTGCCAATTCGGGAGAAGACGGGAGTTTAGGCAGGGGAATGAAGTGTGCCATCTTAGTAAACCTGTCAACCACGGTGAGGATAACAGTCTGTCTTTTAGAGATAGGTAGATCGACAATAAAGTCCATGGCCAAACAGGACCATGGTCTTTCTGGAACCTCCAAGGGTTGCAGGAATCCACATGGAAGCGTATGGGGTTGTTTGGTTTTAGTACAAACTTCACATGCAGCGATGAACTCCTCAATATCCCTCCGTAAAGCAGGCCACCAGAAGTCCTTAGAGATCAACGCGTAAGTCTTGCGAATACCAGGATGTCCCGCCATCTTGCTATTATGTAAACACTGTAAAAGTTCCAGTTGAAGAGCAGGAGGAACGAAATGACGGCCCGCAGGAGTCTGTTTAGGTGCTAGATGTTGCAACTTAATGATCTCGGCCAATAATGGAGAATGAATCCTGAGATTCGTATTAGCAATGATATTGCATTTCGGAACTATAGAAGAAAGAACTGGTTCAGGTACAGTAGAAGGTTCATATTGGCGAGATAATGCATCGGCTTTAGAGTTTTTAGAACCAGGTCTGTAAGTCAGTACATAATTGAAGTGAGTCAGGAATAAGGACCAACGAGCTTGTCTAGAGGATAAGCGCTTAGCCTCCCCAATATAGGACAAGTTTTTGTGGTCCGTCAAAATCGTAATAGGGTGTAGGGTCCCCTCCAACAAATGTCTCCACTCCTTTAAGGCTTTAATGACTGCTAACAGTTCCCTTTCCCCGATGTCATATCTGCTCTCAGGCCCAGAAAATGTCTTAGAGAAGAAACCACAAGGGTGTAACGGTTTATCCACCCCTAACCTTTGAGACAGAACAGCCCCAACTGCTGTCTCAGAGGCATAGACCTCGAGCAAGAAAGGCAGAGTCGTATCAGGATGGACTAGAATGGGAGCCGAGGCAAAAAGTTCCTTGAGAGTCTTGAAAGCACCCAGAGCCTCCTTAGACCAGAACTTAGTATCAGCCCCTTGTTTGGTCATATTGGTAATAGGCGCAATGATAGAGGAGTATCCTTTAATGAAGCGCCTATAGTAGTTGGAAAAACCAATAAACCTTTGGATAGCCTTGAGTCCTTTGGGCAAGGGCCAGTCTAAAATAGATTGAAGTTTTACAGGATCCATTTTAAAACCTTCCCCAGAAATCACGTATCCAAGAAAGTCTACCTGAGACTGATCAAAACTGCACTTCTCCAATTTGCAATATAGACCATGTTGCAGCAGCTTGTGTAATACCTTTCTGACCTGTCTATGGTGAGTCTCAATCTCCTTAGAGTGTATTAGTATGTCGTCCAGGTAAACGATAACACAATCATGCTGAAACTCCCTAAGTACCTCATTAATCAAATCTTGAAATACTGCAGGAGCATTGCATAGTCCAAATGGCATCACAGTGTATTCGTAATGGCCATACCGGGTATTGAATGCCGTCATCCACTCGTGACCTTGCTGGATTCTCACCAAATTGTAAGCCCCTCTGAGATCTAACTTGGTGAAGATTTTGGAGCCCTTAAGACGATCAAATAACTCGGTAATCAGTGGGATAGGATAGGCATTTCTGACAGTTATTTTATTCAAGCCTCGGTAATCGATACAAGGTCTCAGCGTGCCATCCTTCTTCTTAATGAAAAAGAACCCAGCCCCGGCCGGAGAAGAAGACCTCCTGATGAATCCCTTTTCTAAATTCTCCCGAATATACTCCTCTAGAACCGAGTTTTCCTGAACAGACAAAGGATATACATGGCCCCTCGGAGGCATAGTGCCGGGTAGAAGCTTAATCTTACAGTCAAATGACCTGTGTGGAGGCAAAGAATCGGCATTCTTCTTGTCAAACACTGCCCTTAAGTCTAGGTAAAGGTCTGGTATTTGTCTTTCTGTGGACTGAGTAGGATTCTCCGGTATGTTAATATTAGCTAATGGAGAAACCTTGCACAAACACCGATCCTGGCAGCCCTGGCCCCACGAGAGTATCTCTCCTAACTCCCAATCGATAATAGGGTTATGTTTTTTCAACCATGGGTACCCCAGAACTATGGGAACGGAAGGAGACGAAATGAGCAGAAGAGATAAATTCTCCACGTGTAGGATACCAACATTTAAATTAATGGGTATGGTCTCACGAAAGATAACAGGGTCTAGTAGTGGTCTACCATCTATGGCCTCAACGGCCAAAGGTGTCTCCCTTAGCTGGGATGGGAAATTGTTCTTACTAGCAAAGGCTTGGTCGATAAAATTCTCAGCAGCACCGGAATCTATCAATGCCATAGCCCTTACTACTTCCTTCCCCCAAGTTAAGGAAACTGGTAGCAGAAGCCTGTGATCTTTATAATCAGGAGTAGAGGACAAAATAGAAACACCCAAGGCCTGTCCTCTAGAGAGACTTAGGTGCGAGCGTTTCCCGGGCGGTTAGAACAGTTCGAGAGTAAATGACCCTTGGCTCCACAATACATACACAAACCCTCTCTTCTCCTGTGCTGTCTTTCCTCCTCAGAGAGGCGGGTATACCCTATCTGCATAGGTTCAGTAAGCAAAGATATCGTGGAGTCAGGACTTGGAACAGCGGGAGCTAACCTAAAAGAAGGTCTCTGGTTCCTCTCTCGAGTGTTCTGTCTCTCTCTTAGACGTTCATCTATACAAGAGATGAACGAAATTAAATCCTCTAAATTCTCAGGGAGTTCTCTGGTAGCAACCTCATCAAGGATTACATCAGATAGGCCATTCAAAAATACATCCATATACGCCTGCTCATTCCACTTGATTTCTGCCGCCAGAGACCTGAACTCTAGTGCATAATCCATCAGTGTTTGGTTCTCCTGTCTCAGGCGCAACAGTAATCTGGCTGCATTAACCTTTCTACCTGGAGGGTCAAATGTTCTTCTAAAAGCAGCTACAAATGCGTTATAGTTATAAACTAATGGATTATCGTTCTCCCATAGTGGGTTGGCCCATCTCAGAGCTTTCTCAATGAGTAGGGTGATAATAAATCCTACTTTTGCCCTATCTGTAGGATAAGAGCGAGGTTGCAATTCAAAGTGGATACTAATTTGGTTTAAAAAACCACGACACTTCTCAGGAGCCCCACCATAGCGTACTGGGGGGGTAATGTGAGAAGAAGCACCCACTGTGGCTACCTCTAGACCTGAACCGACAGGAGAAACAGGGGTATTACGTATCTCCTCTGGTGGGTTATCGGCACCAGCTAATAGAGCCTGTAGCGCAAGCGCCATCTGATCCATTCTGTGATCCATGGCTTCAAACCTAGGATCAGGAGCAGCCAGCTGACTGTTTGTACTTGCAGGATCCATTGGCCCTGTCGTAATGTCAGGATCGGGACAGGGATCCAACACGCAGAGTACAAACAGTAGCCAGATACGTATACCGGACCTTAGAATGGCCGGACTAACGTAAGTAGTACAGTATAGAATGGTCAAAGACAAGCCGAGGTCGAGGGTAACAGAAGACAGGTAAGCGAGAGACAAGCCGAATCAAGGGTAACAGAGATAAGCAGAGTAAGGTAAACAAGCCGGGTCAAAACCAAAAGGGATAATAGAATACACAAGCACTGAGTGACTAGAACAAGCTAGAACCATGACAGGGCAATGAGCTAATGAAAGAAGCTCTGTTAAATACCCTGTTCAGAGCAGTAACCACGCCTCCGAGGCGTCCTGATTGGTCCTGCAGCAATTGACTGACAGGTCGTTCCGGGGGAGTGTCCTGATGACTACTTCCTGCCTAGATGCTGTAAAAGGCAGTCACTCCCTCGCGGCCGGCCTAGCATGACCGGATAGACCGCGGGGAAGGGAGCCATCAGACCGTCTGCATGGAGGAACAGCTAAGTCTCTACCTCTTTCGGAGGTAGAGACCACAGGTACCCTGACACCTCCATTCCTCACCCTCTAGTACCTCTCCCAGGTCTCTTTCCCACGCCTCCGTGTATGTCAACGGTCCCCACTCTTTTGATTCTGAGCATATGTGTGCATACATGGTGGTAATTAAGCCTTTTCGTGTAGATTCATTCAGACACATTTTTTCATAGAATGTTAGGGGGGTGGTTGCTGCTTGTCGAACGTCTGTCTGTTGAACGTAATCTCTTATCTGTATATAACGGAAGAAGTCAGCTGGGGTGAGGTGTGTTCTCTGTTGGAGTATGTCAAAGGGGACCGGTTTCTTTTGTTCATACATATGGCAGATCCTCTGAATCCCTGCCGTCTCTATGTTAGCGAAGTCCCTAGCTGTTATGCCTGGGGGGAATGCCCTGTTCCTCAGTATAGGGGTCATGGGTGAGTGTCTAGATGTTAAGTTATATTTGTGGGCACATGTGTCCCATATGGTTAGGGAATTCAGTATGGCTGGGCAAGTCGTCCTCAGGATAGGCCTGTCTTCTTTGCGTACCCACATGTGATACTGCGGGAGGTCGGTCCCTGTCCTGAGTGACTCCAGGTCTACCCACCTTCTAACCTCCAGGGGAGAATGCCACATAGCGATCTGTGCCAATTGCGCCGCTAGGTAGTAGGAGTAAAGATGTGGCAGGCCCAGCCCCCCTCTTTGTTTCTGTCTATATAGTACATTCCTGGAGATCCTGTGCCTGCGGTTGTGCCATATGAAATCGCCTATTGCTTTCTGGAGGTGTGCCAGGTCTGATTTGAGCAGTCTGACAGGCAGTGCCTGAAAGAGAAACGGTATTCTTGGTAGGATGTTCATTTTTACTGTGTGGATGCGCCCTATCCAGGATATGGGTTTGTCTTGCCAATTGTCCATGTCATGTATGAGTGTCTTAATCAGGGGGGTGTAGTTCAGGCGGTGTAAATTTTTAGGGTCAGCAGGCAGGCGTACTCCTAGGTACTTTAGATGGTCACGTACTATCGCATATGGGGTCATTCTGATGACATTGGTGTGGGGTGGCGGTGGCTCAAATGGGCACAAGGTGGGGGCTTAAGATTTATGGCTCGGCGTGGCGAGTTTGGGTGGGTTAGTGAGCTTACACTGTATTCCGTGGTTATTGCGCTGACAGCAGGGTTAATGAGTTGGCTCAGCTGAACAGCCGCGTGAGCGGGTCTAGGACGGACTGCATGTTGTGCCACACCAGAGGCTCCTGTGGGGTTATGGCCCGCTGGTCCCCCCTATGGGATTAGACTAGACTGAGCGCCGGGGTTAGCGGCTCTTGTGGGGTTGAGATATACCCACAGGTGGGGCCTGGTAGAATCTCATGTAGTTTACATGTCTACTGTGGTGGAACACCCTTACATCTTTTGCGGGGTTAGCGCTTATACCCTGCTAGCTCCTGTAGGCCCCTCTAGTGGGGCGGACATGAACACCCTGGCAAAGCGTGTAAGCAGCCCTCTTGGGGTTAGGCTAAACAAGTCGATGGCGCATATCCACTCATGTGGAAATAAAATAAGCAGTGTGTTAGTATGTGTTGGCAATTCAAGTGAAGTAAAAAAAAAAAAAACAACAATCTGGAATAACGTGCATCAATGTTCACATTGGGGTTTGCGCGATGGCCCTTTATGGAGTTAGTGCGGGTAAGGGTCCGCCCATTGGAGGTCCCTCAAGTCAGTCCCAAATGTGCTATCGTGGGTGAGAACTGTCCTTTCTGCCCTGCCATCATGGCTGGGTTACCTCTGGGATTAAGAGTCCCATGGAGGGTTTTTCCGGCCTAGAGGTTGCACGTCCCTGGGTGGTCTGGGCCCTTGTTTCATTTTCCCAGCGGGGTTCACGGTCGCCTGGGCTGCTGCCGTTTGTTGTTCCGTTGGGAGCGGTGCTGGCTGATCAAGGGCTCTCAGGAATTCTGTGTGATCCTCGGAAGCCGATAGCACATGTACAGTATCCCCGTGTGGCACCACCAGTGTCCCCGTCAGTCCCCATCGGTATTTTATACCTTTTCCTCGAAGGATCCGGGTGGTGGGTGCGAACCTACGTCGCTCAAGTAAAACTGCAAAGGGCAGGTCGTCGTACACTGTGATTTTCGTGTTGGCTATTAGTAAGCTTGGTCGTTGCCTGGATCGCGCCATTATAGAGGCCTTCACGTTGGTGTCTCTTGTGATGGCTATGATGTCCCGAGGAGTGTTCGCAGGTGTTGTGGGGGCCTTCCGGACCCTGAAGGCTGTCATTATCGGTGGTCGGTCCCCATCCGTCTGCACTCCGAGTTCTCTCAGGACCTCGTGGGTATAACTCATCAGGGCATCTTGGCCTATTGTCTCTGGGGCCCCACGGATCCTGATGTTTTTTCGGCGGTGCCGTGTCTCTAGGGAGGTAACTGTGCGGGAGAGGCGCTGCACTTGTTGGGTGAGTGCGGTTAGGCGGGAGCTGGTATCGTCCAGTATCTTACCCCTCTCCGCTTCCCTGGACTCCACTTCTCCCATACGGCGGTTCAGGCCTCCGACCTCCGCCTGTACTCCAGCGAGGTCAGCCTTCCACACCTCTCTCAGGTCCCGCAGGAGGTTTTTGATATCTCCCTTGGTGGAGGGGGATTTGTCGGAGTCTGAGTCAGACCTTTGGTAGATCCCACTGCTGGGTTGGAGTGTTTGGGACGTCTCGTCCTCCAGTGAGCGCTCCGAGTCGCTGGAGCTGTGCGTTTCCGCGGGCGCCATATTTAATCGGGCCTGTGGCTGCGGCCTGGTGAAGGACAGTCTGATATCAGCGTGACTGTTGCTCTCAGTTTGGGCCAGTTTTTGGTGGTTGCGCCCCATCTCTTTGCTTGTGGGGGTCTCTGAGGTATCAACAACTTTGTAATTTGCTTTTTTGGAGGCAAAATATGTAATTTTAGTCTTCTGGAGCGGGAGCTCAGTAAAACCTCGACCGCTCTGTAGCTCAGCTAGCCACGCCCCCCTCTCCAGTGATTTTTAATCAACTGGATACCACAAAATTGCAGTCCGGTGGGGTCTCCCCCATGAGAATTTAAGAAATGTAGGGAAACGTTGCCTCAATTATATTTTGTTTTTAATGTGTTATTTATCATCCATTTTCTTTTTTTAGTCCTTTTTGCCCGGTTTATCCACTTGAGAAAGCCCTAAGGGGAGAAACTCGTAGAAATTTTAACTAACTGTATTTTAATAAAGGTATTTTGCCCACTTTCTTTGTTGTGAGTTAGCCTTTTTATCTTTTTTTTTCCCATTTTTTATTTTACTACCTGGAGTTTTACTTGTATCAGAGAGATACTACTCCAAAGCATCCTTGGTGGGGATTATACCACTTACGCCCTATCATTGAGCAGTGCGTCGGCCCCATTAAATGTGAGTAACCGTTTGGTAATTTTAGACACTCTCCTGGTTTTATCACAGTGAGCACTATTGTTCTTTTTTTCATGATGGAAAAATACTTAAAAGACCAAATAACACCACGAGGTCCAAAAGACATGGAATACAAAAT
Source organism: Pelobates fuscus (assembly GCF_036172605.1). NCBI lineage: Eukaryota > Metazoa > Chordata > Amphibia > Anura > Pelobatidae > Pelobates > Pelobates fuscus. The sequence continues at coordinate 10,727,448 of NC_086319.1, forward strand.
ACTCCACGTTTGATAGAGACGATAAAATATTTATAAATATATGGAAAGGAGCACTTGAATCGTTCTCTATCACTATGATGCAAATTATAGTTGATCAGAGAACAAAAAATCTTGAAGCTCTAGACAAAATTATCAATGAAATACAAAGTAAATTGGAACCATTTATTGGAACCAATGACTTTGAATCTTTCTCCACCCAAATTATGGGGAGATTGGATAAACTTGAAATATCGATCATTTCAAATAAGAAAAAGAAGTATCAAATAATACTGTAAATGACTATGCTACTAAGAATATTAGAAAGAGACCTGGAGCTGATAATAATCAGAGAAAATCTAAACCGGCATCTTCTTACCATAAGAAAAATATAAATACGACCATATCTACTAGAGTACAAGAAAGACCACATAGAGTGGAAAATAAAGTTCAAGAATGGACTGAAGGTTGGAAGAACAATAGAAATATGAATAGAACTAAAAAAAGAGATTCACCCTTACAGGAATCTGGTTAATCAAAGAAATAATTATTCTCCATATCGAGATAGATCCCACCCCCACTAAGAAGAGAAATCCTGACCTTTAACCCCTTAAGGACCAAACTTCTGGAATAAAAGGGAATCATGACATGTCACGGACTCTGCGGAGAGGAAGGGGTTCAAATCTTACCTTACTCCAGCGCCTCCTCCTCTCCGCCTCTTCTCCTCCTCTTCGGCTGAATGCGCATGCGCGGCAGGAGCGGCGCGCGCATTCAGCCAGTCTCATAGGAAAGCATTCACAATGCTTTCCTATGGATGCTGGCGTTTTCTCACTGTGATTTTCACAGTGAGAAGCACGCAAGCGCCTCTAGCAGCTGTCAAGAGACAGCCACTAGAGGCTGGCTTAACCTTAACATAAACATAGCAGTTTCTCTGAAACTGCTATGTTTATAGAAAAATGGGTTAATCCTAGATGGACCTGGCACCCAGACCACTTCATTAAGCTGAAGTGGTCTGGGTGCCTAGAGTGGTCCTTTAATCAGTTCGAACCCATTAGAGACCCGGAATTGAATGGAGCCACTCTTTTTTTAGGGAAAAGCTGGAGGGAACCATCCATAAGAACCCCAATTCCCATAAAAGGAGATACAGAGATTTAGAAGAAGGGGAAATAGGGGAGGAAAAAGATTGGAGAGATCAAAGCGGAAACATAAGGTGGAAATTAGAATTTTTCATTAATCTGAAATAGTTTTAAATCCTGCACAAATTAGTATTTTAAATAAAGGTATTAAATTTGCACCTAGTTGTACAATGGATACATTTGAGGCATACACAGACCTAAATAGATTTATGAGGAGACTGTGTCTAAAAAAGTTTTTCAATAAAAAACCTATTTCTGACAGAGGAGATAATCAGAATGTTAGTAATAATGATTTTCTACCTACGGATCTTAAACAGCCACCCTCTCTTTATCCCATCCGTTTGAAATCTAATTGTATGAAGGTGTTTGAGAAAGCAGCTATGAATGAACTAAGTAAAGACTCCCAGGTAATAATCAAACCCGCTGATAAGGGGGTGGGGGTAGTTTTAATGGATAGAGATAAATATATTCCGATAACTGTGCGACATTAATACATATAAAAAGTTAGAAAATAATCCCCAATGAAAATTAAAAATTAATATGTCAAATATTTGGATAAAGGACTTATGAAAGGAATTCCGACCAACTTCCAAAAATACCGGTGAGATATACATTACCTAAACTACATAAAAATGCACTTATTCCTCCCGGAAGACCTATAGTCACCGGTGTCGGATCCCTTTTATCTAATTTATCTAAATATGTAGATACACACCTTCAACCGATAGTGAAAATGTATCCTATCTTAAAGACTCTACAAGTTTATTACAACTATTTAAAGATTTTAAATAGGAAAATGATTTACTTGTTACGTGTGATGTAACCAGCCTCTATACCTGCATAGACCATCTGTTAGGATGTGAGGCTACACATTTGTTTCTAGAAACCTCTGCACTGTACCCTGCGGACCAAGTGGATTTTATTATAGAGGGAATTCTTTTTATCCTCAGGAATAATTTATTTTGGTTCGAGGGAGACTATTTTTTTTTTTTTTTTTAAATTCTTTATTTTTGTTGCACAAAGAATATACAGATAGGGACTGTCTCGCCACGACAGCGGAGCAGTCCTGCATTTTCAGACATGGTATGACAATATCATAACATTGACAGTGTGTGCATATGATTTTTATATTATTAAAGTAGAATAGTGCAGTAACACAGCTTGGTGAGTCTTGTGGGCTATTAACTGCCGTTTAATAACTGGCTGCTGAGTACGTCCGTGGTAAGAGCTCCTCTCTTCTCGCCGGCTGGGCAAGATGTAGGTAGGTGTGGTGTTGTATGTGGGAGAGGCAGATAGTGGTGTTGCTCTTACGGAGTTGGAGGGCTGCTAAGTCGTACTTGTCTCTGGGTTATATTATAAGGAGCCCAAAGGGAAATGTTAAGTGTGCTAGCGGTTCTTGGGCATAGTCGTGGGGGGGGGGGGGGGTGGTAGGTGCCTGCCCCAGTGAGATATAAAGTGAGGTGGCCGATGGAGCGTTGGTGTGCCCTGATATGTGGGGGGTTCTCTGTTGCGAATTACGATAGCGCTTGGGAGGGGCGCACCCCTGGCAGACGGTCACTGGCAGCTTTTCTATGTGGGGAGAGTGCGTTAGGGTAGTGCTCAACGTCTCTTAAGCCTGGGGAGGGGTGGGAACGTAGTCGGTCTGGCTGTCCTTAAGGACTACTGTTGTATTAGCTGCACTGTATATAGACCATGTAACATATATCAAGTAAAAACAAGATAAAAATACTAATAATAATAATAAGAAACATAGTCAACAGACCAAGATGTACGTATTAGCTGCAGTAATATTGATTGCCAGTCTCTCGGCATACTCCCCTATGAGAGAGTAAAGGTAAAGGTATGTCCAGGCCTTCCTGTGGGTCTCAGCCTGTGTCCGCTTCCCTGCGAGGCACAAAAGGGGTTATATTTGGCACATCCCAAGAGTGTCCAGGGGTAGGAGCCTTCTTCTTGGGGCCGTTTAGTCCCAGACTGCGGAGGAAAGTGTCGGCATCAGCTGCTGATGTTAGTCGGCGGGTGGTTTCACCCTGAGTGGCAGCTAGTGTGTGAGATGGACCCCATCTGTATTGGACGCCTGCTTCACGTAGGATCTTGGTGACCTGGTTGACTGAGCGTCTCCACTCCAGCGTTGCCTTGCAGAGGTCCAGTAGGAAGGTGAGTTGGCAGTCTTCAAATGAAAACGGGCATTTGTTCCTGACGGCTTCCATTACAGTTTGTTTGTCTCGGGGGGACTGGAGGCGGAGGAGGACATCGCGGGGTGCGTCCGCAGGTGCCCTTGGAGACTTTGGGAGTCTGTGTATTCCGTCCACTTGTATGAGCTTTGCCTGCTTAGGATGTAGAATCTCCGAAAAAAGGCGTCGAACAAAGTGGGGTAGCTCCCTGTCAGTGACCGTTTCTGTTATACCTCTGATTTTGAGGTTGGTACGCCTCCTGGCGTCGTCCATTGCATCCATTCTGGCCTGCAAAGCCTGGTGTGAGCTTTGGAGTTGCCGTATTTGTTCAGATGCACCCGTTTGTTGTTGTGCTATGGAGGAGATATCCTCCTCAGTAGCCTTCACCCGGTCTGTCACGGCTGTGACCTCCTCGCGGAGCAGTGCTATGTCTGTGCGGAACCAGGTACGTAGGTGTTTCAGGAGGCCTAGGATGTCTCCCTTGGTTGCAGGTGCCCCGAGGTCACCTATTTGTATGTCCGAGAATGGGTCATCTGCTTTGGGGATGGCGTCTGGGGAGTCCAGCGGGTCCTCTATCGAAGCTAGGCTTGCTGAGTCAGGCGTCGCCGCCATTTTGGGTTTAGGCCGCGCCAGAAATATGTCCCCTATTCTTCGTGTGCCCTCGTCAGAGTGGGCTTTTAGTTTCTTGGCTCGTTTTCCCATAGTGAGGAGCAAGTGGGTTGGCAAGATATCGGTTGGGCACCGCTGATTTTTGGGGTAATTTTCGAGATTTGTCGATTTTGGCCCGGAGCACTGCAGACATGCGACCGCTCTCAGTGGCTGCTAAGCTCCGCCCCGGGAGACTATTTTTTACAGTGCAGAGGAACAGCCATGGGGACCAGGTTCGCACCTAGTTACGCTAATTTATTTATGTCATATTGGGAAAATAATTGTATTTATTCCAATCATGGCTAAGGTGCGAACCTGGTCCCTATAACAGGTATATTGATCAATTTTTTAGATCTGGAAATTTTTATAGAAGATAAGGTAAGCACACTCACTAAACCGTTACATCCACAAAAAGAGTTGTCACTTTCAACCATGGTTAGACAATACCCCTAGAGGTCAATTTCTTCATTTAAGGCGCAACTGCACAGAATTAAACTCCTTTAACAATCGGGCAGAATTGCAAAAAAATAAATTTCTCTACCGTGGTTATAACCCAGATCAACTAAATGAAAAGATAAAAAAAACTAGTGAATCCCTACTTAACTATAAATCCAAAATTATAAGCTGAGAAAATGAAAAAATAGCTCTGATTTTTAATTATAGTAAGGATCAAAGAGAACTTAAAAAAAATCTTGAATAAAAATTGGTACATTTTGAAACAAGACCAAGAAATTATACCATTTATTGATAATAAGCCCAAGTTAGTATTTAGGGGTGCCAAAAATCTTAGGCAAATTCTTACCTCCAGTTATGTAGATGTACCTAGTAATATGGACAATTTTTTAGGTACAAATAGGGATAACAATAAAGGGGTTTTCAACTGTGAAGATTGTATGGGGTGTAAAAATTAGAAAAGTAAACCCAAGACAATAGAAACTTTTAAACCTAATATTGGGGAAAAACCTTTAAAATCAATTAGTTAGTTACACTCCATTCAAAATATGTGGTGTATTTGCTCACATCTCCTTGTGGACTTCAATATGTTGGTAAAATATCTAGGTGTTTAAAAACAAGGATACGTGAGTATATTTATAATATTAGGAGAGGATTTGTGAATCACGTTTCCTTACATTTCTTAAATTCTCATGGTGGAGACCCCACCGGACTGCAATTTTGTGTTATCCAGTTGATTAAAAATCACTGGAGAGGGGGCCACCTGGAGTTCACGCTGAGCTGCTGTGAGATGAGGTGGATATTTAATCTAGACTCCTTGTCTCCTGGTGGGCTCAATGTGGACTTTCAAATGACGGTCCTTATATGAATATTCCATGTCTTTTATTCTATTTTATTTTTTACTTCATATTTTTTTAAATTGCAGGTTTTAAGGGTATTCTATATTTGCTATATTGTTTTTATATTCACTTTTATATATTTTTTAATAAAGTTTTTTAATGATATTATTCTCCTATTATACAACTATTCCATTATATTTGCCTCAATTATATTATATATTTTTAATGTTATCATCCATTTTCTGTGTTAGTCTTTTTTGCCCGGTTTGTTTATCCTCATAATTATTAATATATGTACCTATCGCGCCCATTACTATAATGGTGCTATTAAAACTTCCGTTATCCATACTTCCTGAAACATTAGAACGGACGATTTCTCTTGTATATATTACGTCAGAACGTCTCGACGCTTTGACGTGATGACATTCTTGCTGCAATTACATCACGATGCGGAAGTGAGAAGCCAGAATTGGCGAGAAAATCAATTTCCGGATACAGCGATTAAAAACCAATGCTGGGCGAGGAGTTATACACACAATGAAAAAGTCCGGGAGGTTAAAACGCGTCAGTGTATTGGGATTTTTTGTGTAATTTTTTTTTTCCTATTTGGTGTTTTTAATGTCACATTGGTTTTATTTGAAGTAAATCTTCTTGACTACCTCATTTGACATTGTTTGATTTTTACCCATCTGGAAGGAGGATAAAGATATACCGTATCTATAGCCTGAATAAGCTTATTATTCAATTGCTGAAACAGCCAGAGCCTGCTCCTGAGGGCTCTGAAGATTGTGAGTGACCCATTAACTCTATTTTAAATCAATTGTTTATTTAAACAGTATTATGCTAGGTCTTTTTTGTATACTGTTTTTTTTTTTTAATTCTTTATTTAGTTGTGCATTTAGAGTACAAGTAGGCAAGCAATGCCCCAACAGCAATTGCTAACGCAGCAGTCAACAATAGTAAACAGTAGATGGCATTCAAAAAACATAGCACATTTTATATTTTGAGTACATTATACAAGCCAAAGCTAGGTGAGCTCAATTGTGAAGCCCCTTGTGGGTGTGGTAAGAATGGGGAGACAGCTTGATGGTACCTACGGTGAAGTTATACCTCCTTCTTCTAGACTATGTGTATGGCATTTTAGAGTTGGTTCCCCAGAAGGAGGGGGGGGGGGGGTAGTAGTAGTTTGTGAGAAGTGGTGGTTACTCGACCGTGCGGTATGCAGGACGCCAGTTAACAAGTGTCCTCTCTATGTGTGTGCAAATTTCTCGCTTATGGTACAGCTTGGTTGATCGCCTAGAAGGCTATTAGGCTTTGCAAGTGTAGTGTACTGGTATATATGCACTCACAGATTCCAAATGGATTTAGCGTTTTAAAGGTGCCACCCCACGATGTGAATGGGGGGTATCAATCAGTGTTCCTCCTCGAGTGGTAGCCACTGGGGTATCAGGGTCAGCTAGATGGTTCAAAACAGACTCCGACCAGAAGAAATCCTCCAAGGCAATTTATTCACTCATAAGATCAGGAGGTGTACAAAATAAGTAAAAACAAATAAATATGAAAAATAAAACAGGTCACCGGTCCTACGCGTTTCGTCTTTGAACAACAAGACTTCCTCAGGGACCTTTTCAATAAAACCAGCAGTAACATGTACAATAGTTGGCAATGACATCCTAAAAAACGCTAACACATAAAATCTTATATAGGGCTAATCCCTCCAAGTCATTGGTGGAATAGTGGGTGTCTTCTTTCCTCTCAAAATTCATTCGCTGCCCGGTATTTTCTTCAGGTGTGGATTCTTGCCGGAGATTGAAATTCCTCCTTGTGTGATTTTCCTATCGCTTCCGCGTATGTCACGCGTTACGTTCCGGTCACGTGACCCGTATGCGTTCCACACTCGGGGGAAAAACATGGCCGTGCGTTCCACCATAAAGGAAATGAGTCCGTTTATTACTTGATGGTACTTGGAAATCTAAACGAGAGGGCTGTTATACATTGCATACAAACTACCCATAATACCAATAGGGACATTGATATGTCCTCTCTAACTTATTATCAAAGCAGAAAAGTGCAAAGAATGAAAAAAAATATATAATATAATAAATGCAACAGCTTCTACCCATAATGTCAATTAGAACATTAATATATCCTCTATACCTTATAATAAAGACGAAAGAATGTATAAAAAGGATGAATGCAACAACTTCCTATCCAAGTCGTGCATACAAAATTAATTCTTAAACTATATATCACAAATTTCATATTATATGCCATTAATAATTAATTAATAGATTGTGAATTCTTAAAGTGCCTTTTAAACCCATAATTCATGTAGATATATAGCTATAATTTTTAAATCTCTTATTTTAAAGTGCCATATCCATATTTACATTTACATGTTGTGTTTGAACTAATTTGTTTCTCGTGCCTAATCGCAATCCCATAATTGCATGTGCTTATAATGTGCAACATAATTTATTTCTTTTACCAAATCATAAAGAATGGTGTGCTCAAATTTCAAAAAAACTTTTCAATATCGGAGGAAAAATATATATATCTCTCTCTCTTTTTGACTCCATCAATCCAAAAAGCAGATGATATCCATATCTACATTCAGTCCCCTTGGTGTAAGGGTACCCAGTCTATGAATCCAAAAGAGAGTCCTATTGGATTCATAGACTGGGTACCCTTACACCAAGGGGACTGAATGTAGATATGGATATGGCACTTTAAAATAAGAGATTTAAAAATCATAGCTATATATCTACATGAATTATGGGTTTAAAAGGCACTTTAAGAATTCACAATCTATTAATTAATTATTAATGGCATATAATATGAAATTTGTGATATATAGTTTAAGAATTAATTTTGTATGCACGACTTGGATAGGAAGTTGTTGCATTCATCCTTTTTATACATTCTTTCGTCTTTATTATAAGGTATAGAGGATATATTAATGTTCTAATTGACATTATGGGTAGAAGCTGCTGCATTTATTATTATTATATATTTTTTTCATTCTTTGCACTTTTCTGCTTTGATAATAAGTTAGAGAGGACATATCAATGTCCCTATTGGTATTATGGGTAGTTTGTATGCAATGTATAACAGCCCTCTCGTTTAGATTTCCAAGTACCATCAAGTAATAAACGGACTCATTTCCTTTATGGTGGAACGCACGGCCATGTTTTTCCCCCGAGTGTGGAACGCATACGGGTCACGTGACCGGAACGTAACGCGTGACGTACGCGGAAGCGATAGGAAAATCACACAAGGAGGAATTTCAATCTCCGGCAAGAATCCACACCTGAAGAAAATACCGGGCAGCGAATGAATTTTGAGAGGAAAGAAGACACCCACTATTCCACCAATGACTTGGAGGGATTAGCCCTATATAAGATTTTATGTGTTAGCGTTTTTTAGGATGTCATTGCCAACTATTGTACATGTTACTGCTGGTTTTATTGAAAAGGTCCCTGAGGAAGTCTTGTTGTTCAAAGACGAAACGCGTAGGACCGGTGACCTGTTTTATTTTTCATATTTATTTGTTTTTACTTATTTTGTACACCTCCTGATCTTATGAGTGAATAAATTGCCTTGGAGGATTTCTTCTGGTCGGAGTCTGTTTTGAACCATCTAGCTGACCCTGATACCCCAGTGGCTACCACTCGAGGAGGAACACTGATTGATACCCCCCATTCACATCGTGGGGTGGCACCTTTAAAACGCTAAATCCATTTGGAATCTGTGAGTGCATATATACCAGTACACTACCTCTGAGTATCAAACAATATTTGCACTATGTTTTATCCTCTATTCTAGGTACATCAGCAGAATCCCTAAAATATCCTATCATTTATACTATCCTACTAAACGGTTATCAACTGGGAAATAACCTTGGGAGCTGTGTACCCAGAAGTTAAGTTTTTTAATCACTTTGTTTCACGGGTGATTTTGTTTGTATTTTTGCAAGTGTAGTACCATTTGTGCAATAGAAAAGGAAATTAAGAATAAAATAAGGAAAACAAACGTAAATAAAGGAGAACAGCAATGCATATAAAAAGAAAACATTCTCTAACTGTGGTAGGCATGTTGTTTTAGAAATAGTGGAACACACAAGTCCCCTTGGGTGGTTCAGCTTCTGCTCTCTCAGGTGAGTGAGCCATTTGATGAGACTCCTCGTTGCCCTCTCGGGGTAAATTCCCGAATGGTGGCCGGGTTCAGCTGGGACAGTCCCGTTCCACTCGACGGTGAGGCCTGCCAGATGCCCGTTGATTGTACGTGTGCTTCCAGCTCCTTATATCCCTGTGCTCTATGGGTAGTCCCGTTTTGTGTAAACATGACAACTCGTGGTGTACCCCATCTATAGGGGATATCTTTGGCTCGAAGGTGTTGCAAGAGAGGCTGCAGCGATTTCCTCCAGGTAAGTGTGCTCCTGGTGAGGTCTGGGAAAACTGTAATGGAGGAGCCCTCGAATGGAATGGGAGTTTTACCTCGCATAGCCGTTAGGAGTGCGGCCTTGTCTGAGAGCGTTTGGAATCTGATGATGAGGTCGGCCGTCGCTGTTGTCGGCGCTCTGGCCGGTTTAGGTAGCCGGAACATACCATCCAGCTTCAGGGATTTTGCTTGCTTTGGTGGGAGCAAACCTCCGATGAAGCGCCGCATAAAGTGGGGTAAGTCAGCGATGTCGACCGAGTCAGGTATCCCCCTGACTTTCAGATTGTACCGCCGCCTCTGATCCTCCATAGCGTCTAGCCTGTCTGATGTAGCTAGTTGCTGCCGTGCCAAGTCTGCCACTTGCTTTTCCACCTCAGATATCCTGGTGTCTTGGGTGGTAGAGTGGGCCTCCAGCTGGGAGATTTTAGATGTGGCCCCTGCTATGGCCTCTTTATATCCAGACATATCAGTTGCTATGTCTTTGCCGAGATCCGCCAGCATCTTTTTAATTTGGTCTGCAGTGACCGGGTCCCCGGTCCTCTGTGGTGCCGTTTTGCGGTCTGGCATGGTCCCTCCAGGAGGTCTGGTGTGAAGTCCTCGGAGGAGTAGGAGGTGAGGTCGTCAGCCGGCACCATTTTGGACCACGCGGCCTGCTGCGAGTTCCTCAGCATGCCGTTGATGTCTCTCCCTTGGGAGCTTCTGTCCGCTTTTGCCTTTTTCGTTTTGCGGCCCATAACTTGTCAGCCGGTTGTAGGCAAGGTTTGAGGGGTCTTTGAGCTTTGGGTTCCACCATAAAAGCTTCGTTAGGTTGAGTTAGAGCTGGAGCTCCGAAAGTTGCGACCGCTCCGGTGCCTTGCTTGCTCTGCCCCCCTCGTATACTGTTTTTTTTACAGAATGATCAAGAGGTCTTACATATCACACTATATATTCTTTATTCAGTTTGATTCCTGAGGAACACACCACTACCACCCTACGAAGGAAGGAATCTCCTGCAAAGGGCTCCAAGGCGATTAAACAGAGACAAATTTGATGCTCTATCTACTGTGAGTGGATACCCAAAAGGGATTTTTTGTTGGTGTCTTTGATGTGTATGTATGCACTGGCGCGTACATACTGCCATCTTTTGCGGCCCCGGCCTGTGCGGCAAACCGCCAGGGCCGCCATCCAAGGGGTCCATCGGGTGGCCCATGCTGTCAGGGCCACCCGATGGAGATGGATTGTCAGGGGGCCCGGTCAGCGCTGGGCGCTTTACCAGCGTGCCCGGGCCCCCTGTGATGAGATCATACGCTGAGAGGAAGTGACTGCACGTCACACCTCCCAGCTAACACACAGAGCCCGCGCGGGAGGAAGACTCCCACCAGCCTGAGCCACCACTGGACCCCAGGGAAAGTCATCCTCCTGCACCTAAAAAGTAGGAAACAGGAGGGTGACTTAAACAGTGTGTGTGTGTGTGTTTGTTTGTTTGTATGTGTGTGTCTGTATGTGTGTATGTGTCTTTGTATGTATGTGTGACTGTGTTTGTCTGTATGTGTGTGTGTCTGTATGTATGTGTCTGTGACTATGGTCAGTACAAAAAAATAAACATAGGAGAGACAAGAAGCACATTAAATAGCAAATATACAAAATGTACAGCTGTGTAATATGAGTGTATAGAAATTGCAGGGCGCATTCAGCCGATGACGACAAGAAGGAGGAGGAGAGTCCCTGAGGGTGGGGGGGGGGGGGGGGGTAGGACCCAAGGACCCTATACACTACAGTGGTCCTTTAAGTAATTTAATCAGCAATAATTGCAGCTTAATGGGTTACACTATCCCCTTTTAACTGTTGATTTTCTTTTTTCTTTTTCTAAAATATCCCTTTGGGCATTGATTACTGGTCTGCCCCTTTACAACGTGCGAATCTCCCAGCACTGCTATCCACGCCTCCGTGTGATTTCAAAATGATTGGACCGTCTCACCAGCATGCGCATTCTCTGATCCGGGCGAGGGAAGGGATTTTAGAAAAAAACCTAACCAGAAATGGAGGGAGGAGGGAGATTGAGCTTCCCTTGGCAGACGCGCTGCCTGCAAGGGAGAAACTCAAACCGTCTGCGCAGTGTGTGCTGATTACACATGGATTGTTTGCACAGAATTAACATTAGGCCCAGAACACCCAGAATTAGGCCACGTACGTCACATAATAAATATATCTCTGAATGTCTCGTGTTTTCAGCAGAAACGCTGCACATACAGACTCTTACCACCACGACCACTTCTAAAAGCAGTTTCTCAATGTGGAAACCTGTATCACATTGTATTATGTACACCCAGTTTGCAGAGGACAATGAACATACTAATTATTCGTTAACCCCTTCCTGGCTGTGATGGTCTCTGTTAACCCCTTCCTGGCTGTGACGGTCCCTGTTAACCCCTTCCTGGCTGTGACGGTTTCTGTTAACCCCTTCCTGGCTGTGACGGTCTCTGTTAACCCCTTCCTTGCTGTGACGGTCTCTGTTAACCCCTTCCAGGCTGTGATGGTGTCTGTTAACCCCTTCCTGGCTGTGACGGTCTCTGTTAACCCCTTCCTGGCTGTGATGCTCTCTGTTAACCCCTTCCTGGCTGTGACGGTTTCTGTTAACCCCTTCCTGGCTGTGACTGTCCCTGTTAACCCCTTCCTGGCTGTGACGGTTTCTGTTAAACCCTTCCTGGCTGTGACGGTCCCTGTGAACTCCTTCCTGGCTGTGACGGTTTCTGTTAACCCCTTCCTGGCTGTGACGGTTTCTGTTAACCCCTTCCTGGCTGTGACGTCCCTGTTAACCCCTTCCTGGCTGTGACGGTCCCTGTTAACCCCTTCCTGGCTGTGATGGTCTCTGTTAACCCCTTCCTGGGCTGTGATGGTCTCTGTTAACCCCTTCCTAGCTGTGACGGTTTCTGTTAACCCCTACCTGGCTGTGACGGTCTCTGTTAACCCCTTCCTGGCTGTGACGGTTTCTGTTAACCCCTTCCTGGCTGTGACGGTCTCTGTTAACCTCTTCCTGGCTGTGACGGTTTCGGTTAACCCCTTCCTGGCTGTGACGGTCTCTGTTAACCCCTTCCTGGCTGTGACGGTCTCTGTTAACCCCTTCCTGGCTGTGACGGTCTCTGTTAACCCCTTCCTGGCTGTGATGGTCTGTGTTAACCCCTTCCTTGCTGTGATGGTCTCTATTAACCCCTTCCTTGCTGTGATAGTCTCTGTCCATATTAACCCCTTCCTTGCTGTGATAGTCTCTGTCCATGTTAACCCCTTCCTGGCTGTGACGGTCTCTGTTAACCCCTTCCTGGCTGTGATGGTTTCTGTTAACCCCTTCCTGGCTGTGATGGTCTCTGTTAACCCCTTCCTGGCTGTGATGGTTTCTTTTAAACCCTTCCTGGCTGTCATGGTCTCTGTTAACCCCTTCCTGGCTGTGATGGTTTCTGTTAACCCCTTCCTGGCTGTGATGGTCTCTGTTAACCCCTTCCTGGCTGTGACGGTCTCTGTTAACCCCTTCCTGGCTGTGACGGTCTCTGTTAACCCCTTCCTGGCTGTGACGGTCTCTGTTAACCCCTTCCTGGCTGTGACGGTCTCTGTTAACCCCTTCCTGGCTATGACGGTCTCTGTTAACCCCTTCCTGGCTGTGACGGCCCCTGTTAACCCCTTCCTGGCTGTGACGGTTTCTGTTAAACCCTTCCTGGCTGTGACGGTCCCTGTTAACTCCTTCCTGGCTGTGACGGTTTCTGTTAAACCCTTCCTGGCTGTGACGGTCCCTGTTAACTCCTTCCTGGCTGTGACGGTTTCTGTTAACCCCTTCCTGGCTGTGACGGTTTCTGTTAACCCCTTCCTGGCTGTGACGGTCTCTGTTAACCCCTTCCTGGCTGTGACGGTCCCTGTTAACCCCTTCCTGGCTGTGACGGTCCCTGATAACCTCTTCCTGGCTGTGATGGTCTCTGTTAACCCCTTCCTGGGCTGTGATGGTCTCTATTAACCCCTTCCTAGCTGTGACGGTTTCTGTTAACCCCTACCTGGCTGTGACGGTCTCTGTTAACCCCTTCCTGGCTGTGACGGTTTCTGTTAACCCCTTCCTGGCTGTGACGGTCTCTGTTAACCTCTTCCTGGCTGTGACGGTTTCTGTTAACCCCTTCCTGGCTGTGACGGTCTCTGTTAACCCCTTCCTGGCTGTGACGGTCTCTGTTAACCCCTTCCTGGCTGTGATGGTCTGTGTTAACCCCTTCCTTGCTGTGATGGTCTCTATTAACCCCTTCCTTGCTGTGATAGTCTCTGTCCATATTAACCCCTTCCTTGCTGTGATAGTCTCTGTCCATGTTAACCCCTTCCTGGCTGTGACGGTCTCTGTTAACCCCTTCCTGGCTGTGATGGTCTCTGTTAACCCCTTCCTGGCTGTGATGGTTTCTTTTAAACCCTTCCTGGCTGTCATGGTCTCTGTTAACCCCTTCCTGGCTGTGATGGTTTCTGTTAACCCCTTCCTGGCTGTGATGGTCTCTGTTAACCCCTTCCTGGCTGTGACGGTCTCGGTTAACCCCTTCCTGGCTGTGACGGTCTCTGTTAACCCCTTCCTGGCTGTGACGGTCTCGGTTAACTCCTTCCTGGCTGTGATGGTCCCTGTTAACCCCTTCCTGGCTGTGACGGTCTCTGTTAACCCCTTCCTGGCTGTGATGGTCTCTGTTAACCCCTTCCTGGCTGTGACGCTATCTGTTAGCCCCTTCCTGGCTGTGACGGTCCCTGCTAACCCCTTCCTGACTGTGATGGTCTCTGTTAACCCCTTCCTGGCTGTGATGGTCTCTGTTAACCCCTTCCTGGCTGTGACGGTATCTGTTAACCCCTTCCTGGCTGTGACGGTCCCTGCTAACCCCTTCCTGACTGTGATGGTCTCTGTTAACCCCTTCCTGGCTGTGATGGTCTCTGTTAACCCCTTCCTGGATGTGACGGTATCTGTTAACCCCTTCCTGGCTGTGACGGTCCCTGCTAACCCCTTCCTGACTGTGATGGTCTCTGTTAACCCCTTCCTGGCTGTGATGGTCTCTGTTAACCCCTTCCTGGCTGTGATGGTATCTGTTAACCCCTTCCTGGCTGTGACGGTCCCTGCTAACCCCTTCCTGACTGTGATGGTCTCTGTTAACTCCTTCCTGGCTGTGACGGTCTCTGTTAACCCCTTCCTGGCTGTGACGGTCCCTGCTAACCCCTTCCTGACTGTGATGGTCTCTGTTAACCCCTTCCAGGCTGTGACGGTCTCTGTTAACCCCTTCCTGGCTGTGACGGTCTCTGTTAACCCCTTCCAGGCTGTGACGGTCTCTGTTAACCCCTTCCTGGCTGTGACGGTTTCTGTTAACCCCTTCCTGGCTGTGACGGTCCCTGCTAACCCCTTCCTGACTGTGATGGTCTCTGTTAACCCCTTCCAGGCTGTGACGGTCTCTGTTAACCCCTTCCTGGCTGTGACGGTCTCTGTTAACCCCTTCCAGGCTGTGACGGTCTCTGTTAACCCCTTCCTGGCTGTGACGGTTTCTGTTAACCCCTTCCTGGCTGTGACGGTCCCTGCTAACCCCTTCCTGACTGTGATGGTCTCTGTTAACCCATTCCAGGCTGTGACGGTCTCTGTTAACCCCTTCCTGGCTGTGACGGTCCCTGCTAACCCCTTCCTGACTGTGATGGTCTCTGTTAACTCCTTCCTGGCTGTGACGGTCTCTGTTAACCCCTTCCTGGCGGTGACGGTCTCTGTTAACCCCTTCCTGACTGTGACGGTCTCTGTTAACTCCTTCCTGGCTGTCATGGTCTCTGTTAACCCCTTCCTGACTGTGATGGTCTCTGTTAACTCCTTCCTGGCTGTGATGGTCTCTGTTAACCCCTTCCTGACTGTGATGGTCTCTGTTAACCCCTTCCTGACTGTGATGGTCTCTGTTAACTCCTTCCTGGCTGTCATGGTCTCTGTTAACCCCTTCCTGACTGTGATGGTCTCTGTTAACCCCTTCCTGACTGTGATGGTCTCTGTTAACTCCTTCCTGGCTGTGACGGTTTCTGTTAACCCCTTCCTGGCTCTCTCGGGCCTGGTTTTGGCTTGGAGCATTCTGTTGCCAAGGATACCGGTAACCCCGCCCCCGCCCGGTGTCTGTCCAATGAGCGCAGTGCTGTGGCGGTGGGCGTGGTCAGTGGAGGAAGGGGCGGGGCCGTGCCAGGCTGACAGCAGTACAGAGTTGGTCTCTGAGTGTCCGGAGCTCCGGGTCCTGGAACCCGCCATGTCTGCCGCCGGGGGGGAGCGGCCGGAGGGTCTGCCGGGTGAGTGAACACCGAGAATGCTGCCAGCCCCCCAATACTGCCAGCCCCCCAATACCCAGCACTGCCAGCCCCCCCAATACTGCCAGCCCCCCAATACCCAGTGCTGCCAGCTCCCCAATACTGCCAGCTCCCCAATACCCAGCACTGCCTGCCCCCCCAATACTGCCAGCCCCCCAATACTGCCAGCTCCCCAATACCCAATACTGACAACTCCCCAATACCCAGTGCTGCCAGCTCCCCAATACTGCCAGCTCCCCAATACCCAGCACTGCCAGCCCCCCCAATACTGCCAGCCCCCCAATACTGCCAGCTCCCCAATACCCAATACTGACAACTCCCCAATACCCAGTGCTGCCAGCTCCCCAATACTGCCAGCTCCCCAATACCCAGCACTGCCAGCCCCCCCAATACCCAGTGCTGCCAGCTCCCCAATACTGCCAGCTCCCCAATACCCAGCACTGCCTGCCCCCCCAATACCCAGTGCTGCCAGCCCCCCAATACTGCCAGCTCCCCAATACCCAATACTGACAACTCCCCAATACCCAGCACTGCCTGCCCCCCCAATACCCAGCGCTGCCTGCCCCCCAATACTGCCAGCTCCCCAATACCCAATACTGACAACTCCCCAATACCCAGCACTGCCTGCCCCCCCAATACCCAGTGTTGCCTGCCCCCCAATACTAGCTTCCCCCCAATACCCAGCGCTGCCAGCCCCCCAATACCCAGCGCTGCCAGCCCCTCAATACCCAGCACTGCCAGCCCCTCAATACCCAGCGCTGCCTGCCCCCCAATACCCAGCACTGCCTGCCCCCCCAATACACACTGCTGCCTGCCCCCCCAATACTGCCTGCCCCCCCAATACACACTGCTGCCTGCCCCCCCATTACTGCCTGCCCCCCAATACCCAGCACTGCCTGCCCCCCAATACACACTGCTGCCTGCCCCCCAATACTGCCTGCCCCAATACACTCTGCTGCCTGCCTCCCCAATACACACTGCTGCCTGCCCCCCAATACTGCCAGCCCCCTAATACCCACTGCTGCCAGCCCCCCAATACTGCCAGCCCCCGAATACCCACTGCTGCCTGCCCCCCAATACTGCCTGCCCCCCCAATACCCACTGCTGCCTGCCCCCCCAATACCCACTGCTGCCAGCCCCCCAATACCCAGTGCTGCCTGCCCCCCAATACTGCCAGCCCCCCAATACCCAGTGCGGCCTGCCCCACACTGCTGCCAGCCCCCCAATACCCACTGCTGCCTGCCCCCCCAATACCCACTGCTGCCAGCCCCCCAATACCCAGTGCTGCCTGCCCCCCAATACTGCCAGCCCCCCAATACCCAATGCGGCCTGCCCCACACTGCTGCCAGCCCCCCAATACCCAGTGCTGCCTGCCCCCCAATACTGCCAGCCCCCTAATACCCAGCCCCCCAATACCCCCCAATAATGCCTGCCCCCCAATATCAACCTGCCTGCCCCCCAATACCCACTGCTGTCTGCCCCCCAATACCCACTGCTGCCAGCCCCCAATACCCAGTGCTGCCTGCCCCCCAATACTGCAAGCCCCCCAATACCCCCCAATACCCAGCCTGCCCCCCAATACACACTGCTGCCAGCCCCCCAATACCCAGTGCTGCCTGCCCCCCAATACTGCAAGCCCCCCAATACCCCCCAATACCCAGCCTGCCCCCCAATACCCAGCCTGCCCCCCAATACACACTGCTGCCAGCCCCCCAATACCCAGTGCTGCCAGCCCCCCAATACTGCCTGCCCCCCCAATACTGCCTGCCCCCCAATACCCAGTGCTACCTGCCCCCCCAATACCCAGCGCTGCCAGCCCCCCAATACCCAGTGCTACCTGCCCCCCAATACTGCCAGCCCCCCAATACCCAGTGCTACCTGCCCCCCCAATACCCAGTGCTACCAGCCCCCCAATACCCAGTGCTACCTGCCCCCCCCCCAATACCCAGTGCTACACTAATAACATATACTGCCACCTGGGCACCTACCTAATATAATGCCACCTGTACACTAACATATACTTCCACCTGGGTACCTACGTAATATAATGTCACCTGTGAAAAGGCCACGTTAATATCCTGCCACGGCCCCTGGAAGCCACGTTTCCCTGTTCCTCCAGCATATTATGTATTTATTGTACCCATACTGTATTACCCAGGTACATAAGTGTTCTATCACTCATTCTTCTAAATCTCAGCTGTTTTGAGCTGCCCACCTCACAAATTCTTTCCTCGAGTGGTGTGGAAAATATTATTTATAGAGTTAAAAATGTCTACAATTTACACAGTTTTTATTCGAACACTCGGCTGTATTGTTCTGTGTGTGTGTGCTAGTTTTGGTACCCCAGGTGATCTGTGCAGTATAAAGCTGGGGTACCAGCGTTCCCCATCATTTCTCCCTGTATTGTTATAGGACTGTGATGTGGTTACTCTTTAAACAAAATATGGGAACACGTAGGTTGCATTCTGAATATTACGGTCAGCCGTAAACCTGAAATTCCACAAACTCTGGTAATTTGCACAAAGGACAGAGTGAAAAATAACTTTTTTTTGCTTTTTGAACCATTTGCACCCTGTTTGCCAATCAGACCAAATTTTATCTTGAGGAATTTAGGCCCAAGGCAGATAAGGTAACACATTTAATTCATTCTATGCTGTCCGGGAAGACATATTAAGGTTGGTAGAAAATATCCCCTTCCCTACTCTCTCCAGTTTATTCAATAAACCCCTGGTGTACAGTGAGTGGTGTACAGTAACATTTCGGAACCCTAGCCTCTGCAGTCTCTCATGCCATTGAATCAGTTTTGACCATTTTAAATCTGTGCAGTGTAGCGCCTGTCCCATACTGGTTGAAACCCTTTGTTGGACAGCTAAGAAAACGTTCCTGGCACTTTTTTTGGTTGGTGGCTAATAGTTCTGTTTTTATTGTGAATACTTTACTTTTTACGGAAATTAGATTAAGCGTTTATCTGTGAAAACGCGCGGAGTGTGCAGAACGTGATCTTTCTAAAATACGGTACTTATTTTTTTTTTTTACCTGCAGTGAATTGTCATTGTCTTTATATTTTGTGTTGTTGTCACAATGTTTTGTTTCTGAAATGGTTAATCAGCGTGTTGACTGTTTGGCCAGTTAATCAGCATTAGCAGTCTGTGCCAGGATTGTCTAAGAATGAGGAACGCCCAGCGGTGTGAAGACCTGGTGTCCTCACATTGCCCCAAATAATTGAAATAGTTTCATTGATTTGCCGACTGAAACCCAGGTTGGCAATGCTTGTCATCATGCCCGCCAGCTGCATTGTATCATAGATTTGGGTGAAGCCATCTGCCAAGCTCCCCAGGTTCTCCGGTGATCTTACAGGGATTTTTAATTCCGGCCCCTATAAAACGTCCTGCGAGATTTCTGCGCCCAGATTCTCAGCAAACGTCAGTATGAACAATCTATTTCCTTTAAAATAATAATGGTTCCGTGACCGCTGTAAGTACTGTGCACGTAAACTGATATAAAATTAATACAAGCTAACAGCACATAAGATAATGAGTGGAATAGAATGAATCCCAGCCAGTATATACCTTGTTAGTTAGTTAGTTAGTTACTGGTCTGCGCAGAGATTGGCCAGATTCCCCCAAATAGCGCAATGGAGAACATTTACTAAAAGTGTAAAATGGGGCCGACCCATTCTAAAAAAAAAAAAAAAAAATAAAATATCCTTTGCCTTGTCAAGGAATGTAAACAATATATATTTTTTTTTTTTTGACAATCTTTATTAAAGGTTTTCAGTCGGCCCATGTAGTAGCAGACATTGTGTGAGCATCACAGTAACATACAGTATAGTGAAATAGTATCTGTTATTTAGTGCACTGAGGAGATGACAAAGTTTTTGGGTACATACTAAGGTCTGTAACCATCCAATACACAGCAACAACGTGTCTACAGTAAGACCAGGTAACCGGCTGTGTGTATAGTGCTGTATACTCGTTTTGGCCTATATATTTGTTTATGTCGTCTACATCCTTGTCAAGAGCATGAGAAAAGAGCACTCCCCCTGCTGAACCCCAGCACGTCCTGCGCACCACGTCCCCCTAGTCGCCAATATCTGCACGTTGCGACATGTATTCTCGCCATGGCACCCAAGTTGGGGTGCAACGCTCGGACACCCACGGAGAGAGGCTATAATGGTCTCTGTTTCGCATACTTCTTCCACCTTAGCCGTCCATAGACGGAGGATGGGCCCTTCCGTCGTACGCCACCTAGCAGGGATCGAGGACTTGGCGGCATTAAGCAGGTGTTTAGTTAGTGATTTTTATGTATAGGGAGACGGACATTGTAGTATAAAGCAATAGCAGCTGTAGGTCAGTATAAAGCACAGCGTCTAGCAACGTGTGTATTTGTGTCCAAACTTGAGTTAAGTGAGTGCAGGGCCACCACACGTGGACATCTGTGCCTACCTCCTTGTTTTTATCTATTTTTTTGCTTTTTGTTAACTATTTGACCTGTTTAGTCCGTGCAAGGTGATAGCTGGGAATTTGCAGCTTTGGGAGAAAGTTTTAATAGTGTAGTGGTCGCCATGGAAACCTATGGAATATTCCTGGTTTCTCCACTATTTGCACTTTTCCTCACAATCTTTATACAGAACACTCTTACTTTCCAAGGTGCACTATAAAGGACCACTCCAAGTACCATAATCACTTGGTAATTGAGGTCCAATTAGGAGTGCCGTTAGCCAATGAGCGGCCGTGCTCCTCAGAAGCTTCCCTCATTAGAGGAGCGGCAGGGAGCAGCCACCTGCGGACCCTTGGTAAGAAGTTAATCCATTTGGAATCGGATTGACTACTTACATGGGGGAGCTAGCAGTGGTGATGGTGCGTGGAGTGTTATTGTAACAGAGCTGTGTTCTGTTTTCTGAATCCCGTGTTGTTAAATCTGTGCCGTCAGCAGTGTCTGCTCTAGCTGGACTTGCCGGTTTTTCAAGGAAGAAATTAAAATTGGTCATAGCTGACTGTAACTAGTTGATTCACGCTTTGTAGAAATACATGGGCTGCGATTGGTGTGTTTAAAATAATACTAAAGATTCCAGTTCTCCTTCCAATTAGACTTGTTTATTTCTTTAGCGTACGAGAGATTAATTTGTTTGAAAGTAAATATGTTTCGGGTTATCTGAGGACAAGGAAGTCCCTTCTGTCAAAGTAGGCGTGTTATAGGCCATTTATTTTATTATAATTGAAGTGCCATGAAGTTCGTACGTTGCCTGCGCCTTTCCCGATACACAATAGGGACGCTATTGACATTGGTAACTCAACCAAGTGATTCGTGCTCCGTGATTGACAGCCCTGGGATGTCTTAATAACAGCCACTATAACCACTTTCACCTGTCAGACAATCGCTCTTTTTAATCGATGAGCTTTTTGATACTTTCTTTTTAAATGAATGAAGACTGAATGAGTCTAAAGGAGCGTAGCAGGGGAGTTCCTTAGATAATCGCCTCCAAAAATCTTTATACTCCCACCACGCCAATATATTGTGTCACTTACACTTCAGAGAGGGAAAGATTGTGCAAATTGCAGTTATTGAAACCATACTGTGTTTGTTTCATATAATATTAAGCATAATGAGCTTTTTAGCTAAATTAATGACTATTGTGTTATAAAACCGTTTGCCTTTTGCTCGTACTCACGAATATGTAATAATTTGTGGTGAATTGACAACCTTGCTGTAAAAATCACTTAGGCAATTATCAAACTTATCTGTTATTGGGGAATTTGTGATCACCGTCTGGCCCTGCTTAGGAGGGACAGTCCCTATTTTGGGCCCAATTCCCTCTATCCCTCTTTTATAGGAGCTCCATATTTTTGGTGTGTGAGTGTATAACAAAGCTCCACAGCAATAATACTCCCAGTAATGTGTCTAAGTGTATAACAGAGCTCCGCAGCCATAATACTCCCAGTAATGTGTCTGAGTGTATAACAGAGCTCCACAGACATAATACTCCCAGTAATGTGACCGAGTGTATAACAGAGCTCCATAGCAATAATACTCCCAGTAATGTGTCTGAGTGTATAACAGAGCTCCACAGCAATAATATTCCCAGTAATGTGTCTGAGTGAATAACAGAGCCCCACAGCAATAATACTCCCAGTAATGTCTGAGTGTATAACAGAGCTCCACAGACATAATACTCCCAGTAATGTGACCGAGTGTATAACAGAGCTCCATAGCAATAATACTCCCAGTAATGTGACCGAGTGTATAACAGAGCTCAACAGCAGTAATACTCCCAGTAATGTGACCGAGTGTATAACAGAGCTCAACAGCAGTAATACTCCCAGTAATGTGTCTGAGTGTATAGCAGAGCCCCACAGCAATAATACTCCCAGTAATGTGTCTGATTGTATAACAGAGCTCCACAGCAATAATACTCCCAGTAATGTGTCTGATTGTATAACAGAGCTCCACAGCAATAATACTCACAGTAATGTGTCTGATTGTATAACAGAGCTCCACAGCAATAATACTCCCAGTAATGTGTCTGTGTGTATAACAGAGCCCCACAGCAATAATACTCCCAGTAATGTGTCTGTGTGTATAACAGAGCTCCACAGCAACAATACTCCCAGTAATGTGTGTAAGTGTATAACAGAGCTCCACAGCAATAATACTCCCAGTAATGTGTCTGAATGTATAACAGAGCTCCACAGCAATAATACTCCCAGTAATGTGTCTGAGTGTATAACAGAGCTCCACAGCAACAATACTCCCAGTAATGTGTGTAAGTGTATAACAGAGCTCCACAGCAATAATACTCCCAGTAATGTGTCTGTGTGTATAACAGAGCTCCACAGCAATAATTCTACCAGTAATGTGTCTGAGTGTATAACAGAGCTCCACAGCAATAATACTCCCAGTAATGTGTCTGAGTGTATAACAGAGCTCCACAGCAATAATACTCATAGTAATGTGTCTGAGTGTATAACAGAGCTCCACAGTAATAATACTCCCAGTAATGTGTCTGAGTGTATAACAGAGCTCCACAGCAATAATACTCCCAGTAATGTGTCTGAGTGTATAACAGAGCTCCACAGCAGTAATACTCCCAGTAATGTGTCTGAGTGTATAACAGAGCTCCACAGTAATAATACTCCCAGTAATGTGTCTGAGTGTATAACAGAGCTCCACAGCAATAATACTCCCAGTAATGTGTCTGAGTGTATAACAGAGCTCCACAGTAATAATACTCCCAGTAATGTGTCTGAGTGTATAACAGAGCTCCACAGCAATAATACTCCCAGTAATGTGTCTGAGTGTATAACAGAGCTCCACAGTAATAATACTCCCAGTAATGTGTCTGAGTGTATAACAGAGCTCCACAGCAGTAATACTCCCAGTAATGTGTCTGAGTGTATAACAGAGCTCCACAGTAATAATACTCCCAGTAATGTGTCTGAGTGTATAACAGAGCTCCACAGCAATAATACTCCCAGTAATGTGTCTGAGTGTATAACAGAGCTCCACAGTAATAATACTCCCAGTAATGTGTCTGAGTGTATAACAGAGCTCCACAGCAATAATACTCCCAGTAATGTGTCTGAGTGTATAACAGAGCTCCACAGTAATAATACTCCCAGTAATGTGTCTGAGTGTATAACAGAGCTCCACAGTAATAATACTCCCAGTAATGTGTCTGAGTGTATAACAGAGCTCCACAGCAATAATACTCCCAGTAATGTGTCTGAGTGTATAACAGAGCTCCACAGCAATAATACTCCCAGTAATGTGTCTGAGTGTATAACAGAGCTCCACAGCAATAATACTCCCAGTAATGTGTCTGTGTGTATAACAGAGCCCCACAGCAATAATACTCCTAGTAATGTGTCTGTGTGTATAACAGAGCCCCACAGCAATAATACTCCCAGTAATGTGTCTGAGTGTATAACAGAGCTCCACAGCAATAATACTCCCAGTAATGTGTCTGAGTGTATAACAGAGCTCCACAGCAATAATACTCCCAGTAATGTGTCTGAGTGTATAACAGAGCTCCACAGCAATAATACTCCCAGTAATGTTTCTTAGTGTATCACAGAGCTCCACAGCAATAATACTCCCAGTAATGTGTCTGAGTGTATAACAGAGCTCCACAGCAATAATACTCCTAGTAATGTGTCTGTGTGTATAACAGAGCCCCACAGCAATAATACTCCCAGTAATGTGTCTGAGTGTATAACAGAGCTCCACAGCAATAATACTCCCAGTAATGTGTCTGAGTGTATAACAGAGCTCCACAGCAATAATACTGCCAATAATATGTCTGAGTGTATAACAGAGCTCCACAGCAATAATACTCCCAGTAATGTTTCTTAGTGTATCACAGAGCTCCACAGCAATAATACTCCCAGTAATGTGTCTGAGTGTATAACAGAGCTCCACAGCAATAATACTGCCAATAATATGTCTGAGTGTATAACAGAGCTCCACAGCAATAATACTCCCAGTAATATTTCTGAGTGTATAACAGAGCTCCACAGCAATAATACTCCCAGTAATGTGTCTGAGTGTATAACAGAGCTCCACAGCAATAATACTGCCAATAATATGTCTGAGTGTATAACAGAGCTCCACAGCAATAATACTCCCAGTAATGTTTCTTAGTGTATCACAGAGCTCCACAGCAATAATACTCCCAGTAATGTGTCTGAGTGTATAACAGAGCTCCACAGCAATAATACTCCTAGTAATGTGTCTGTGTGTATAACAGAGCCCCACAGCAATAATACTCCCAGTAATGTGTCTGAGTGTATAACAGAGCTCCACAGCAATAATACTCCCAGTAATGTGTCTGAGTGTATAACAGAGCTCCACAGCAATAATACTGCCAATAATATGTCTGAGTGTATAACAGAGCTCCACAGCAATAATACTCCCAGTAATGTTTCTTAGTGTATCACAGAGCTCCACAGCAATAATACTCCCAGTAATGTGTCTGAGTGTATAACAGAGCTCCACAGCAATAATACTGCCAATAATATGTCTGAGTGTATAACAGAGCTCCACAGCAATAATACTCCCAGTAATATTTCTGAGTGTATAACAGAGCTCCACAGCAATAATACTCCCAGTAATGTGTCTGAGTGTATAACAGAGCTCCACAGCAATAATACTCCCAGTAATGTGTCTGAGTGTATAACAGAGCTCCACAGCAATAATACTACCAGTAATGTGTCTGTGTGTATAACAGAGCTCCACAGCAATAATACTCCCAGTAATGTGTCTGAGCTTATAACAGAGCTCCCCAGCAATAATACTCCCAGTAATGTGTCTGAGTGTATAACAGAGCTCCACAGCAATAATACTGCCAATAATATGTCTGAGTGTATAACAGAGCTCCACAGCAATAATACTCCCAGTAATATTTCTGAGTGTATAACAGAGCTCCACAGCAATAATACTCCCAGTAATGTGTCTGAGTGTATAACAGAGCTCCACAGCAATAATACTGCCAATAATATGTCTGAGTGTATAACAGAGCTCCACAGCAATAATACTCCCAGTAATATTTCTGAGTGTATAACAGAGCTCCACAGCAATAATACTCCCAGTAATGTGTCTGAGTGTATAACAGAGCTCCACAGCAATAATACTGCCAATAATATGTCTGAGTGTATAACAGAGCTCCACAGCAATAATACTCCCAGTAATGTGTCTGAGTGTATAACAGAGCTCCACAGCAATAATACTACCAGTAATGTGTCTGTGTGTATAACAGAGCTCCACAGCAATAATACTCCCAGTAATGTGTCTGTGTGTATAACAGAGCTCCACAGCAATAATACTCCTAGTTCTATGCCAGCCGTTCCACACGGGCAGCAGTGAACATGCTCAGGCTTTGACTGGTCATTTTATGGGTTAGTACTGGATATTTGAGGAGTGTGCAGCGTGCCGGGTGCTGGGGAGCCTTCATGTAAAACCTTTATGTGTGAACTGCGCACTTTAACTAATTGGGGTTTTAAGTCTATTTTTACTGGTTCACCGAGCTAATCCACATGGTTACACCGTGCGTTACTGCTGACCGCTCTTTACAGAAATCTGAAAAATGCACATTGAGGCACGCTGAAGATTGTAATTATTATATTTATTCAATAAACACATTTTCCTCCGGTGAAACCCAACCAGAGTAGTCATGTGTGTAAGGATATTACTATGCTGTAATCGTTACTCATGGTGAGTTTACAGATTATATAGGACGTATGATGTTAATAAAATATACCAGGATCTGCACAGTGCTGTTTGGAAAATTACTGTTACTGGCTGAGCTGAAAGGAATTCTTCACGCACCATAACCACCGCAGGGCAATGTTTCGGTTCTGGGGCCAGGAGTGCTCGGGCACCTTCCCATGTAAGAAGGCAAACCATTTACCAACAGTTTGACACAAAACTTCCAGTTCTCATTGAGGCGCGGAGCCCGGCACAACCTAGGGGAGTCAAACCATAACCAAATGGGGTGCGTCAGGGCGCTGCAGCCACTATAATCACTGTAGCACGCTATACTGGTTGTTGTGATTGGAGTGATCCTTTAGAGAGCGGCAGCAGTAAGATTGTTTAAACGCACTATCACACACATTACACACAGCCAACACACTCTACGGGGAGCGATGGCAGAGAGAGATCGGGGGGGAGGGAGTTCGACTACTCTGGCCTTAAATTTGAAATTCACTTTATATTCTGAGTTTAGTAAATAAACCATAAGAGTTAGAACATTTCGTCTGTGGTTTATTCATTTCACAGCGAGTGTTTTAATTAAACTTCTCACGCCAGGTCAGTGCTTCTCACAGGGGGCTCATTCAATAAACATTGAATTAAAAGCTACATTTTAATATTTTTTTTAATATTTTGCCTATTTTAGCCCAGATGTTGTATTTTGGTTTTTAGTTCAGCTTATTAAATACATTCTGTAAAGAATAATAATTAGCAAAATGTCCTATTCAATGCTCTGGAGTTCCCAAGTCCACTTGAGGAAAACTTGTTTAACTTTTTCACTGATTCTAAAAACTGTCCACTGAACCGTGACTCCTGCTCCATAAACCAAACGCGGGATCTTTTATTCTGTAAGACGATTACGTGACGGGCTTCGAACAATACGTATTTATCATTTACAAAGCCGCTTTCTGGGGAGCATTGAATCGCGGAGGACAATTTGCTTTGTGGTCCGTTGTGTCCTCTGTATACACCGCGGACGGACACCGTGCTTTATATCCTGCCTGTCCTCAATGATACGTTGATCTCTGATTTTCCAGACAGACTGTGCTCTAATTTTCTTTTAGCTCCCCCCTTTTAAATCCTGCTGTAGTTTCTTTAAATGGACCTGCTTTAGAAAACGCAGGCTCAGAATAATATAAGTATCCAGGTTAGTGGGTCTCGCTTGGCCTTAAACAGAGAGGATCTCTTTCTACCTGCTCGCCTGGCACGGCAAGACAGAAAAGAAAAGAATTCTTCATTGTTTTTCCCTGTTCCTCCCTTGCCCGAGGCGTCCTGTACCTGCGTCATCGCAAGCTATACTGTTACAGTAACTGCAGATATTCGCAGGCCTCCTGTAGCGCTAATCTTGTAAAATCGTTGCCGTTTTATTTATCACATTGTGTGAAAAGGGGCTTTATTCGTTAATGGTGGAAAATAAATCAAGATTCCTGTTTTGCCAAGTTTCTCTCTGTGTCCCCTGTACATCCTCTTACTGCAGTGGGATTTCAGAGAAGCAGATTATCTCTGCGTGACTCACACAGCATGGGGGGGATCAGTGATCTGGGACTTGGTGTCAGGTCAGAACAGGCGAGTGTAAGCTCTGTGTGGCATTATAAGAAATAGAACCTGTAGCAGGGTTCCCTGTACCCCGGCTGGGTACCTCCACCAAAGGGACTGCTTCCTAGCTGGAACAGGGGAACGGATTGGGGAACTAGCTCTCAGTGCTCCCAGGGGCTGGACGGCACTCAGTCCTGGGAGCTCCTCCATCATAAGAAGGACTTTCCCCGCTGCATCTTCCACTAGCTGCGACAAGCTGGCCCAGGGATTAACCCTTTCTCCCTCCTCCCCTCCACCCCCAAGTAACTGGACAAGACTTAGTTCTGGAGGTTAAAACACTGACTGCCAATCTTTATTTGGAACACACAGCTTTTATGCACAGACCCCCACAGCGGGTCTCCACTCAGTACAACACAATCCCAGGTAGAAGGGTACTGGGTTACAGATAGCCATCTCCTGCTCTGGGAGATACAAACAGCACATACAGGTACACACATTAAAACACATAAACTCCTCAAAAGTACATTTCCAATTTCTAAAAGGGGGTTAATTGGATTTCATGGAATGTCCAAGTTTCCAACCCCAATGCCTCGTTGAAGCTTGGACTCCAGCAGAGCTATTCTGTAGGGTGTGGGAAGTCACACTAACGTGTCCTGGAAGTCTTATGATGTGGTGATGATCAAGCCTTCTAGAAACCGGAAACCCTTGATTTCAATACCATATCCAAAAGAGTCATTTGCTTAACCCACTTATCCCCCAGGCACTAGAGTTGCAGATCATAAAACATAAACTATTAAATATACATCCCAAACATATAGGAACCCTAAAAATAAACCAGGAAAATCACACGGAATGCATAACCAATACATGGGGAAACACAGAATGCAAGGGGAAAACACACCATACAATGGAAAAACACACAGATAAGCAGTGGGCATGGTACGTAGTGACGGTGGTTCGTCACAGAACCCCCCCCCCCCCATCAACATGAGTCCCGCTCAAACTCGATTGGGGTGAGTTCAGTGAGGTTATCCCAGGTTATCCCAGGTTATCCCAGGTTCTTACATTTTGCTGCGAAGTTAGACATACCTCCCCGATCCTTGTCAAAGATGCAGCGATAATTGGTTATTATGATCCGTTCTGTAGAATCTACGCCCTCGCCCTGGTATGCATATTCTGCACTTCTTGTCATAACTCCGGAAAGCATTATACGTCTCGTTTCATTTAATTCCAGAATTGCCTTGTTGGGGGGTTAGAAGGCTTTTGTCTTGTACAGTGCCTTGGTTATAAACCAGTAACACCCTGCAGTGTATGTTACCCCTCTAAACTATGGGTGGGCAACATTCGCCACTCCAGATGATGCGCACTAGATACCCCATAATACTCTTACACCCATAATGCTGGCAAAGCATCATGGGAGATGTAGTCCAAAACATCTGGAGTGCTGAAGGGTGCCTATGTGTGCTCTAAACTATCGGGGGGCAACATTTGCCACTCCAGCTGTTATGGGCTACATCTCCCATAATGCTCTTACATCACTAAAGCTGGCAAAGTGTATTGGGAGATGTAGTCCATAACATCTGGTGTGCCCAAGGTTGCCCACCACAGATCTAAACCATCTAAAAATCAATAAAAAGATAATGACCCTATTGCCCAGCTGATGATGCAGTGAGTAACCTGCCCTCACTGTCTGCTGCTAACGAGGCATGGAACTGCAGCCATTTGTAAAAATTGGACGGATCTATAACCTCCTGATTGGTGGAGCCTCTTCCCGGTGAGGGAAGGAACTGCCTGTAATTACAAAATCTCTCCTAAACTGTGCAACGTCCGTGTGTTACACGGTTAGGCTTCTTTTATTTTATTTCATGCATAATCGTTTATTAGTGAATTGTCTAAATAATAATTTATAAACAAGATTATTTTTATTTCCCCTATTATTATTATTTTCTTTTTATGATACAATCTAAATGTGAAAACATATCATTTTTATCATATAAAGTTTAAAATTGCTGCTGATAGATCAATATACCTTTCCTGGCACGAGATGAAACTAGAGACAGGAAACATGCCCCTGTATGAAGCCACATTGTATCACCTTCAGCTGTCTCTGCAAAGCTGCTATGGGATTAGCTGAGCCTAGTGTTACCTTCAGCCTCTCGGAGTAACTGACTCTTCAATGAGAGAATCCTAATGAAAGTACTGTTACCTTGTCTGTCTCTCTCAGATACTCTCATCATGGAAGCCAGTCAGTGCCTTGCCGTCTCCAGCATCCTTGGCCCCAAGCCGAGCCCTGCAATCGTCAGCACCTTTACTTCTACAGGACCAGAGTTTCCACGAAAACGGAAAATTAGTGAATCCGAGAGTCAGTAAGTACTTCGAACCTGTTAAACCTATTTTACCCTAAATTGGCTGAAATAAAAACAAACCAACTAAGTGAATGGGAGATGCAATGATAGTATGGGGATGCGGCCAGTCCTGCGAGGAACACAAATGTTATACAATAGTGTCATGCCCAAAGGCAATACCAAACAAATACAATACATGTCGCGATCAGAATAGAAATCTCTGCATAAATCTGGATTCTCGGGTCTCCCAGTATATATATAAAACAGACAGGATAACCGCGCAGGAAAGGACAATGTGTGAAAGCCAGAACATGTTTATTTTCTGCATGCAGTGGGTTTTAAAAATGAAATGGATAATAATCCAGACAAAATGATCACCAGGCCTACAATCCCTGTGTGCGTCTTCCAGCTAAATGATCGCGATATAAAGAATCCATACTGCAGGGCTCGTGTTCCCCGCTCTGTGCGTTGCTGATCCAAAATAGGGAGTTCAGTGTTACTGTGGCGGACCGCCAGTATATCGCCGCCACAGACTCCCTTCCCAAATGTGAAGTAGCTCTATCAAACAGTGAAAGTGAATATAGCTTCCCCCCATACATTAGTCGAGACTGAATGCTGGGAGCAGATCTGTTTATTTCAGGCAAGCACTCCCATATTATACACAGACCCACAGCAGGGGGTCTCCACAGTAAACTCCTCTCTGTGCCTGAGAGAGAATTGAGTCAGGAAACTTACAACTCAATTATCTCCCAGGTACAAAAAAATATAACAAATTTTAAACACCCCAAAATACATGGAAACCCCTCAAAAGTCCACGGATAGCCCTGATCTGAGTGCTTAACATATCCAAAAGATCAGATCGGTTTGGTGGTTTGGAATTTTCATCGAGGTACAGTTTTTACCGGCCAGCCACGAGGTAGAAGCCCAAGATAGTTCCAAAGAAATTGAGGCAACGGTCGGTCTCAGTTTGAAGGTTTCTGTACGAAAACCAAACAAGATATCCGAATGCTCCATCCAGTCGGTAGTTCATATCTTTTGAACGCGTACAGGTGGTCGGGTACTTGAACTGGCAGCAGTTACATCTTCACTGGTGTTCGCGGGAGTGCCTAGCTGAAATTAGTTCCAGGCCCTCGACGACCAGGTACCGCTGCCTGTGTTCGGGAGATAAAATGACCACCATCCATTCTGCCGACCACGTTTGTTCGGTTGCATGAAATGGCGGCCACCCAGGGGAGCCTTTTATTAATAGTTTCCATTGAGGTTTCACACTGGATACTTTGTATTCCACGTTCTAATGAGATGTTGGTGTGGTCCTCATTCGGAAAATGAACTAGGTGAGTACGAACGAGCAAACAAACAGGAAAAAAAAAATGAATATTACCAGACCAAGTAATTGGGCATTCCTTCACAGTTACCTTCAGGTTACTTTTATTTTTTGTACTTTTGATGGAAACTCATAACTTGGCTAACGTGCTTTTATTTCTTTACTTCCTCCCAAACAGAACCAGAGAAAGCGCAGACGGTAATGACATCCAGGGCAGGTAAGACGATGGTCCATCATTATGGTGTCTGGTCAGGGGGCTTGACCTGAAATTAGTGGGGTCCAGACCCAATGACTTATGGGAACTCTCCTCCTGGCACAACACAGTAACTCCAGGTTTTAATATGGAGAAAACAATTGACAAATTGGATCCTTGAATATTTTAAATGCTTTTTTTATGGCTCTATTTGCTGGTAATATTCCCACACATGCCCCTCCTTTCTGCTGACTGTTCCTCTTCCTGTATTAATAATGAAATGGGTGCCTGGAGGTGTGGAATTTCACGCTAACTATGTTAGACTGCGAGATGATCTCCACCAATCAGACGTGGTCTCTGAAACGTCCTCTGATGATGAAAGGGGTTAGTTGGAGGAATGTGGCATGTTTTCAGGGATTGTGTAGAATTGGTAAGGATCGGCTGATCTTGGCATGGGGAATTAGTTTGAGAAAATTTTCAGTTTGGAGATTTTGGATTTTCACTGTGATTATTTTTAATCTAACGAAAAATGACACAATCCAGTTGACAAATCACGAGTTTTATTAGCCCATGCTGTTGCAGGAGACCTCCTTATAGCGCCACCTGCTGCTCCTATCATGCAAGATTCACCTGCTTTCCGCACACAAAGACAATTAGTTATTTAAAATAAAAGGTAATGTGGGGATATTAGTGCTTATGGTGTGTGTCTCTGTACTATTAAATGACCCCACGGGATGCCATCCAGATATTACTCTTTTAATTGCATGTTCCTTTTCTGAGCTTTTATCATGAGATCCAATTTTCTCTCTGATTGGTGTCTTGTAGAGAGGCTCACAGCCAGACGGAGAAACGAAGGCGAGATAAAATGAACACGTTAATCGAGGAACTATCTGCTATGATCCCACAATGCGACCCCCTGCCACGTAAGCTCGACAAGCTGACCGTGTTACGTATGGCCGTACAGCACTTAAAGGCGTTGAAGGGTAGGTGTGCCCACTCACTATTTATGTGAACCAGTCCCTGTCTTAGTCTGTCTGATGGCAGCTAGTGATGAAGATATGTTAACTTCCTGCATTGTCTGGGAGTGTGACAACCTGCAAAAAACTGAAATGATGAGAAAACACAGACAGGAACATTATAGCCACCAAAAAAATCTTTAGCTTAATGAAGTAGTTTTGGTGTATTGGTCATGCCCCTACAGTCTCGCTATTCAATTCTCTGCCATTTAGGAGTTAAATCACTTTGTTTCTCTTCATACAACTCTAGTCACACCTCCCTGTAAGTAATGTGCACAGCCTTCCTTAATCCTTACTGTAAAGAGTCATCTAATGTTTATACTAACTTTATTGCACATTCTGTTTAATTTAGAATTTCTTATCTCCTGCTCTATTAATAACTATCTAATAAACTCTGCAGGGCCTTTATCCCTTACAAAGCTAGGCGGTAATCCTGATCTTTGTCTTTACAGGCTCCGGAATCTCCTTTTCTGAAGAGAGTTACAAACCTTCATTTTTACAGCATGACGAGCTGCGCCGATTGATCCTCCGGGTGAGGAAATATCTCAAATTACACCTGCCTGGTGTTCGAAAAGTTCTGTGTCCGTACCAGGAAGGACAGATTTTGTTTATATAAACTGTAGCGCTAGACATTAAAAAGGAAGTGGAAAATGTATTATCTTCAGACAGGAAGTAAGGGTTCCATTCTCTGTCAGGAAGTAAGGATTCCATTCTCTGTCAGGAAGTAAGGGTTCCATTCTCTGTCAGGAAGTAAGGATTCCATTCTCTGTCAGGAAGCAAGGATTCCATTCTCTGTCAGGAAGCAACTATTCCATTCTCTGTCAGGAAGTAAGGGTTCCATTCTCTGTCAGGAAGTAAGGGTTCCATTCTCTGTCAGGAAGTAAGGGTTCCATTCTCTGTCAGGAAGTAAGGATTCCATTCTCTGTCAGGATGTAAGGATTCCATTCTCTGTCAGGAAGTAAGGATTCCATTCTCTGTCAGGAAGTAAGGGTTCCACTCTCTGTCAGGAAGTAAGGGTTCCACTCTCTGTCAGGAAGTAAGGATTCCATTCTCTGTCAGGAAGTAAGGGTTCCATTCTCTGTCAGGAAGTAAGGGTTCCATTCTCTGTCAGGAAGTAAGGATTCCATTCTCTGTCAGGAAGTAAGGATTCCATTCTCTGTCAGGAAGTAAGGGTTCCATTCTCTGTCAGGAAGTAAGGGTTCCACTCTCTGTCAATAAGTAAGGGTTCCATTCTCTGTCAGGAAGTAAGGATTCCATTCTCTGTCAGGAAGTAAGGGTTCCATTCTCTGTCAGGAAGTAAGGGTTCCACTCTCTGTCAATAAGTAAGGGTTCCACTCTCTGACAGAAAGTAGAGTTTTTTTTTTATATTCTCAGACAGGAAGAATGGATTCTGTTCTTCTAGCAGGGAATCTGTGCTTCATGTACAGGAAGTAGGGATTCCCGTCTCCTCGTACAGGAAGTAGGGATTCCCGTCTCCTCGTACAGGAAGTAGGGATTCCCGTCTCCTCGTACAGGAAGTAGGGATTCCCGTCTCCTCGTACAGGAAGTAGGGATTCCCGTCTCCTCGTACAGGAAGTAGGGATTCCAGTCTCCTCGTACAGGAAGTAGGGATTCCAGTCTCCTCGTACAGGAAGTAGGGATTCCAGTCTCCTCGTACAGGAAGTAGGGATTCCAGTCTCCTCGTACAGGAAGTAGGGATTCCAGTCTCCTCGTACAGGAAGTAGGGATTCCCGTCTCCTCGTACAGGAAGTAGGGATTCCCGTCTCCTCGTACAGGAAGTAGGGATTCCCGTCTCCTCGTACAGGAAGTAGGGATTCCTGTCTCCTCAAACAGGAACAAAGGATTCCGATCTCCTCATAAAGCAAGTAAGGATTCCAGGAATTTAACCCCTTAAGGACACATGACATGTGTGACATGTCATGATTCCCTTTCATTCCAGAAGTTTGGTCCTTAAGGGGTTAAGACTGCATAATAGTATTGATTAGCAGCAAGTTACACGCATTTTACAATTTCATATTGTGCCTGAAATATAATTTATATCCGAATTAAACAGGCCTGGAGTGACTTTTAAATAAACATGGCGTGTACACCAACATATCTTCGTGTCCATAGGCCCAATTAAAGATGGTCCCATATAATTATTATTTATTTTAGTTTCCTTTACTGATCGGTTTGCACGGTGCTTTACGTTTTCCTCTTGTGATGGTTTAATAGGCGGCTGATGGCTTCCTCTTTGTGGTTGGATGTGACCGAGGAAAAATCATGTTTGTGTCGGAATCGGTGTCTAAGACCCTGAAATACAGCCAGGTGAGTGTCACAAACACCAGGACCAGGGATTCCTGCTGATCGGGGACTGGCATCGTTTTAAGGGGAACAAAGTAAAGTAACAGGAGTTGTTTAAATAATTAAATATAATTTAAGTCAGACAGAGAACAAAGAATGTGAAGCACAAAGTTCAACGAATCTTTAATCACTTTAGTCCTTTTCTTTTTTCCTTAAAAGGACTTGTGAAGTATTAAGGTATTTGGTTAGCGTTAGTATAGTGGGGTGAGGGGGGGTTGGTATACGGTAAGCGTTAACTACCAAAGATGAATTTGGATCCTAGACACATGGGGCGTTTATCATGACTGATGCATCAACCCATTCAGAGTTCTTTTTATGTAGTTGCACTGGATGAGTTAATTTTAAGCAAAAACCTTTATTTTATTCACACTTAATCTTGTTGGGTATACATGCAGGATATTAAAAGAAAGCCCTTTCTATCCTTTAAATAACAATATATACAGGGAGTGCAGAATTATTAGGCAAGTTGTATTTTTGAGGATTAATTTTATTATTGAACAACAACCATGTTCTCAATGAACCCAAAAACTCATTAATATCAAAGCTGAATATTTTTGGAAGTAGTTTTTAGTTTTAGCTATTTTAGGGGGATATCTGTGTGTGCAGGTGACTATTACTGTGCATAATTATTAGGCAACTTAACAAAAAACAAATATATACCCATTTCAATTATTTATTTTTTACCAGTGAAACCAATATAACATCTCAACATTCACAAATATACATTTCTGACATTCAAAAACATAACAAAAACAAATCAGTGACCAATATAGCCACCTTTCTTTGCAAGGACACTCAAAAGCCTGCCATCCATGGATTCTGTCAGTGTTTTGATCTGTTCACCATCAACATTGCGTGCAGCAGCAACCACAGCCTCCCAGACACTGTTCAGAGAGGTGTACTGTTTTCCCTCCTTGTAAATCTCACATTTGATGATGGACCACAGGTTCTTAATGGGGTTCAGATCAGGTGAACAAGGAGGCCATGTCATTAGATTTTCTTCTTTTATACCCTTTCTTGCCAGCCACGCTGTGGAGTATCTGGACGCGTGTGATGGAGCATTGTCCTGCATGAAAATCATGTTTTTCTTGAAGGATGCAGACTTCTTCCTGTACCACTGCTTGAAGAAGGTGTCTTCCAGAAACTGGCAGTAGGACTGGGAGTTGAACTTGACTCCATCCTCAACCCGAAAAGGCCCCACAAGCTCATCTTTGATGATACCAGCCCAAACCAGTACTCCACCTCCACCTTGCTGGCGTCTGAGTCGGACTGGAGCTCTCTGCCCTTTACCAATCCAGCCACGGGCCCATCCATCTGGCCCATCAAGACTCTCTCATTTCATCAGTCCATAAAACCTTAGAAAAATCAGTCTTGAGATATTTCTTGGCCCAGTCTTGACGTTTCAGCTTGTGTGTCTTGTTCAGTGGTGGTCGTCTTTCAGCCTTTCTTACCTTGGCCATGTCTCTGAGTATTGCACACCTTGTGCTTTTGGGCACTCCAGTGATGTTGCAGCTCTGAAATATGGCCAAACTGGTGGCAAGTGGCATCTTGGCAGCTGCACGCTTGACTTTTCTCAGTTCATGGGCAGTTATTTTGCGCCTTGGTTTTTCCACACGCTTCTTGCGACCCTGTTGACTATTTTGAATGAAACGCTTGATTGTTCGATGATCACGCTTCAGAAGCTTTGCAATTTTAAGAGTGCTGCATCCCTCTGCAAGATATCTCACTATTTTTGACTTTTCTGAGCCTGTCAAGTCCTTCTTTTGACCCATTTTGCCAAAGGAAAGGAAGTTGCCTAATAATTATGCACACCTGATATAGGGTGTTGATGTCATTAGACCACACCCCTTCTCATTACAGAGATGCACATCACCTAATATGCTTAATTGGTAGTAGGCTTTCGAGCCTATACAGCTTGGAGTAAGACAACATGCATAAAGAGGATGATGTGGTCAAAATACTCATTTGCCTAATAATTCTGCACTCCCTGTACAAAGACACTCCCTGCTCTGTGTGTAATACTGAGACACTCCCTGTATATATGTGTATAAAATGTCTAACACTTTGCTCCAATTCTAGGTTTTTGGGTTAATTTAATATGAAAGGCTCTCTCCATAAACTGAGCCTGAAGGGAAATTGCTGGGCTTTCATTAGATTCTGCTCTGTCCTCAGGACAGAGATTTCCTGTTCTGGGCTGAAACAAACATCGATTTTTGGAAGTGGTTGATCTCTTCTAATCCCATATACCCGTCTCTTCCTCTCAGGCGGATCTCATTGGCCAAAGCTTGTTTGATTACCTGCACCCCAAAGATGTCGCCAAAGTAAAAGAGCAACTTTCATCGTCCGATGTGACCCCGCGGGAGAAACTGATTGATGCCAAAAGTAAGAGACTGCACGTTAAACAAATAGCCGTCCCTGCAACTTCACTCATTGCGGATTTCTGATTTGTGTTTCTTATGTTTTATTCATTTTTAATGTTTTTATTTTTTTACATGGCCACCTGTATATTTATTGGCGTTATTTATTAATATATATTTATATACACTGATCATCAACAACATTAAAACCACTGACTGGTGAAGGGAATAACGCTGATTGTATTGTTAGAATAGCACCTGTCAAGGGGTGGCATATATTAGGCAGCACGAATTTCATGTTATGCAAACAGGAAAAACGGGCAAGCGAAAAAATCTGAGCGACTTTGACAAGGGCCAAATAGTGATAGCTAGACGATGACTGAGTCAGAGTATCTCCAAAACGGCAGGTCTTGTGAGGTGTTCCTGGTATGCAGGGGTTAGGACCTAACAAGAGTGATGCAAGGAAGGACAATGGTCGCTGTGACGGACCACCTGGCACACTGAGCGGGTGCCTCCGCCAATCGATGCTTCCTAGTGCTCACCGAGTACTCCAAGCCCTCCACCATACACCATAACCACCGTAAACCCCGCAGCCAGCATTACAGCTTGGTTGGGGTCTTGCTGTCCTCCACCCACCCTGGACCCAAGTCCAACTGGCCTTATATGCAAGTCCCCATGCAAGGGGTTTCCAGATACATAGAAACACAGAATGTGACGGCAGATAAGAACCATTCGGCCCATCTAGTCTGCCCAATTTTCTAAATACTTTCATTAGTCTCTGGCCTTATCTTATATCTAGGATAGTCTTATGCCTATCCCACGCATGCTTAAACTCCTTTACTGTGTTAACCTCTACCACTTCAGCTGGAAGGCTATTCCATGCATCCACTACCCTCTCAGTAAAGTAATACTTCCTGATATTATTTGTAAACCTTTGTCCCTCTAATTTAAGACTATGTCCTCTTGTTGTGGTAGTTTTTCTTCTTTTAACCCCTTCAGGACGGAGTCAATAGTGCACGTTCTGATCAAAACAAAACGTAAACAAAAACTGGAATTTGCGCTATATGTCTGTTCAACCGTAATTCACCTCTTTCATATTAAATGCACCCACACTTATTATATATCATTTTGTTCAGGAGAAACAGGGCTTTCATTTCATATAAAATATTTATATATGAAACAATTTATTATGAATAAAATAAAAAAAAACTGTAAGAAATTAGAATTTTTTTTTTTAATTTGTAGTTCCGCCTCACATTTTAGCTGTAAATGTCATAATACTGTTAGGTTTTACTGCAACAAAATGCACATATTTGTAATCAGCGATGTCTCACGAGTACAACAGTACCCCCCATTAACAGGTTTTATGGTGTTTTGGAAAGTTACAGGGTCAAATATAGAACGTTCCATTTTCAAATTGAAATTTGCCAGATTAGTAATGTTACCTTTGAGACGGTGTGGTAGCCCAGGAATGAGAATTACCCCCATAATGGCATACCATTTGAAAAAGTAGACAACCCAAGGTATTGAACGTGGGGTATGTTTAGTCTTTTTTAGTAGCCACTTAGTCACAAACACTGGCCAAAGTTAGCGTTCATATTTGTTTCTGTGTGAAAAAAGCAAAAAACTAATATTTGGCCAGTGTTTGTGACTAAGTGGCTACTAAAAATGACTGGACATACCCCATTTGCAATACCTTGGGTTGTCTACTTTTGCAAATGGTATGCCATCATGGGGGTAATTCTTATTCCTGGGCTACCATACGGTCTCAAAGGCAACATAACCAATCTGGCAAATT
Organism: Pelobates fuscus; assembly: GCF_036172605.1. Lineage (NCBI taxonomy): Eukaryota > Metazoa > Chordata > Amphibia > Anura > Pelobatidae > Pelobates > Pelobates fuscus. The sequence goes on from NC_086319.1 coordinate 10,766,568, forward strand.
TCAATGTCAAAAAAATGAAATGCGAGCCTTATATGTGACTCTCTAACTTTCCAAAACACCATAAAACCTGTACATGGGGGGTACTGTTATTCTTGGGAGACTTCACTAAACACAAATATTAGTGTTTTAAAACAGTAAAACATATTACAACAATAATATAGTCCATAAAAGTGCCGTTTGTTTGTAAAAAAATGCAAAAAACGTCACTTTTACTTAAAATATCATCGTTGTAATACAATTTACCAGTTTGAAACACTAATATTTGAGTTCAGCGAAGTCTCCCGAGTAAAACAGTACCCCCTATAAACAGGTTTTATGGTGTCTTGGAGAGTTACAGGGTCAAATATAGTGCTTGCGAATTAAATTCTCTGCACTTTCTCCCTGTGTTGTCAGGCATGTCAATCAAATTTTAATTAATTATATGACATAAATCTGTTAAAAAATTACTTAAATATACACGTAGAATTTTAATATATATGCATTTATAGGTATTTAAATTCTACGTGTATACTAATGTAATCTTTTATGTAATTATATGTATTTATCTATCTATATATATTTGCGGTTATTTGTATTTTATATATAGATAGATATATATAGAATGTCATTCTAAGTGTATTCTGTTTCCAATATATATATATTAACAAAATACAGTTAGAATGAAATTACATATGAATATATAATTTATTTTAAATTTTGTTTCAATATTTTATTTATTTATTTTATTATTTTATTTATTTATTATTGTAATTATACGTATATATATATATATATATATATATATATATATAATATATATATGTAGATCTATTATATATATAATATATATATACATATTATATATGTAACGTCATTCTAAGTGTATTTTAATACTAATATATATACTAATATTAATATTAAAATACATTACGTATGACGTTACATATATATAATATGTATATATATTATATATATAATATATATACATATATTATATATATATATAAATACTTGTATTTTATTTTAACATGTGTATTTAATTTTTTTTTTTACACTACCTACCAGCAGGGGGACTCTCTAATATTTTAGACAGTCCCCCTGCTGGCAGATCCATAGCCAGCTATAGGGGGCCATGTGATCGCTCTTTGAGAGTGATCACATGGCCCCGGGGGCCTCATTTGCCGGAGGGGGGCTGCCTGGGCTCTCAGGCAGACCCCCAGAAGAGGATCGCGGCGGAGGTAAGTATAGCTTACCTCCTGGGGGCTTCAGCCGTTACGGCGTTCTATGCCGCCGCAACGGCTTTAAAGCCCTTTAAAGCCGCGACGGCATAGAACGCCGTAACGGCGTTAAGGGGTTAAATATAGTCTCCTCCTTTACTGTGTTGATTCCCTTTATGTATTTAAATGTTTCTATCATATCCCCCCTGTCTCGTCTTTTCTCCAAGCTATACATGTTAAGAGCCTTTAACCTTTCCTGGTAAGTTTTATCCTGCAATCCATGAACCAGTTTAGTAGCCCTTCTCTGAACTCTCTCTAAGGTATCAATATCCTTCTGGAGATACGGTCTCCAGTACTGTGTACAGTACTCCAAGTGAGGTCTCACCAGTGTTCTGTACAATTGCATGAGCACTTCCCTCTTTCTACTGCTAATACCTCTCCCTATACAACCAAGCATTCTGCTAGCATTTCCTGCTGCTCTATTACATTGTCTGCCTACCTTTAAGTCATCAGAAATAATCACCCCTAAATCCCTTTCCTCAGATGTTGAGGTTAGGACTCTATCAAATATAGACTCTATCAAATATCAAATATTCTTTTATGTCCAAGGTGCATTATCTTGCACTTATCCACATTACATGTCAGTTGTCACAACTCTGACCTGAGAGGGGACTGTGATAAAGTACACACTGTAATTACATTGGCTCTCAGGTCCAGGACACTCCCAAACAAGATAATCCCTCTCCTGTGCCTGAGAGATAATTGAGTCAGAAACTGTACTAAACTCCATTATCTCCAGGCACAGAAAAGTTACATTTTAACAACATCCCGAAAGTACCCCCAAAATACATGGAAACCCCAGAAAAGTCACATCCCCTGATAGCCCCGATCTGGGGGACCAACATATCCAAAAATCACTCAGATCAGTTCAGGGGTTCGGGATTTCCATGGAAGTCATAATTTTGACCGACCGTGCACATGGTCCTTTGCCCAGAACAGTTCCAGGGAGTCAGGGCTAAAGGTTGGTCTCTCTTTCTGGAGTACAGAAGTACATAAATTGGATGAACGGAGCCTTTTAAAGTGCATTGGGCAAGGTATATTGCAGGGCCCATCGTCCTGAGGCAGGAGGCTGGCCAGCAGGCCCCTCCAGGAGTCCGTGATGACGTTTAGTTCATCACAGTTGCTTAATGCTCTTGTCTTGGTGTCGGATGCCACATTCAGGACACATTCAGAGGTCTAGTGGAGTCCATGTCTCGACCCATCAGAGCTGTTTTGTCAGCTCAAGGATGCAGATTTTAATTTTGTTGCTGATCAGTTTGTGTATATAATTCTTCGGGGATGCTGTCTGATTGTATAAAGTGTTAACCCTTCCACTACCAGACTGCTTTAATCTTAAGGCCCTGTGGCAGAGAAAGGGTTACAGACCTTGACAAGCAACCCCCTTACTGTATGAAACGTGTGTGTTTCCTCATTGATCCAGATTCGATCTTTAGAACTGACACAGTCTTATTACAATGTTTTGAAAGCTGGTTTGCAAGTACACACGCATTTTCAGGCCGGGCCCTCCCGTCTCCACTGGGGTTCTCGACGGTCCTTCTTCTGCCGTATGAAGTGTGGTAGAGTCTCCGGCAAAGAAGAGGAGAACTTTTTATCCAATCCAAAGAAAAAAGGTAACTACTTCTGTTGAGTTTTTAACAGCCTGGTTTTATCTAACACTCCTACTCGCTCAGAGAAACAGCGATTGGGATTATTTTTTATTTTTTTTCTCACCACTTCCCACCCACCCAGGTTCCCCCTAAATATATTTCATTCTGTTTGAGATTCTGACTCCATTGCCTCTTCATTCCCTTTACATTTTACCAATAGCCATCACCTTTAAATTTCCCCAGCTACCTTTTGTCTCAAATCCCCACGGTATCCTTTAGATTGGCTCATGGGCCATCTAGCTAAGCACTTTGTATAAAAGAGCTTCCATGGCTAGTTATCAGCTTATGGGTAGTGAGAAACACAGCGTGACGAGTTATATTTTCTCTCTGTTCACGTTGCTTTGTGTCTCTTTCCTCTGTCAGATCACAGAAGATATTGTACTATTCACTGCACCGGTTATTTAAGAAACTGTCTCCTGAGTGAAGTGGGACTTAAAGAAGACTGTGACCGAGACAGAGAATCTCCCAATCTCAGCTGCCTCGTCGCGATTGGGAGAGCCCAGCCGTACGTGTCTCTGCCGCGAGCAGCCGAAATCCGAGTGAAACCCGCCGAGTTTGTTACTCGTTATACCGTGGAGGGTAAATTTGTTTATGTGGATCAACGGTGAGAAATAGGATTGTTCATAACATAAACAAATTTCTTTTAACAATTGCACAAAGTGACCATGCAACGGGCATTCACTGAATGAGAAACGTACGGTTTTGTTTTTAATCTTAAAATGAAGTAATTGCATTTTTTGAGTACTTTTTATACAACAGCATCTAGAGTTGGTTTCTGGGGCTGCAATCTCTTTTCCCCACTTTCCCACCATGACCTCGTAATCTTATCAATAGCTGCCCTTTGCATTTTTTTCCCTCCATGTTTGTATGAAACCTAATATTATTTATGTTCAATATCCTTTGAAACCTGACCCCGGCTGGAAAATTGCTTTATGTTATTAAAAAGAATAAATAAAAAAACAGGTTATTTACCCACTGCAGGTTTCAATTATATGATCTATATCTGAGTGAAATCACATTATAAACTATTGCAACCAAAATCTACCGAACGCAATGAGTTAAACACAAGTCATACATTGTACTTTCTGGATATGTGCGCTATTCTTTTAGAAATTGGCAAAGGAATTTATTCCATCTGCTTAAAGAATTATTGGTTTAAAACGCCCAGAAATAAATACTTTAACAAACTCTGCAAAGAGGACGTGAAGAAGTATCGGTGCCCGTTAGCACACTGAGCCTTGATGTCATTCCTAACAAGTTTACACATTTTCCAGGCAATGCCGTAGGATTAACTAGAATATTTTTTATAGTACTTGTAGTACTGTACACACCGTGTATATTTCACACGAGAATATTCGAATTGTTGTCTAGTGCTGATACTTTGTTAGAATTCTGATATTGCAGCTTCACATATCCCGATTTGTCTTTCTTCCAGAGCGACGGCAATTCTCGGGTACCTTCCTCAGGAGCTTCTTGGGACGTCCTGCTACGAGTACTTTCACCAGGATGACCACGGACACCTAACGGACCAGCATAAAATAGGTAGGTATCGTCTGAGTTATGGGGTTAGCTCTTTGGGCCGATGTGGGATGTTTGTGGACCAGTAGTAGCCATGTGTATATATTTCTACATCATAGCTTGGATGAAATATAATGTCACTTTAGTAGATTTGTTACTTTGCTTTGTTACCTGCATATGTGACATGTAAGTGTTAATTGATGTTCTAAAGAAATATGGAAAAGGTTGGAGTTGGATTTTAGTCTCTCACCGTGTCTGTTCCTTCACTCAGTGCTTCAAAGCAAGGAAAAAATTATGACAAATTCCTACAAGTTTAAGGCGAAAGACGGATCCTTTATCACGCTCAGGAGCCAGTGGTTCAGTTTCATTAATCCGTGGACGAAAGAACTCGAATACATCGTATCCGTAAACACAGTCGTTTCGTAAGTGACGTAAAAATGTTCTACTTATAAGTAGAAATGTGTTCTACATATATATATATATATATATATATATATATATATAAATTTGCTACGTATTGCTGTGATTTTTGTATAAATGATTTAATATTCTTGTATATAATTGTAATATGTTAATATTTTGTTATTTTCTTATTACATTTTTTTTGATATGTGCAATTTTAAAAATATTTTTAAACCGTTTATCCAAAAATCTTAAATTGGGTCACGTATTGGAACGTTGTTTTGTTTTTAAATTTTGATAGTCTTTTTTTATTCCCCCCCCTTCCAGGGGCCATTGTTCACATCTAGAAACTGCATCTCTTCCAGACAGCACTCACTCCTCAGAAGGTATGATGGTACAATTAAAGCAAAATATCTGTGATTTATCTAATATTATTGTGAGTTTTTGGTTCTTGGTTTTTATATTAAAGCATAGTGTGTGTACTTCTCTGCTCGTTCCTGTTCTGAGTTTTCGGTGGTGTTGCACCTGTTATCCCTGACTTATGTCGCTTGCAGGAAGTCCATCCTATAATGTGTGTCGGAGGACAGTGTTTGTAAATAAGATCGTTAACCAGCAGAAAGCTGAGATCTGTGCTTTTTTTTTTTTTGTCTTCAGATACTACCAAGCGTGCCTTTATGAATGTGCCAGGGGTGGCGACTGGAACCATGCCTGGGGCTGCCAGTATTGGACGAAAGATCGCTGAACAAATACTAGACAGACAGAGGTAATAAGTTTAGGATCCTCTATAGAGTGTAAGTGCAGATTGACTAGTTACTGGTATTTGACGCTGTCTGTGCTGGGTAATAGTAATGCCGCTGGCGCCAGGTGACCATAACAATGTCAGTGCTGGGTAATCGTAACGCAGGCAGTATTGAGTAAAAAATTTTTTATGGCGCTGGGTAACAGTGATTCTATCAGTACTGGGTAACAGTGATACTATCAGTACTGGGTAACAGTGATACTATCAGTGCTGGGTAACAGTGATACTATCAGTGCTGGGTAACAGTGATACTATCAGTACTGGGTAACAGTGATACTATCAGTGCTGGGTAACAGTGATACTATCAGTGCTGGGTAACAGTGATACTATCAGTGCTGGGTAACAGTGATACTATCAGTGCTGGGTAACAGTGATACTATCAGTGCTGGGTAACAGTGATACTATCAGTGCTGGGTAACAGTGATACTATCAGTGCTGGGTAACAGTGATACTATCAGTACTGGGTAACAGTGATACTATCAGTACTGGGTAACAGTGATACTATCAGTGCTGGGTAACAGTGATACTATCAGTGCTGGGTAACAGTGATACTATCAGTGCTGGGTAACAGTGATACTATCAGTGCTGGGTAACAGTGATACTGTCAGTATTGGGTAACAGTGATACTGTCAGTATTGGGTAACAGTGATACTGTCAGTATTGGGTAACAGTGATACTATCAGTGCTGGGTAACAGTGATACTATCAGTGCTGGGTAACAGTGATACTATCAGTGCTGGGTAACAGTGATACTATCAGTGCTGGGTAACAGTGATACTATCAGTGCTGGGTAACAGTGGTACTATCAGTGCTGGGTAACGGTGATACTATCAGTACTGGGTAACAGTGATACTATCAGTACTGGGTAACAGTGATACTGTCAGTATTGGGTAACAGTTATACTGTCAGTATTGGGTAACAGTGATACTGTCAGTATTGGGTAACAGTGATACTATCAGTGCTGGGTAACAGTGATACTATCAGTGCTGGGTAACAGTGATACTATCAGTGCTGGGTAACAGTGATACTATCAGTGCTGGGTAACAGTGGTACTATCAGTGCTGGGTAACGGTGATACTATCAGTACTGGGTAACAGTGATACTATCAGTACTGGGTAACAGTGGGTCTATCAGTACTGGGTAACAGTGATACTATCAGTGCTGGGTAACAGTGATACTGTCAGTATTGGGTAACAGTGATACTATCAGTACTGGGTAACAGTGATACTATCAGTGCTGGGTAACAGTGATACTATCAGTGCTGGGTAACAGTGATACTATCAGTGCTACTATCAGTGCTGGGTAACAGTGATACTATCAGTGCTGGGTAACAGTGATACTATCAGTATTGGGTAACAGTGACAGTTGTCGTTCGGTAACAGTGATACTATCAGTATTGGGTAACAGTGACACAGTTGTCGTTCGGTAACAATTCTGTCGGTGCTGGGTAACAGTGATACTATCAGTGCTGGGTAACAGTGATACTATCAGTATTGGGTAACAGTGACAGTTGTCGTTCGGTAACAGTGATACTATCAGTATTGGGTAACAGTGATACTATCAGTGCTGGGTAACAGTGATACTATCAGTATTGGGTAACAGTGACAGTTGTCGTTCGATAACACTGATACTATCAGTATTGGGTAACAGTGACACAGTTGTCGTTCGGTAACAATTCTGTCGGTGCTGGGTAACAGTGATACTATCAGTGCTGGGTAACAGTGATACTATCAGTGCTGGGTAACAGTGATACTATCAGTACTGGGTAACAGTGATACTATCAGTGCTGGGTAACAGTGATACTATCAGTGCTGGGTAACAGTGATATTATCAGTGCTGGGTAACAGTGATACTATCAGTGCTGGGTAACAGTGATACTATCAGTGCTGGGTAACAGTGATACTATCAGTACTGGGTAACAGTGATACTATCAGTGCTGGGTAACAGTGATACTATCAGTACTGGGTAACAGAGATACTATCAGTACTGGGTAACAGTGATACTATCAGTGCTGGGTAACAGTGATACTATCAGTGCTGGGTAACAGTGATACTATCAGTGCTGGGTAACAGTGATACTATCAGTGCTGGGTAACAGTGATACTATCAGTGCTGGGTAACAGTGATACTATCAGTGCTGGGTAACAGTGATACTATCAGTACTGGGTAACAGAGATACTATCAGTGCTGGGTAACAGTGATACTATCAGTGCTGGGTAACAGTGATACTATCAGTGCTGGGTAACAGTGATACTATCAGTGCTGGGTAACAGTGATACTATCAGTGCTGGGTAACAGTGATACTATCAGTATTGGGTAACAGTGACACAGTTGTCGTTCGGTAACAATTCTGTCGGTGCTGGGTAACAGTGATACTATCAGTGCTGGGTAACAGTGATACTATCAGTGCTGGGTAACAGTGATACTATCAGTGCTGGGTAACAGTGATACTATCAGTGCTGGGTAACAGTGATACTATCAGTGCTGGGTAACAGTGATACTATCAGTACTGGGTAACAGTGATACTATCAGTGCTGGGTAACAGTGATACTATCAGTGCTGGGTAACAGTGATACTATCAGTGCTGGGTAACAGTGATACTATCAGTGCTGGGTAACAGTGATACTATCAGTGCTGGGTAACAGTGATACTATCAGTGCTGGGTAACAGTGATACTATCAGTACTGGGTAACAGTGATACTATCAGTGCTGGGTAACAGTGATACTATCAGTGCTGGGTAACAGTGATACTATCAGTGCTGGGTAACAGTGATACTATCAGTGCTGGGTAACAGTGATACTATCAGTGCTGGGTAACAGTGATACTATCAGTGCTGGGTAACAGTGATACTATCAGTGCTGGGTAACAGTGATACTATCAGTGCTGGGTAACAGTGATACTATCAGTGCTGGGTAACAGTGATACTATCAGTGCTGGGTAACAGTGATACTATCAGTGCTGGGTAACAGTGATACTATCAGTGCTGGGTAACAGTGATACTATCAGTGCTGGGTAACAGTGATACTATCAGTGCTGGGTAACAGTGATACTATCAGTGCTGGGTAACAGTGATACTATCAGTGCTGGGTAACAGTGATACTATCAGTACTGGGTAACAGTGATACTATCAGTGCTGGGTAACAGTGATACTATCAGTGCTGGGTAACAGTGATACTATCAGTGCTGGGTAACAGTGATACTATCAGTGCTGGGTAACAGTGATACTATCAGTGCTGGGTAACAGTGATACTATCAGTGCTGGGTAACAGTGATACTATCAGTGCTGGGTAACAGTGATACTATCAGTGCTGGGTAACAGTGATACTATCAGTGCTGGGTAACAGTGATACTATCAGTGCTGGGTAACAGTGATACTATCAGTGCTGGGTAACAGTGATACTATCAGTGCTGGGTAACAGTGATACTATCAGTACTGGGTAACAGTGATACTATCAGTGCTGGGTAACAGTGATACTATCAGTATTGGGTAACAGTGATACTATCAGTATTGGGTAACAGTGATACTATCAGTATTGGGTAACAGTGATACTATCAGTATTGGGTAACAGTGATACTATCAGTGCTGGGTAACAGTGATACTATCAGTACTGGGTAACAGTGACAGTTGTCATTCGGTAACAGTGATACGATCAGTATTGGGTAACAGTGACAGTTGTCGTTCGGTAACAGTGATACGATCAATATTGGTTAATTATATAATCTATAAAGTAATAATCTATACATGTACTTTTCGTGAAGTGGTGCCAACCTTTTCTGTTTTACAGAGAGCATTCTCCTCCTTTCAGCAGTAACATTAGCCCCAGTGAGTTGCTACAGAAATCCTCTACTGCTTTGGATGTACCACTGAGTGAGGTGAGCCATGTTTCCCATAATACAGTGTGTCTATTACCCAGAATTCCCATCCTCTGCAGTAAAATTAGGTGACTCTGTGTGTGTGTGTATGTATATAGAGCCGTTTGAGGACAAACTGAAGTTCAGGTGGGGACAGCATGGTGGTGAATTGCTTTGTTGAAGTTTTGAAATGATATTTTTTTTTTGATGTCCAGGTTCACAATGAAGAGCTGGTTCGATTGTCTCCTTCAGAGATTGAAAAGTTGGACACATCTTCTCACCATGACATCATTCCATCGTTCCCCATCTCGGATCTCCTGAGTAAGACTCTCACTTTCATCTCTTGTACTTTAACCATTTCTGTGGAATCCTCCATTGACAGATGACGTTGTTATAAAGGATCTTTGCTACTTCCATGAAGCTGTCACACTGACGGACACATGCCCCATGCATTGCACGCGATCCCTCTCACAATGCACTACATGCACTAGAGATATCACCGTCAGTGCTGCAGCTGATCTCAAGCAGTTTTAAGGCTGTAAAAATAAAATATAGATAATTCACCGTATAGACATTACTAGACAGACAAATGTGGCAGAAAAGAGAAGTTTAAATAAAAACAAAACAATAATGCGTTCAAAGAGAAATCCAGCATAAACAAAGCGACGATCTCTTTAACGTAAAGGACTTTCATTTATATAAAATTTAAAAAGCCACCATTTGAGGAGTGAATTTAATAAACAATATTCGAGTTCCTTTAGATTGTACTCTGCGATTAAAGGAATGTAGGATGAGAAGAATCCACTAGGGGTCACCATTTGCTCTCTAGTGGCTAACGCTGAGCCTTTATTTAGGACAACAGTCGCCTCAAAGCTGTTATTTAATATAATAATCCTCTTTTACCGTTGTCCTCGAAGCATGGCTTCATTCTGGCTACAGCTGTTTAAATGACCGTTATTAACACCGGTTTCTCCTGATCAAAATGATACAATAGTAAACGTAGAGGCGAGGACGGACACGTAAAGCAGGGAGTCGATGATTGGCGTTTAGCGTTGGGGAGGGCCCTATAAATCGTTTAGACTTTGGATTTTATTCAGTAACTGACATTCTTCCAGTGGATGGAGGTGGAGAGCAGGGAGACGATGGTCATTGAGTGAGATTAAATCGTTTTACCGGGACGGGAGTATATGATGACCGGGAGAGAGCATGGCAGAGCGCAGTGTTACAGGGTCCTAGGCCACTAGTCAGGCTTTAATAATACCTTGCCATTGGAAGCCCGCAGGGACCGTGACACACTGAGCCAGGTGAATTTCTACTTACCTGGGCTAACTTTCCACTGACCAGCGAATACGACCAATGACTAGTAACCAGTGTAAATTTAGAACCTGGTTAAAGTATAGTTCAATAAATAGCTTTTGCTCTGTTAGATGGTCGCAGTGGCATTGCCTGTTTAAATACCTCTGCCACCTGGTGCCATGGTACGGCATGAAGAAAGTCATGTGTCTGAAACAATTGTTTGCTAAACATTAGTGTAAAACAGGGAGGGCTTAGATCTCTGGCATTGCCCGGATATAGAAATCTCTCAAACATTTGTGTTTATTTCTGGTGAAATGATCCTTGTCTTCATTCTGATTTGTGCGAGTTTGTGTCACTAGGTGAAGGCTCCGCACTGGACTTTGACCACGACACGGCCATGGCTGAGTTTGTGAACCTTTTTGAAGAGGATGGAGGTCTGGGAGACACTGGGGACCTCAGCGACCTACACTGGGCTCTATAGCAAGAAGGACAATAGGCTTTTAAATACAAAAGGAAAAGTACTGTATTTTGTAAAGCGTTGCTATTTGAAATTTTGTATTTTTTTTTCTATCTGATAGTTGTGATTTGTTAAATACAATGTCAGCTGTACATTTTGGGGAAAGGAACGCCCAGTCCCCCTCTTACTACATACATATATATATATTTATATTTATTATAGTCTAACGTTTCATATCTGCTCACTTTTCGCAGGTTCAGGTGACCTGTTAACTTTTTTCTGGATTGTGATGTTTTGATCTGGAGTTTGTGTTTTTATGAGTTTTATTTACTAAAACATGCCAAACCAGAGCGAAGATGTGTTCATTTCAATATTCACTTTGCTTTACCTGGTTAATGAGGAACACGCCCTAAAAGTGCCAATCTGCCCATGATCAGTTGCCCATATTTGAATATTTGCAGGAAAAACTCATGAAAGTTGACTGTCTCCCCTTAACTTTGAGGTACATATATAACTTAATGTTTTCTGCGTTAAATACATGAAACTATGCTATTTATTATTAAATCACCTTAAGGTCTGTCACTTCACCAATTATTTAACATTGTCAGACACTGGCTGGGCATCGAATATGTGGTCGCTGTGAGCCTTGCTTTCAGGCACCAGATTATAAAAAAATTATAGTTTTGTGATGCCGATCAGATCAATAAACTAGATCTAATATTCTCAATAGATTGTTCGCTCATTATTACTCACTCCATAGAGAATTTCCCACAATCCTTCATGCTGTTACTCAGTCAGAACTGGTGCAGGACTCTAAACTCAGGAAGCCATACAAATGGTAAACTTTATTGGTTCTCTGAGACATCACAGACAATGTGAGAAATGTGGCCAATCCTCGCTGCTTGTTATGGTTTCTTCCACTTCATTAGACCCTGTAGCTGTGCTCCGCTCAGTGCTTCCTTAGATCTGATTCTACATAAATTTACGTCCCTTGTTCTTGTCCTCCATACTCTCCAGATCAGCTGTTCTGACAGCAGTCATGTTTTATTTTTCTGCATCTCTTGATCATTTTGTCTTGCTGTGCTGCCAGATCTGTTCCAATTTTCCTAAAAAAGTTAAAGGGACACTATAGTCACCAAAACAACTCTAACTTAAAGAAACTGTTTTGGTGTATAGATCATGCCTCTGAAGTTTCACTGCTCAATCCTCTGCCATTTAGGAGTTAAATCACTTTTGTTTATGAACCCTAGCCACACCTCCCTGCATGTGACTTACACAGCCTTCTTCAACACTTCCTGTAAAGAGTCATCTAATGTTTATCCTTCCTTTATTGCAAGTTCTGTTTAATTTAGATTTTCTTATCCCCTGCTATGTTAATAACTTGCTAGACCCTGCAAGAGTCTCCTGTATGTGATTAAAGTTCAATTTACAGAACAAGAGACACAATTGTTTAAGGTAAATTACATCTGAAAGTGAAACCAGTTTTTTTTTTCATGCAGGCTCTGTCAATCAGAGCGAGGGGAGGTGTGACAAGGGCTGCATAAACAGAAACAAAGTGATTTAACTCCTAAATGACAGTGAATTGAGCAGTAAAACTTGAGAGGCATGATCTATACACTAAAACTGCTTCATTAAGCTAAAGTTGTTCAAGTGACCCCTTTAATTCACAGTGTCCCTTTAACTTACGGCTGGAAGCAAAACCTTAATTTCTTCGGAGCATTTCTCAGTCATATTATTTAATTCCTTTACAAATAACTCCAGTCCCACCAGCCCGGGATCCTCGTAATAGCTTCCGAAACAGAGAGACACAAAGTGTGAGCCTAGCCTTGTTTTAGAGCATTATCCAAGCCGAGAGCCGTCTAGTAAAGCAGAGGCTTGTGGGAGCACGCGGTGACTGGGTTCAGCAGAGTTTTATACCCGATTCATTCCAATTACAGCTTCTTCACAGTAAATTGTCAGAAATTGAACAGGAAATTTCCATTTATTTTTCCAGGGTTATTTGCTAAAGTGAGAATTCAAAATTAATTTCAAATTTAAGGTCAAAATTGCCAAACTGATAAAATTCGGCTATGGTTTCAGTTTGGCTACTCCAAGAACCATGACCACTTCTTTGAATTGGTAGGTTTTTATATAAGCTTGGGTGGGGTGGACCTGCAGGCAAGAGTTATTTTGAGAAATACTATAGAGTTACAAACATGTATGCCTAACGCTATAGTTACCTATTTAAATCACTCCCTCCCTCCTTGGGGTTCGAAGGCGACTTTTACTTATCTTTCAGCCCTAGATGATCCTGCCTTCCGCCTCCTTGGCTGAGGTCATCAAGATTGATAAACTCGACCATCTTCGTTATCACTCCATTAACACTTTGTGATGACTCCATGCACCATGACCACTGTATTATCACTCCATATACCATAACCACTGCATTATCACTCCATATACCATAACCACTGCATTATCACTCCATATACCATGACCACTGCATTATCACTCCATATACCATGACCACTGCATTATCACTCCATGTACCATAACCACTGCATTATCACTCCATATACCATAACCACTGCATTATCACTCCATGCACCATGACCACTGCATTATCACTCCATATACCATGACCACTGCATTATCACTCCATGTACCATAACCACTGCATTATCACTCCATGTACCATGACCACTGCATTATCACTCCATGTACCATGACCACTGCATTATCACTCCATGTACCATGATCACTGCATTATCACTCCATGTACCATGATCACTGCATTATCACTCCATATACCATGATCACTGCATTATCACTCCATGTACCATGATCACTGCATTATCACTCCATATACCATGATCACTGCATTATCACTCCATGTACCATGATCACTGCATTATCACTCCATGTACCATGACCACTGCATTATCACTCCATGTACCATGATCACTGCATTATCACTCCATGTACCATGATCACTGCATTATCACTCCATGTACCATAACCACTGCAATTTCATTCCATGTACAATGATCACTGCATTATCACTCCATGTACCATGATCACTGCATTATCACTCCATGTACCATGATCACTGCATTATCACTCCATGTACCATAACCACTGCAATTTCATTCCATGTACAATGATCACTGCATTATCACTCCATGTACCATGATCACTGCATTATCACTCCATGTACCATGATCACTGCATTATCACTCCATGTACCATAACCACTGCAATTTCATTCCATGTACAATGATCACTGCATTATCACTCCATGTACCATGATCACTGCATTATCACTCCATGTACCATGATCACTGCATTGATTGGAAGAGGCTGTATGTGGTTTTTCTTTGAAGCTCTGCACATACATTGATTAACCCCTTCGTTGCTGAAAGTGTAACTCCACCCCAGGCAGTGTCAGTAGTCGGCCCAGAACGGTCAATTCCTTCCAACATAAGTGGGTATTAACATGTATTTATTCATTTTTAATGGGGGGTTTGGGGGACCACCTGAGAAAGGGTTACTCTAACAAAAAACAAAGTTTTATGAAATCCCCCCTGTTTTTTAGTTGGAAGTAACCCTTTATTTTTTAAATTTATTTTGAATTCACCTCCAATTCTCATTTTAGTAAATAACATTTTCAAACCAGAGATGTAACATTTGAAATTCTCTGGTCATTTCGTAGTTTATTGAATAACCTGCCTTAGTAAACGCTTGGATACATGGTACCCTCTGCTCCAGCACGGGGCCATCCCTTCCTTATACCACGGTCATTGCACGAAATGTCCTTTCTGTTTCTGTGTTCAGTTCGTTTCACCAGGGCATTGCACAGTTTGAGTATATTTTGTCCATAGATTGCCAGTGGTTTGATTTTTCTCAATGCCGCTCTTACAATGTATGGTCTGCTTTACTATTTACTGTATGTCAGAACTCGTATGTTCTACATACAGTACTTATATGCTGCTACAGAATTTAGAATTTGAATGTATGAAGATGTTTTTATTGTTAAATTTACTTTAAAGACTGTATCGTGACTCTTTTTTTTTTCTTTGTAATTTTACAATAAAGATTGTGAAGCAAAGCAACT